>NC_133911.1:8829940-9170655 GCF_964199755.1 Larus michahellis
GCTGCTTAATTTGCACTAATTACATTCCATTCTGACAGGAACTTGGACATTGTCTCAAGCTTTCAGGTATTTTCACTGCCATATTCCAGTACAGAGTACTCTTGAGGCTGAGTACGGAAATGGCAACAACTAATTTATGAAACTACGTTTTGATTAATATAAAACGTAAGTAGTTTGCATGTAGTCTAATCTATACGCATAAATACCCCGTCAAGTTTGACTTTGGGCTTCAATCTTGCATTCTTACTAGGATTGAGGAGGGTTGGTTAAACCCAGCAGCAGCAGTTTTGAAGAATTAACACAGTTGTTGGCTTTGGGCTTTGTTGTTTTGGTTTGGGTTTTTTTTTGGTTTGCTTCCAGAATCCCAGGTTAAATTCCTAACGATAATTCTGGGGTTGATGGCCACTACAGAAAACACGGCTTCAAAGGGGTCGCTAGCGTAGGAAAGATCTTCTGCAGAAAGGAAAAGTTGTGGGACCGATTCAGCTTTGCTTCTTCTAGAATCAAAGTTGAGTGCGGGTGTCCGTATGTGCGTATGAATAGGAATAGACAGATGGAGAAAAATATTACCAATTGTTCTTTTTTTTTTTTTTGTTTTACAATAGAATGAATGAGAAACCTGTCCAGCAAGTGGTTTGCAAAATTGAATTGTGTCAAAATGTCTGCTTTGGCCCAAAAATAGCCTTTTTACTGAGGAGGGATCGGGGGGCCTGGCACCAGCGTGTGTGTGTGAAAGAACGTGGACCTTCTCTCTCTTCCTTTGCGTGAACTCGGAGTTTCTGTTCCCTGATCTGCGTGGAATTTGTTGTCCCAGGTCCCTCTGCATCGCGGAGAAGAACTTCATTAACAAAAATTCGCAGAAGTTTTCCTCCTTGTCGGGGCCTTTGCGCGGAACCGCCCCAAACCCCTGCGTGCCCCTGGGTGCCCCTGTCCGAATCAGCTGGCCACGGGTGCCTTCGGCAGAGGATTTGGCGTTCTGAGCGGTGTGACAACCGCAGACAGCGAGAACCCGCTCCCGGGCTGCGGAGCGTGTGTTCCGCCCGGCTCTCCCAATGGAAGCGGATCTCCGTACCGAGCCTGCGAGCGAGGGATGAAAAAGCCTCAAGCACATGCCAAGGCTTTGTATTACTTTCAAAAGAATAAGATACGAGCCATTGTTGGAGCTGCGCTGAGGCTTTTAGGCACAGACGGTATCAGTAAAGTAGTTGCATGTTTCAAAATATTGTATCATTTTAAAGTGCAGCGCACATTAGATCGGTGAAACGGGATACGCCAATTTGAACCGTGTCGTATAAAGCAGCTCTGTGTTTGGAGAGACAGAGGCACCCCGGACCCAAAATCCCTGGAGCTGTCTTTCAAAGAGTGATAGTTACGGAAATTAGCAGTGCAGAAATCCATACTAATCATTCATCGGGAGCCTTATTAACTGTCTTACCAGTGTTATTAGGAGAGGGCCCGGCCCCCAAGCGCAGCACCGCAGCGTTCCTCCTGCATCTCCGCCTCTTCCTCGCGGCGGGAATCGGCCTGTGAACGACAGTGGAATGGGGGAGAAATAACCTAATCTTCACCTGCACTTACGCGACACCTCGTTGTGCCCGAGCATCTGCCGCGGAGCAGAGGTGAGACTCGCTCCTGAGATCGAGCTCCTTCTGCTCCTCCCTGAGCGCCTCGGTCCTTCTCTCCGTCTTTCCATCCAAAGAGGGCTGGAGCAGGGCTCGCTAGCGGGGTGGCAACCTGGAGAGGACTCTGGTGGTCACACAGGCCAGCTGAAACGTCCTGGTGCCTGTAGTTCTCCTGGGCTGGTGTGGCTTTGAGTAGCGGTGGCTGCAAATGGGCAGGTGCCCTCAACTCCCAGGCTGTGTCTGTAATAACGTGTTTAATGCGCTGGGAGTTCCCGTAACATCTTTTTACTTATTGACAAACTTTACCTAAGTAGGAAAAATACAGTAATACTTGGCCCAGCTGAGCTTCCCATAGGGAATTTTGCATTCAGCTTTGCACTTAGTTTCATCAAACAGTTTTTTGAGTATCAACTTGAGACCTATTCCTTCGGAAAAAGAACGCCTTAGTGTTTCCGAAGGGTGAGTTTCAAGTTTGACCCTTGCTGTTCCCATCTGATGTTAGTTTCAAATGAAAGAAAATTAAATTACACACTCGAGTTCAAGGATTCAAGTCTGTGAATCTTACTCTGGCTGGTATCTCCACCATAAGGGAAACAAAGAACATAGAGGAGATAAATAATACTTGAAAAAGACAGGATCTTTTTTGTCTGCTTCTTTATCTGTAGTTTGACTGTGTGCCTTAAGTGTTGAAAGGGGCACTTTCTTGGCAAGTATGACACAAATAACCTTCACCCTTGACTGCACTGTCTGAGACAGTTATAAATTTGAGGATAAAGGACACGAACAAGAGTTACTTTATATGACATTTTCTCATGATAACAGGGGATGGAGGAATGAATTGAGTATTCCCCTCGCACTTGTCCTGGGATTGTTTTGTCAAACAATCGCATCCGGAGCCCGGCGCTTTTGCTGTGTGGGAGCGAGCCGCCTGTACTGGTTTTAGTTCCTGTGGTGCCGCATGGAGCCCCTGCCGGGTTCTCCCTGGGTTTTGCCCTGTTCCTGCGGCTTTACCCACTGATTTTCCTCCAAAGGCAGCCCCGGCCCTTCCTGCAGCAGAAGCAAAGCGTGTGGGGAAAGGAATTAGAGATGTGATGGCAGGATGGTGCGGAGTAGTAAAAACTCCAAGGTGTTGGCGTGACCGCGGTATTTGTGGGTATGAAGGTGGTAGTCACAGCAGTTCGGTTGTGCCGTGCACTCTGTGGGACTCCGGTGGAGATTCCAAATGGTGTGTGAAGGAATCGTGTGCCCAGGCAAGGGGCGAGCTGCTGGGAAGTTGTGCCTAATTCCTCAGGAGCCCTTCCGGAATCTCAGCCTCCGCATTTAAATAATCTGATCTAGTCATCTAGAGTCCTCCGCTGGGGCTGGGGAGGGAGTTTTCCTGGCATGACACAGCTTAAAAGAATCATTTTTTCAAAGAAAGTGTTTGTAATTTTTCAAATTAAGCCCTTTCTGTATCATCTAGAATTTCAGTGTCCCACTGAAGAAAGATACTGCACGCTGGTGTATTGGAGTAGTTTTAAATGAACACAAATGGTTGAAAGATAGTCATTAAATTTATCAGTTATATATTCTCAGAAACAATTTCGTAGTCCTTTTAGATGCATCCAAAAGCGTTTCTCAAGATTTTTCACTGTTCTAACCATTTTTGTTTAAATCACAGCAATCCACAGCATATGGTTGTATTTATGCTGTGAATAAGCTTAGGGTATTTTCTTTCCATGTATTCCTACTGTAGAGCTTTTTAGGGAATCTTGAGACTTTTCTAAATGCTTTTTTAAGATTTTTTTAAAATATTTTTTTGAAGGATGATATTTCGAGAGTTGTAAAAAATCTGCATTAAAAAAGCACCAGTAGCATCACGTGCTTGACAGAATCTTTAAGGGAGCAGCACTGACGTGGTCGGGGGGCTCTGAGTGCAGTTTGGGGGTTTATTTCTCCTCCTGTCTCAGCGCTGGGGCCGGTGCGGTGAGTGCACGGAGCCCAGCTGGGGGCGGGTACTGCCCCCACCCCGACACGCTCTGCAAATAATTTGTCATTGGCATTACAACTGAAAACATTCCGGGATCTTGGATACAATAATCAGCATAAACATTTGCATCTCAGCCCCACACCTAGGTCGGGTATTATAATGAAACCCTCTGGACGTGCCACGGACACTGCTTTTGATGATGGTGTCGGCTGGAGCCGCGTCGGGAGCTGCGGAGCGACTCGGCCGCCCAGGAGCCAGGCATCAATCAGAGGCGCGGCATTGCCCGGGGCGACTGAGAGCACTAACTTATCAAAGGCGATGAACTTTGATTCCGCGCTTTAAATATAATTCCATTATTACTTCATAAATAAAGAGATGAAGGTACGTAGGCCATGAGCTGGGGATTATATGGGAGTGCAGTTTAGGTAAATTCATGAGTTCTGTTTGGTTTGGGGAACTGTTTGTCTCAAGTGATATTATGGACTTGTTTTCAAGGAGTTTGTTGAACAGGTTTCTGAGGGATTCTGGGCACATGGAGCTTGGCAACACAGAGTACCGATGGCTTTGGAGTCTCCGTCCATCTTTCTCATCTGTTTCCTTTCCCTTAAGAGTTGTGATTATTTCTCATGGGCCATTTTTTACTGTGAAATCTTAACTGTTAACCCAAACTAAAACCCAACCAAAGGCAAGCCCATCTTCAGCAGTCGTTTCTAATTTGTGGTTACTTGAATAATAAAATTTATTCCCACAATGAAGAAAACTCCCCAAACATTTACTCTTTACCTCTTACCTCTACTCAAACACGTGTCGCTTATCCGTAACACGCACAAGCACTTGAGAAACCATACACACGTGCACTTTCCAGCCAGGTGGTCAGCAGAGAGCTTTTCCAGACGTGGAAAGGTATCAGTGCTCTATCGACTTTGCTCGGCTGTATTTTCTTTAAGGAAGATGAGGTCGGTGCGACTGCGCCGGGAGGTGGAAAGGAGTGACTCCATCTCCTCTGCTCCATGTGGGCCTGTTCCTAGGTGATTGGTTTTTAGTTTTGTAAGACAAAAAATACGGTCCTCTTCCATTTCCATCAAGGGTTCTATTATCCGATAGTTTCACCTGACAGTGAATTTAGTTCCCCACTGGCTCTTAACACCTTTTGGGTGTTTGTAAACTAACATTGCTGTGAGTTATGCAAAGAAGTACAAGCAAATAACACGTGTGGCTGTGGAGCTAGTGATTTTGCATCAAGGTAGGAGAGAGGGAGGGAAAAGAAAAAAGAAAAGAAGAAAAGAAAAAAGGTGTTAGGCATCTTTAAAGCAAAACTACTCATTTTGAAATGAGATCTTTCATAACAGGAAAAAATTTGAAAATAATTAAACCACCAGTGAAACAAATCATCCTGGTTTACACCATTTATCTAGGGGCTGCTGGGTTGCCCAAAGCCCCAGCGAGAGGGAGTGAGGTGCTGGGTCTCCCAAGGCTTGTGGAATCTGGCTGTATCCCCTTCCCAGCCCCATCATCGGGGGAGCAATAGGACCTTGGGATTAATTTTTATCTCCCATCTGGGAGAGACTCCTGGAGTTGCCTTCCCATCAGCTGTCGGCACTGACGGTTCAATAGTGCAGTTTATTGGGCAGGGAACGTAGCCATCCTCTGCCTTTTTCCTTACCAAAATCCTGCTTCTCCGCTCCAGGGGAGCCTTGCTCTGCAGACAGGCGTTCCCTGCAACCGTCCCCCTGCGCGGAGGGGCAGTCACTGAGCTCGGAGCTGCTGGCGAGCAGGTTTTCTATTTACTGTATTCCTGTGGGATCCCAGCGCAAGGTGTACAGCTAATAAATTCTTTAATATTTCCGGAAAGATTATATACATACATGCATTAGAGCAAAACACAATAATATACTCCACGCTTATTTTCTGGACTGTTTGGATATTTATTTTCACAGGGAAAAGGTTTCCCTAAAATAGGAGGAACTGTGTGGCCTTTCCTTCCAGCAAATGCAATTGTCCTGCTTCCTAGAGAAATGCACTGGGACTTTCCCCCTCTTCCTTTTGTTTAGTCTGGACTGTGTTTGGTTTTTAGGCTTTCTTTTTTCCTCTAGAGCTCTGTGGGCAGAAGAGAGCACGAGAGGAGCCAGCGGTGACAGAATAAATCCCTACATGACAAAGTTCCTGCTCTCCCCGGGGCAGCGTGGCCCGGATGGTGTCGTCCGGAGGGGCTGGCCCCGCTCTGTGTTTGCTGGAAGCAGGTGTCAATGCATCTCTTCCTTAAACTCCCTCCTACACGTTACGTTTTTCAAATAGCCCTAAAAAATGTGGCTCTTTTCCCAAAATGCAGCAGGACGAAGCCCTGAGATGTTTCTGTCTGCTGCAAGGACTGTGCAAAGTCAGTCTGTTTTGTGTATAGGCTTTTGTTGAAAGGTTAATTTGAAATATAAATTCATTTTCATACCATAACACTTCACTATTGCAAATGATAACTTGATTTTAAGCATGTCTGTGTGCAAATGTCTTTGCAGAATGAGGAGCAATGTAGAACTCAGCTCCACAGTACTCGGCGAGCTCTTTCCTAATTGTGCTTTGTAACTCTCCGTAGGAGGGTGTCTAGATTGGAAGCAGCCTGGGATGCTTAAACAACTTCTGCTGTTTTATTAGGAATTTGTTAAAATATATTCCTGGGGGAGATGATACGAATTAATTTCTCACTTTGCAAGTGTTTTTAAGATTGTAGAATTGATGCATTTACATTTACCCCGTTCATAGTGAAAAAATAAATTCTGCCTTAAAACGTATTTTCATTCCAAAATGTAAGCCACCATTTTAATACAGAGATTAATCCTACTTTATATCATCTCCGGCTCAAGTCAATGGAAATCTGTAAAGCACGCTACAACTGTTCAGTGTAAGTAGGAATTTCTTACTGTGCATAACAGAGCCGCGTTTCCCAGGGCTTTGAGCCCTGTGACAAAGGGAAGACGGGAGGAAGTACCAGAGGGCTCGATGGACCGGGCAGGGGTGTCCCACTTTAGTTCTACCTTTGGGGTCTCTGAGCAGCTGCTTGAATTTGATCGGCCACAGTTGGGCCTTAGCCGTGAGATTGCTTTCCTGCGGTGGCATTATTTTCATGAATTGCAGTTTCAATAATATTACAGCTACTGTTTAAGTTTGCTCTGGTGCTGGCAAAAATGTCGCACGCTTTAGAAATAACCGTGGTAACCTAAAGCTAGTGATGGATGAAAACACTGCGTAGGACAGGAACGCCTTGTTACGTGGTCTTCTCGTACGGACTGCAGTCTGCTTAACCTTCCACGCTGGGCCGTGAAGGAGGTCCTCTGTTCCTGATGAACTTCATTTTTTGTAGGATTATCCGTAATTAGTGAGGCCCAAAATTTCTGAAGACTCGAATTAGGCAGTTAGAGCAAAGCACTGTAGGTCGACTCTTGGGTTCCTGGCGGCGGTGGGCTGCGGTCCTGCCCTGCGCCGCGGCTCCCGCCTGCAGAAGGGCCACCGGAGCTTTCTGCCCCTCCGTCAGCAGCAGAATTCTATTTAATGCAGACCTTTAAGCATTTGATTCTGCTTAAGCATCGAGCATTCACATTTCCTTCCTAGGATTTCTTCTGGTCTTTATTAGCTGCTGTTGGGAAGCATGAATGTCTGGATTCCTGTTGGTGGGACAGTGCGGGCCGGGGCACGGGGACGTCCTCTCCCTGTGGGTGTCTCGGTGTCGGGGCGTGCTGGCACAAGGCCCTGTCCTTGTCTTCCATGGGCACAATCAGTTGCTCTTGTTCCTTCTTTTCGACAGAAAAAGGTACTTTGCTCCCCTACTTCAGGGAATCCGTGGCTTTAATATGCACAAAGATATTTATCATCTTCCCTAAGCGTTAAAAAAAAAAAAAAGCCCACTTCATCTTTGATGGATGTAATCTTTTTTTTTTTTTGACTCCCACGCACTTATAAGTTAGAGCAATATACTGTTGGGTTTGGGTTTTTTTAAAGAAAATCCCCCTTTTCCCCCCTGTGATTAATTAAAGCTGTATTTTGATCTGTATATAGAATTGTATATATGGCTGTATATAGAACTGTATTTTGATACAAAATAGATACTGCAGTTGAAATTGCAATAAGAAAACAGAGAAACAACAGGCATTGCAGAGATTGTAGCGCTGATTGGGACTGCAAATTAGATTTAGATTTCCTGAATATCTAACAGCAGCTAAGCATTTTTTTGTCCTTTGTGTATGAACGTTTCCATTAAAATTTACAAAGGATTTGAACTGGATTAGACTCCCACAGTCGCTTTGAAATAACAAAATACAACTTGGCTGACAGGGGCTGTTTAGAAACCTTTTGCAAAAAATTATCTTCAGAAACGTTAGCACTTAGCAGTTACAAAATGTCTACTTTTGTCTTGCCCCCTCTGCCAAGTTCCCTTTTTGTCTTGCCATGAGGAGGATAAATTATCCGACTTGCAGAGATAAACCACCGAGAGGTGAGATTGCTGCAGCTGAGTACTGGAAACTCCCCGCGCTCTGTCCTCCGCTATGGTTTGAATTTGACACCCCGTCTCTGGCTGTGTCAGTCAGTCACTTGATGAATACGTTACTAAACGTAGCTGGTTTTTTGCCTTTCTAGAAGATGCAATTAATGTTTTGGCTTAGGACGCCTCATTTATAATAAATGTATGGAGTGCAGCAAAAGATCTTTGAAGTAATTGGGGGAATTATCAGAGCAGAAAAAGGCATACAATGCATTGCTTTGGAGAGTCCGGAACGCGCTGGCGTAGGGCAGAGAGGGGGAAATGCTGCCTTTTACACGTTGTGGTAAATCCGCCCCGGCCCGACGTGCTGCGGTTGTGCCACACATCAGCCGGGCACCGGGCCGAGGGCGAGAAGACGGGTGAGACTCTGCTGCTGCCGCTGCCGTAGTGCTCCTCTGGGGCCTTTGTCTGCAAGAACGTGTTCAACGGGAAGGGGAGGGGGGTCTGAGAGGTTTCCCTCCAATATAAGGAAGAGCAGGATTTCCCTCCCAAGAGAACTTCTTCCAAAGCACCGGTGAAATGCAGACTGGCAGAAGCAGGAGGGGAGAAAGCAATGTTAGCAATAGGTGGTTTCTTTTAATCTTCTTCATGTTCCACATGTACCAGTTTAGTGGCTGACTAACAATATCTTTGGGTTTATCTAACCAAGGAGCCTTTTGACAGCGTAATTTTTCCCTTTATTTATTTATCAAGATTTGTGCTCGGAGGCTGTGATGGCGGTGACGCTGGGGGGGTTCCTCTTTTTCACGGACAGGGACAGAGCTCAGGGCGCTGGGACAGGGCAGATCTGCCCAGAGCAGGTTACAGATCAGTGGAGGTGGTTGTTGAACTGGGTGAGACGATAATTTTATATCTAAAATCTAGTCTGAATGGTTTTGTGAATACGCCCTCCTGGTTCAAAGCGTTGGGATTGGTCGGGAAAATGGCTCGGTGAGGAAAGAGGAGACGCCAGGAAACCGCATTTCAAGCAAAGGTTTTATCCTGGTGCGTTCTGCTGAGCTTTTCCGCCCCGTGTAATCTGGAGGTGAATCAAACCTACTACATAAAGCTTGGGCACTCTGTACGTGTTGTGTCTGATTCCTGTACTTGAGGCCAGACACTGACTGCAGTTTTCTTTCGGGTCTCTCGTATAACGTCCGTAGAGCCTGCCGTATCAGATGAGTCTGTCACTGACAATCTTACCCTCTGTCCATATTCGCTCCACGCGTCGCACCCACATTTTTTCTCATCTTGAACATACTCCAGCGTTGCAGTGGGACGCCGTGTGGGTGTGCAATGAATTTACTGCAGAATAAGGGGCTCTGACTGTAAATTCCTCTTGGCAGAGGCTGTGCTTGTGTCTGTGCGGACCCCCCAGGACATCGGCGCTGGCTCTGGCCCAGAGCTCCCAGCGCAGCGCTGGGCCGGCGCTGGGCCGTCAGGATGAGCTCCAGGAGCAGCTCTCCCTCCTGCAGCTTCCAAACTTTTCAGCCCATTTGCACTGGATTCAGGGTCTGGAAAGGAAACGAAACCAGGAGTTTCATGTTTCAAAACACAAACTTCACACTGGTGTGTCTGGGAGGCGGTGCTGTGAACAGTGCTGTATAAAGGTAGGATATTATTTATAAAACTACCATGAGGAAAGTTTTAGGGCATCGTAACCAGCTGCAGGTGATCTGATTTGCTTAAGTGACCCTGAAATCTGAAAAACATGCAAAAATGTTGCCACGTATAACTGCATTCATTTGGGCCAGTTACTGCAAAATGGATGCATTTTGAAAAATCCGTAGGTTGCAAGTGTGCTAGTAGCCAATTACCATTTTTTAATGAGGTCGTCTGCCTCCCGTCAGGCCTGGGGTGTGCTGTGCGCCTCTGGCCTCTTCAGTGTGAATTTTGCAGACCTTGCTGTGTGGTCCCCGGACTGACTTGCTTTTAATGCATTAAAACTAATGGGCGAATACTTAGGTCCACATCTTGCAAAGCGACCCTGAGCATGCCTAAAAAAATCTTTTATCCATCGATATCCAAGGGTTTTGTGTGTTGTGTGGACGGTGCTTGTGGCACTGGGGAGCACCATCCCCGGCAGAGTCTGCTGGGAGTGAGCTGCAGGAATTCTACTTTTAAACATCTTTTGCTGACTGTGTTTACACCTATTAATTTATCCCATTTTAATTAATTAATATATAATGTAAATGGAGATGCTGGGAGGGCTGGAGCCCCTCTGCTGTGGGGACAGGCTGAGAGAGCTGGGGGGGTTCAGCCTGGAGAAGAGAAGGCTCCAGGGAGACCTTGGAGCCCCTTCCAGTCCCTAAAGGGGCTCCAGGAAAGCTGGGGAGGGACCCTGGAGCAGGGAGGGGAGCCATGGGACGAGGGGGAGCGGTTTTAAACTGAAAGAGGGGAGGTTGAGATGAGATCTGGGGAAGAAATTCTTTGCTGTGAGGGTGGTGAGCCCCTGGCCCAGGTTGCCCAGAGCAGCTGTGGCTGCCCCATCCCTGGAGGGGTTCAAGGCCAGGTTGGACGGGGCTTGGGAAGAAGTATCAAGAAGTATTCACAACCATGCACAAAACCAGTAACTCTGAGTAGTGAATACATTACAAAGGTCGACAGTTAATTCATAGAAACTTGTGAATAAACAAAGTGAAATTAATCCAGTAATTCATTACCATTGTGTAACTCTGGGATTTTATTATATCTGGAGAATGTGAAACTTGGACTGAATACAGAATAACAGTTTGCTGGTGAAATTAGTACATGCTAACATACTAATATGCTAGTATGAAATTAGTAAATATAATTTAAATTAGTGTATTAAAATAGAAGTTGGCAATTTGGAAGTTTTCACTGCTGGCCCTGACTTGGTATCTCCTTAGGCGTCAGTTCATTACTCTGTAATGTTTCTGGGGACCTGAAAGCCCGCAGAGAAGGAGATCCTTCTGTCCTCTGCTGGCAGGAGAACAGAGACCATGGGGGCTGTGGCTCTGGTGGCTCTGAACCTCCTTGGTGAGTCCCTTCAGGGCAGCTTTCACAAGTGCCAGATTCACCTGGAGGGCCACCTGGTCCTGCAGAAGTCAACCTGGCTTTAATTTGTTGCATGCAACTTTAGCCAATTTATAGATGTGTGTTTGTCTATATATATATATATGTATAGATTATTTTTTTTCTTTTTGTGTAAAACAGTCTGTGCAGCCCATAATCGATTTGTAAATTCCTTCCAACTCGAGACCAAAGACAAAAGCCTGCCTAAGCACTAAGCCTGGCTACCAACACTACCTGGAGTGACTCCGTTCTCTCCTGCCTGGCCTGCGTTGCCCCTCGTCAGCCCACGGTCTGACGGGAGCGGGCAGGACCTGGATGGCGGCGCCGCTGCTCCTGGGCGAAAGGGTTAACTGCCAACGCAGAACACAAACAAGAGATGCAAGCAAACAGTCCCCAGCAGAAATTGGACCCATCACTTCCCTCTAATGAAAACCAGATTCACTCCTACAACAATCATTCCACTGTTCCGAGATACCATTCCTAGCTTGAGAGAAGCATTATTGTTGTTTCTATTAAAAAAAAAAAAACAACCAACCCCGAGCCCATACATTATATTTCTAGAGTTGATCTATTTTATCATCTGGTTTTCTTTCTGAAAAAGGAAAAAATAAAGTCAAAAGGTTTGCCAGGTCTGAGACTCAAAGCGAAAGAAAAAGGGAGGGAGTTTGCAGTGCCATTGGTCCAGAACCTCGTGTAAATTAGCTCAGCCAAAATAACTGAAATTGCAGTGTTTACAGAGGGAGTGTATTTCGTTGTGTTAAGCAAACGTTATTCTCCTGCTCTCTGCCCCATTCCTTCCTCTCTCTGAGCTTCACTTCCATACCAGACTGTGCACCAAAAGGGAGCCTTGACCTAAGAAATATTTACTTTATAGTGCACAGTCAGACTGTCAGATTTAGGGTGAAAGATGGGAGTTTTTCTGGACTGGATCTCATTGGCCCTTGCACGGACCAAACCACTGGTTTCTCATCTCGTTAGGCAGATATAAAGTGACTACAACTGTGACATTAGATTTTTTTTTTTTCTTTAGAAAAAAACAAGTTTAAACCCAGCCTAGTCTAAGCAAAACCTTGAAAATACAGTTTTCTCACACGCTTTTGCTTGAATTGCGAATATTTTTGCACATCCTTGTTGGGGTCTCACATCTCTTGCGCCTGTGTTTCTCGGATGACAGATGAAGGCTTTTGTGTGCCGTCAGCTCGCTGACCTTGTGAGCACCATCAACGTGGGCTTCAGCAGCCTGATCAAAATATGCGCTGCTGAGGCTTTTTTTTAGCTGTTGGTTTAGATTTCATGCTTTGTAACTGATTTGGTAGAGGATAGAACGCCATTCTGATTTGACTGCAAAAGAGTCAGAATTCCGACTTTTATCTTAGTGAGCATTTCCTTTAAACAGACAAATCAACTCTGAGGTCTTTATAAATTTATCCTGCTCCTTGATATCTCTCAACAGTCAGGCTGTTCTTCTCTGAAGGCTAGTATTTCAAACTTACACAAATATCCCAATGCTTTTTAAACCTATTCCAAACAGACATTTATTTTGGCTACAACAATATTTTCCTTTTATTGCTGTTATGAGATTCAACATTTCCAGAAATAACTTCTGAAAGGTGCTCGAGAGAGTCTTGGGTATAGGTGTTGTCAGATACAGCGGCGACGTGTTTTACAATGCACAATGTATACTAACATGTATTTTGGGAGTACATGTGGGAAACTGAAATAGTTTATTCAAGAAATTTCTTGTGAGTTATTACAAAACAATATGTTTTCCTGCCCCCCCCAGCCTTGTTATGCCGTAAGTTCCCTACGTTAGAGTTTACGTGGTGCATCCGATGATCACTGACCGATGCTTAGAGTTTTGAGTTTCTTCTGAACGTACTCGGTCGTGTACACGCGACGATGAGGATGCCATCTGTGAAGCTTTCTTTGGGGGGTAGATTTAAGGTACTGTGTGACATTTAATTGACTAGCGATATAGGAATCAACAAATTCTTTTCTATCTTCAACCTAATGGCATATTTGGCTCTTCCCGTTTTCAATGGACCGTGCAGCCAACAGAATTCCCGTGTTCCCCCTCTCACAACCCCGAGCATCAGCATCCCTTCTGCAGGTGCCAGACAGAGCTGAGCGATGCAGTCACCGGCCGAAGGCCAGGGTGGGACATCAGTGCTGTAGCCCCAAGCTGTGCCGTTCTGAGGTGCTCCTGGGCCGCCGTCTCCAGTGCAGGCTGGTAGGGGATCCTGCTTCTCCCGGTTGCTGAGCAATGCTGGTGTGCAGAGGCTGCCGAGGGATGAACTTCAGCAGTGGTGCGTGAGCACGTGGGAAGCTGTTTGAGCATTCTGCTATTTTTTCATGGCATCTTGCATTCTCTGGGTCCTTCTTGTGGGATCCGCGTTCTGGTAGAAGACAGTAAAACTACCACTAACCCCCCAGTGCCAGGCTGGAGCTCTGCTCTTTGGCAGGAGCTGTACTTCTCATTTGGATTCTGGTTCCCTTTCCCCTTGCCTTCCTACCCAGCGGCTGGGGGTTTCTCCGGGCTTGCCTGGAAACAGGTAGTTTGGGCTCAGGAAAAACAAAATTCCACTCTCTGCCCATTTCAAATTCATACTAGTGTCTGCTGCAAACATTTCTTGAATGCTGCACGATTGTTATTTTTGTGAACGGCCTGGTTAGTTTTTACAGAAGCGTGTTATTTAGAGTCATATAATGGTGCTTCTGTAGGACTGAAAGACAACGTGCAATGCCGCATTTCTCTACGTTAACTTTAGGGTTTTTTTGCAGAGCATTGCACAGGTGTGCAGGTGTGTACACCTATATATCTGAGCATGTAAGGGCTGTGAAGAGCTCTCGCCGCTGGAGCCTGGTGCGTGAGGAGGACCCGCATCCCTTCCCATTCATTCCTCTAACGCTCCGAAATCTGCTGACCCAAGCCAAAACCTCTCCACTCTCTTCTGCTCTTGGGGAGGAGTTAGGGATTTGTGAATGTGTGAAAGTATTAGCTGCCAGTTATAACTGGAACCAAGCCTAGAGGAACCCAAATCCTTCAGCGGGAAAGTTTGTAATACATTATCTCTGGAATTGGCCCAGCTTTCAAAACCAGGAAGTATTAATAGGAATAAATGTGAGCGCCATTAGCACTTCCAAAGGCATGATTTATTATCCATTTTGGTTGCAAAATATTGTTTAGTTGCATAATCTTGTTCATTTAAATAGGAAATGTCATTAGTGGATTAGTTTATTAAACACGCAGACCTGAAGGCGAGGGAATTCCTTTTACTGTGTCGCCTGAGCCGGCCGCCACTCACACTGTCTGCGCAGAGCGAGCGTTTCCAGCCGTACTGCACCCGCTTTCAGAGGGGGAAAGCATTAATTTTTCTGCCTAGAAGAGATTTCTGAGCTTTGTAAAAGGAATGGAAGCAGAGGAGGGTTTGGAGGGGGGGTGGCAGGTCCGGCGTGCTCTGGCCGTGGGGATGGGGCGGGCGTGCGGGGACGGAGGGACCGCGAGGTCTGCGCCGTGCTCAGCCTGGTCTCGGCTGCTGGGTTCAAACTCCGGTTTTATTGCGGATGAAACTGGGGATCTCGGTCCTTCCCTGGCTCCGCGTAACCCACGGCAGAGCAGGAGGCTGCCGGGGTAAGGAGTGACGAGGCGGGTTCAGACGGGGCTGGTTTGGGGTCGGGGCTGCAGCAGTTGCCTGGGGTGTCCCAGCAAGTCGTCGGTGTCTCGGATCTCGTGTGCGCTAAATGTGCCGAGGGTTGTGACGATTCTAATCTTGTGGCAGTTTTGTTTTCTCCTGGTAAATAAAAAGCAAGTTTTCCAGCATTTGTACGTGACTAGCTATTGTGACTTATAGATAGAATTTACTTAAATAACATCAACATGTTCTACTTCAATAGGAATAAACAGTTGGGCAGTGATCATTACATTTAGTTACCTGCTAAGTTTTACTCGGTATCTGACTGATTCATGGAGGCAATGCTAATTACACTGGCTTTTTCTACTCCATGATATTTTTTTTTCCCCCTAATGTTTTGCCCCTGTAGTCAGTCTGTTCCCTGTAAAATCCTCTCCTTCCCTCTCCTCCTTTGATCTGCTGGTTCGGGTTCACCTCCTTCATTTTTTGCAATTACCAGTCTGGAGTGAGGATGCCCCTGACCTTTTACCAGCAGTCTGGCAGACACATGGGACAGGAAGCTTGGCTTTTATTTCAGGCTTTTCTACTATTCATCTTGGATGGATTACACCAGTAGCAGCCCCGGCTCTCTGGGAGCCCTTTTTGTGGCAAAGCGAAGGTAACCTCGCCAGGACAGGAGCGCGCTGCTGCTGCCTGACCGAGCGAGCGCCCAGCTTCGGTGGGTGATCGGATGCAATAGCCCCTCGTCTTCTATATGTTGCTACACTGGGAAGAATTTCTCTTATGTCACGTTCAGCAGCAGTTACCCCAGAGCGCAGTCTGTTCTGGAGAAGAATCTATGCAGATGGCAATACAGCAAATGAGTCACTTGCTCCAAAAAAAAAAAGGGACTTGCTTCTGTTCTGTGGCTGCTTTGCTGCATTCTTCTGCTTTCAAAGTTTTGAATCTCCAGCAGCAGCGGAACCGGCAAGATAAATCAAACTGCCGTAAATACTTTGCAAAAGATTAGGGTAGAGCTTGGGATTTATGTTTGAATTTCGAGAAGATGGGTAGGTTTGTCACAAAGGAATGCCGTTTCTGCCAGTCTTGACTGAATTGTGGTTTTCCCACCTTGCTGAAGTAACGGGGAAAGCTGACGCTGTGGCTTCCAGCAGCACAGCTCCGCAGTGAGAAGTGGCAGTAACTCTTACTTTCCCTTCTGTGTTAGATAGCTTAAAAATAACAAAGAACTCGGTTTTTCATAGGTAGTTTTAGTAGGCAGGTGATTAAGAAGCTCTGTATGTGTGAGCTTGCTTTTCTCTTTTACCAGTTCACGGCAAAATATCCAAACCCAGGCAGACGTCTCCAAAGAAAGAAAATGCGATAAATCCTTTAGAGGTGCTGTGATTTATAACGACAAGAAAAAGCGAAGACAGGCTCGTATGGGACAGGAAGGGGGTGGGGAGCCGGAGAGATGAGCCTGTGGAATGACATTATAACTTTACCTGCTTGCTGAACGTATCTGTGGATTTAAATGACATCTCAGGGGACAGTATCAAGCTTCTAAATTCCATTCATCCATCAGATGGGAGAACAAGACCTGGCTTTCAGTCGGGCAGGAGCTGGAGATTTCTCCTGGAGTAAATGAGCTCAGACCACACAGATAAAGAACGTCTTCTGTTCCGTTTTAAAGCATTTCAGGGGAGAATCATCTGTCACTCGGCTCCGGGCCGGAGGCCGCTCAGCCCCGGCTGAGGTGCGGAGCCCACTGCAACAGCGACGCTTTTCAAACTCTCCCCAGTCCCTCGTTCCCTCTTTCCCTTTTAACTTCCAGAATTTGCTTCACAGCTTCTCATAGATTAAACCAAACCGCCCAGCGCCCCGGGGCTGCAGGCCGTGTCGGTGCAGGCAGGCGTTCCCCGGGCAGGCACTTGCTCCCAGCTGTCTTCCAGAGCTGCTGTTCCGTGAATTTTGTGTCTGTTCTCTTTTTTTTCCTTCCAGCAAGTATCTTTCCATCCTAGCCAAAACCAAAAAAGAAATAAACCAAACAGCAAATGAAGTAGATTTTGTATGGGGAGTCAGTTTTCCTGGGTGGATCCTCAACTCGTCCGTGTTGTCTCGAGTTTTATCGAGATTCAAATGTGGTTTGTATTATTAGAATAAATGTATTAGGGTAAATCTGCCAGTTAATACAAATGCAGCGTAGACAGTGACCTGTACTCTTCATGTAGCATAATTCCTAGGAAAGAACTGAAGCTTCGTACGTTGGCCAAACTAAGAGTGTCTGTGATACGCTTTTGGAAAGTTTTACACATTTTATTATACCGCTTGTGCTCGTCTAGTCCAGACAGACCTGCTGGTACTCCAGACTATGACAGCTTTTTTTTTAATGTTAAAAACTCTTTGTTCAGCAGGAAGTTCTGTTTCAGGAGGCTGAAGCTAATCACAGATTCGGTCAGTTTTAATGGATATTTTTAAGTGAAAGACAGAGGAATTTAAAAATGTCAGAAATCCACCGATGGATTCAGAGGAGGATCCTGAACATGAATCCCCCCCGTGTACTTTTCCTTCCCAGTGACTTCAAGACACTCCCCCTTGGGGCTCTCTCAGACTCCCGTGTTTAATATCTCCGTCTGTCTAAGTAATGACGGTTTTATGTGGCTGAAGGGAGGATAACAGCTTTGACGTAGCAGAATGGAAATGCCTGCTGTGTGCGGAGGAGAAGGGGACACAGGCAGCGCGCACAGAAAGGAGGAGAAACTGGTGGCCTTTTGCCCGCCGCGCCTTGAGGGGTCGGATGGTGGAGACTGGCGCTCAGATCGCCCTTTTCCTCAAGAAAAATCCTTTGAGCCTGCAGCCCAGCAGACGGCACGTCTGCAGGTTGTGTTGGGCGGACGCCTGGGCTCGGCGGTGCTGCGGGTGGGTGCTCCTGGTCGGTGGCTCACACAGCGCACGGAGCTGCTGCTGCATCCGCCGCATGGTCACGGGCTGGAAGCTCCCGCCGGGGTGCGGAGGGGGTGCTGCAGGAGGGGCAAATGCCCAAGGGCTGGGGTGAGCTTTGTGCTGCATTTAATTGCCCTGAAAAGAAAGGGTATAGAGGTGGAAGAGAAGTTCTTCCAAGACAAACGAAAGTACGTGAAGAGCTGACCTGGTCTCTGGCTTCATCTTTAACGAGAAGCAAAACCACCAAGGTGTAACGAAATGCCCTCCGAGTCCCAACGTGTCAAACCCAAGAATCGCTGGAAAACTCTAATGTCTGGTTTTTTGTTAACTATTTCATCTTGATTTCCAGAACAAATGAGTTTGGGTAAACTGGAGATAAGGATCTGAAATGTGAAGCACTGGCTCATTTCATTGAGAGCTGCCATGGAAACATATCCCCAGTTAACTTTACTGTCTACAGAGGCTCAATCAGTACATATGATCCTAATGATTTCCACCCAATTCACAGCTATCTGGGTCAGGCACGATTTATGTAGTATCACGAAAGAATGTGTGCCTTAGGTATGTATAGTGTGTTTTTCCACGCGGAATGAGAAAAATACACTGCGGGGAAAGAAAGGGGGGGCATTTCAAGCAAAACTTCATTTTAATTAAAATAAAAAGCAACTTTTGAAATGCGAAATGTCAGGCTGGTTAACCTTGCATCCTGAGTCTGGAAAGATACATTTTCATCTTTGCAATGCCTTAGTTAGTGGTTCCTGGCACATTACATTAACTAATTTGAGATCGAATTATCAAATTTGCTCATTGCTGCTAGCACTAATTTGAAACCTTACAATAAAGAACAGTTTGAGAGGCAGATGAAAGGTTGCCACCCACAGAGGCTCCAAGACCTGTCCCTGGTGTATCACAGCAAGGTTCGGAAAGATTTGGGGTAATTGCAGTCATGAGCTGGAGTTGATTGAAGAAAATTATACCCCGGTTTTTTACTACAAGCTTTTTTTTCCCCTTTTCTTCCTTTTATTGTGTGTGTGGCTTTTCTTAAATTGTGCTGTGAAATACTATTGCAAGGAAGACAAAGTATTGCATTTTTAATAACTTTATTAAAACTTCGCTTACAACTTGCAGCTTTAGTACTAGTGAAGTTTCTGAAGAATTCTTTATAAAAAGGTTACCTGTATTTTCCAAGAATTTTTCAATTTTATTGCATCTGAGGTTTTTGTCTTTGCTAAACTTTTAAACTTTTAGCAGATAATATGTTAATGGATTTCAAAATTGTGTAAAATCTTTTACATTCTTATTAGCAAAGATCTGCTGGCCTTTCCGAGCCTTCCAGTTTTATGAGAAAAGTTTCTCAATTCTAGGTTTAAGAATGGCAATTGTGAGCTGAAGGCAATTTTCTAAACACCGGCATTTCCTAATTGTTATAGCAGCGATGCATCAGTTTCTCCCTGGCTTGCTTGAATTCCCGTCCTCAAAGAACTTGCATTTTAACAAGTTATAGAGGCTGAAGCAGCAGGGGTCCTGAGAGAGGCATTTTCTTTCTGACCTTCCTGAGATAAATAATTAAGATGGAGTCTAGATAAAGATCACTGTCAAAGGTGAGGGGTCAACCTGGCTGCCTGACCTGGGAGGTAGAATTGCCCCTCTTGCCGCAGCAGCAACTTGAAGGCAGCTGCGTGTCAGCAGGAAACTCGAGTTTTTTGCTCCGTTGAATAGGCAGAGCCTTGAAAAAGAAGAGACGGGGGGAGTAAAGGTCTTCTATTTACAGTGTATATCCATCAAATGGTGTTTATAAAAAAAAATATATATTTCCTTCTCTGGTCAAGGTTAAGGGAGCAGATTAGGGGATGGTAACAAGGCTTGAAATTTGAAGAGTGCAAAGGTTAAAATGTTCTTCTAATTTGGAGCCTGTAGGCATACCTGCTTTTAGAGCAGGCTTTTCAGCCGTTCAGATTTTGTTCTGTGAAATAAGTCATTATCAAACACATGCTTCTGTATCAAACCCTCCCCTGGGGTCTTTGTTCCGGTGAGCGCGCTTAGACACCCCGTGCCTCCGGGAGCGGGGCTCAGCAAGCGTTAGCCCAGCAGCGGCCGACACTCGCTGGGGAGCTGCCTGCGGCGCGTACCCGCCTCGTGCCCACGCTTCTTGCTCTTCCGGACCTTCGAAGTCACATTTTCCTTCGAGAAACGTCCTAAGGGAATCACAGCAGGTCCTTGGATGGGAATCACCTCTTTGGGTTGCGCCATCGCTTCTTGGAAGGGAGCGTGTCCTGGAGAGTGCACGTCTGCAGCGGGTACCGGGGAGACACGCGCAGCAAACCCCTGGGATCAGCTGCCCTGTCCCTCCCTTCGGCCGAGCGGATGCCCAGGCTGGTCCCTGTGGCTGAAGGTCACTCACTGACTCTCCAGACAAAAGGAAATTTTATCCAAATTAAGGGGCCTTAGAAGGAAAATCATCCCTCCTTGCCCTGCTTCCAAAGTTGTGTTGCTGTTCAGTGGACATCACTTCATGAGCCGGTGGTCACTGAGCAGCAATTAAATTAAGCTGAAGGTTTAGGAGCAGTTTGGAAACTGTTTATAATGAACTAATCCATTATCATTAGAGAACCAGAACGTGAGAGGGAAAAACAGGAGGGGGAAAAAATCCACCTCCTCTCTCCAGACCCCCCCGGCTCCTCTGTTCCTGAGCTCGGTCCTGTTTGCAGCGCTCTGCTTTGGGACGCGTTCTCATCGGAGAGCTCAAAACGTTGGGTTTACCCCGCTCATAGTTGCGGGTGCGTTTGTCCCCAGGATGCAGCAGACCCGCACGTGCTGGCTTCCCGCGGGCAGGCGCCAAGCTTGCAAGCGCAAGTAAGCACGATGTCTCGATTTCTGGGGGACCTTTGGGCTGCGCTCCCACCCTGGGTGCCCGTGCGGTGCCACGGGGCGAGGGCTGGCCCCCCCCTCAGCCCAGGCACAGGGGGAAAAGGGGAAAAAGGAGCTGCGCCTTTAACCGTCCCCGCACCGAGCCTGCGCTGGGGCTGGCTCTGTTTTGAAGAGGGAGTGCTTGGGGGCTAGTTCCAGAGCTCAGTGACAGAGAGGAAACAGGGCCAGGAATAAATGGCCTGTTGATTTACTCAAGTTACATCATTTTCTTCCCCTCAAGAGCCTATAAATCTCACGCTCCTTGTAAAAACAGAATTTAAAAACAATTGAGAGCTTCTGAGACGACCCCATAGCTTCCAGCCGCTGTGGCCTCTGAATATAGAGCTGCCTTTCACAGGCTGGGCCACTTGTTTCATATTAGATACTAGGGGAGCCCTGCTTCCAGCTAAGCAGCAGAAGCTGTTAAGATATTTTATAGTCGTCCTAGTGGTTTAGATAACACTCTCCCCATACATATCGCGGGGCTTTAGCTAAATAGCAGGCTTCCTGACTAGGCCACGAAGCTCAGAGAGTCATTAATTCACACGTTCGGGTTTCTCCTCTCTTCAATAATATTTCTGATCAAAGACACCCAGGCTGGCAGAGGTGCCTCTGTTAAAAAGTGGATTCTTCTGATTATTGTACAATTTATGGCTTCTTTGCTCTAAGGGTTTGCATTTTAAGAAAAATGCTCAATTGTTGAGCTTGCTACAGTGCTCATTACTTTTGCCTTCAATCTCACATCTGAAGAGATTTTTTAATTCAGCGGGGGTTTGTGTCTTATTATTTTTTCATTGCTAATGGGATACAATGGGCTGCAGCTCTTTCCACGGCTGGGTTAATCTTTTGGATGGTTATCAGCGTTCTGGAGGGTGGAAAAGGGACTTAAATGCAACAATGCATATTTTAATGGTGCGGTGCCCCAGAGGAGTGGCAATTTTCCCCCTCTCACCCGTGAGCTAGACGCTAACCAAGAAGAGCTGGCATTTCACCTGCCTTGATGTTAGAAGCCACATCTTGATGATAATTTTTATTATTGTTGAATCGGGCCGTGGAGTTTGTGGAGAAAGGACTGCAGTTGCTAAAGCTGCGCGGGTCCTCGTTCCTTAATCCGTGGCAGTAAAAGCTCCGGTTCAGAAGCCTCTAGGAACCTTGAAGAAACATAAGGGGCTTTTCTCAGTCTATTTGCAGCCTTTTGCCACCGTTTGTAACAATGTGATATCTTGGTAATGGTGTCAAAGAGGCATTTCTTAGCCTGATCCAAGCTTTCCAGTGGCTAACATCCAAGCCTTAACACCAGAGCCTCACGCTCTGCTCTCTTTATTGGAGCTGATAAGCACTAAAGTGGCTTCTCTACTAGTAGGTACGTAAACGTACAAAAATCTGTAATTTAAAATACTTTCTTAGCTGTACGCTGTGAGTGAAGATTATTCTTTTCATGCAATAAAAGGGAGAGTAATGGTTACTGCACTTGGCTGTGCTGTCACTGGCTAAACTTATAGATGGAAGAGTTTGTATTTTACTTATCGAGGGATGCTTTGATAATGATATTGTGGTTAAGTGCAGGAAAAGCAGAACTAAATAATGAAACCAGCAATTCCTTCTAGACCGATTTTTTTTTTTCCCTGAGAAAAGAAATAAACATTCAAGTTGACATAATTCAAAAATGCTAGTATTTGCTCGTTTCTGGCTTGCTGCCAGCCCAGAGTTAGCACGGGGGTGAGGAAGACGGAATCCCTGCAGACACAATTCATATAAACTAAGTGGATTTACTTATCATTTATGAAAACAAAAAGAAGGTATCTGATTAATCACTTTGTGGATTGAGGTCTACATCGTGATGGTTTAAGCAGCAGTTTATCGTGTGCTGTGTCCTCACTACTTTCTGATTTCAATTTGCACTTTCTTTTTAGAAGTTTCCAAATGACTCAATGGCTGGGTTAAAACATCTGGTGGATGCCTTCCTCCCCAAAGCTTTTAGCCTGATGAAACTCTGTTAAGGAGAAAGGACGCCTGTAGATTATTAAGATATACATGATCTTGTAGATGTAAATTTAAGGTAAAATTTGTCATAGAATCATAGAATGGTTTGGGTTGGAAGGGACCTTTAAAAGTAATCTAGTCCAACCTACCCCTGCAGTGAGCAGGGACATCTTCGGCCAGAGCAGGCTGCTCAGAGCCCCGTCCCAGCAGTGTGTGTGTACACACGTACATGTACGTGTATTAGTGCAGTGATAGATGCGTACGGATTGTGGAAGTCTTTGCACCAGAGAACACAATACAGGGCCCCTTGTAATAGAAAATGTGCCAAACCCGGTGGAAAGTGTGAGGAGGAACAAGAGCGAAGAAAGGTGCCTGGGTAGACAAGCACTCTCTCTGTAATTTCACCCTGGCCTCCATCAAGATTGCGTCATGGAGCTGGAACAGTTGTTAAGTATTTATGTGAAGGTATGTAGCACGCTTTATCTCAGATTAAAAATCTCATTTGTGTGCCTAAAAATATTATGGCCGTAATATCACCCAATGATTCCTTAACGCTGGAAACCCAGCCATTTCTCTGGGTGAAAGCTGGTGAGGCCATGGCTGGTCACCAGGAATCTCGGCTTCCCTTCCTCCGAGAGCCTGATTTCAGTGAAAGGCATTTGAGGCTTCAGAGTTTTCGGTTTATGTAGTGGGCTGCCTCTTCCTTGTAGTCAAATACAAAGGGGAAAAAACTTCTCTTTTTACATATTTTTAAAAAATGTGCAAGTGGAAGAGAAGTTACCTCAAGGCGCGTAGCGAAGTGGAGGCGCAGGATGGAGCAGCACCAGATGAAGGGTCACCCAGTATTTCTTATTCAAATAAGATGTTAATTATTTGGGGCTCAGGCTGAGAGTGTTGGGTGAGGGCATCCTTCTGGCCCTGGGTGTCAAATACCAGAGACCGCAAGACTTGACATCGCTTGTCAGAGTGACGGGACCATAGTCCACTGGCTGCCGAAACAGGATTTTCCTAGGTTGGATTTGCAGCTGGATTTGGAATTCCAGTGTGTGCCGAAGGGAAATGCCGGGAGCGCGGTGGCTGAGGAAGCGAGCTCCGCCACTCGGCTCCGTCCCCGCGCTCCTCCATCAGCTTCCCGACCGGTCAGCTCGGAGGCTGGGAAAGCGTCGGCCCCCGTGCAGGCTGACGGCTTCACGTGGTGTTAATTGCTTCTCAAGTCCTCACTGTGTTTTAGTGTAACGTCACAGAAACGTTTCATTTTACATAGCGAAGACTAGGTTGTGCTTATGCCTGTAACGGCACTTGATCTGCCCGTCTGCCACCTAAATATTGAAGAAATGTTTTGTCAAAGCTCTCACTCAGAAAATACCCCCAAGGAGGCATCGGGCTGACTGCGAATAGCCAAGTCGTTTTGTAATACCTGGAGTTAAGCCCTAAGAGAGTGGTAGGGATTACTGCAGATACCACTCTTGATTTGTGTGTCTGGCTTCCATATTCTACCTGCACATCATCCATTTTACCTAAATTATAGTTTAATCAATTAATAGTCCTTGATGTAATGGATCCACAATTTACCCCAGAGAACTCATAATATAAAACTGATTTTCTGTGAATCTTTTTTAAGGAAATACTTGCCTGGTACAATTTGTTGCCCTGGAATTTGGCATAGACAGACGTTTCTGCTTTGTTCAGTGGTAAGGTGTCAACCAGAGGGAACACGAAAGGCAGAACCACCCAAACTGGGGCACGGTCTGCCCGGGACAGTGGCGGTGAGATGCTTCGTGAGCTTGTAGCGAGAGCTTCATGAGAAGCTAAGGACAAAACATTCCCAGGGGAGAGTAAAAAGTTAGAGGAAACTTCCAGGAGTAATTTGAGACTCTGGAGTCTGTGCAATTCCCCCCGTTCTGAAAAAAGACTCTTTCATAAAGAAGACAAGTACTTGTAACACCGGTGAGCTCCTCGTCACAAGCTGCCTAAGAAAGCCTGCCAAAAGCTTTTGGGAGCAAAAAGGACTTTTTGGAGCAAAAAAGGCTTTTGGGAGCAAAAACTTTCTGCGAACTAATAATTTTGAACTTGACTTTGCGTTACCCTAATGGCACTGATTTTGCATAGAGATTTGTAGGAGGGTGACATAATCGAATCTGAACTAATCCACCTTATTCTTATATTCAGTAGTGTGAGGGACTGGATGTTACAGTCCTCGTGTGTTGATGGAGTCTGCTTTCTCTTCATTCTCAAATACTATGTATAAAAATGAGGAGCATTCTTCATGTATTTTCTGTAACTTAATTACCTTTATTCTTTCAGTGAAAGGGACTTTAACTTTTTTTAATTGGAATGGAGGTGTTTTTCTTTCTATTGCCTCCTGTTGCTAACATCCTTGTTCGCGCAGCGTATTGGTTTATGTCCTCCGAAGGAGTTGAAATGCAGAGGGTTTGTTAGATGCGGTGTTGAATAAGCACTTGATTGACCAGCTGCAATCTCCGAACCAGAGAGATGTGGATCGTGTAAGAGAACTTGGCTCCTGAGGGCAGCTGAAGGTACTTTTGGAGCCCGCGCTAATAAACCGCTGCCCCGGAAGGTGTCATGGGGCAGAATAACGCGGGGCTGGTTCCTTGCAGCCGTGGCGTTCAGCTTATGCTGGGGAGGAAGATGTAAGTTTACCTGTTTCTAGTGTATAATTTCAGATAGTAGTATACTGTTTTCTTATGTTCATCTACGCTGTCTTTGATCTTTTTAAAAATACTTCTATAATTTTTGTGTGTGCTTTACTTACAGTTTCTATTCTGAAGTCAGCGCAAACTGCTTTGCGAATGGTTTTGTGTGGAACTTCAGTGGCAAAAGGCTTTAGTAACAAGCACAACTTCTCAGCGGCGCAGGGTGTTGTTTTGTGACTGTGATACACATTTATAGTTCTCTTTGGGTCTGTTTTTCTGTCCCCGTGAGCCCAGCGCTGTAAACCAGGTTGAAAATCTAGTTCACAGTCACGCCATCGGCGGCAGAATCTGCCTGTTTCCCTCCCCTTTCACGAAGGACAATGCCTGCTTCCACATCTCCAGGAGCCACCCAGTTGACCAGCTCCCGGAGCGTTTGGTGAGTAGAAGCAGGTTCTGAATCCCACTGGTGCATACACAGTATTTTCTTTCACCAGGGTATTAAAAAGCAACTAAGAAAGAGACCTCACAGATGCCAAGAACTGTTGAGCATTGAGTTGTAGCCTCCATGGTGCTTCAGTTCCTCCGCTCGGCAGATAGGCAGCGTTTTTCATGCTGTTTGACAGTTATCTCCTCAGCGGCATTACTGGGCTTATACATCTCCTTTCAGCAGCTCCAGATAGAGCTGACAGCAGGGGGATTCTGTTTTGTCTCAGCGAAGAAAAAAAAAAAGGTGGTCTTTTGGCAGTAGCCAAGGCCACACTCGAGCACCAAGGGGCACAATGTCTCCTCTGTCTCGGAGAGAAAATAGCTTCTGACAGGAATCAGCTTTCAGTCAACTGCCAGGCATCTCTCATTATGGGAGGCCCGACCTGCAGGCTGCTATGTAGATAACCTGTTATCGTAGAAGATTGAATGCGGAGTTAAATTGCCTCGTGCGGCTGTTGCTGCAGGTTCCGGGGGAAAAATGTAAAATATTATCCTTAGCAAAATTTGTCAAAGTTGAAAAAAGGGCAGTTGAAGGAAGGCAGTGCCCCTCGGTGGGTGTACGGCCCGTCAGAGCCTGCGTGTGCCGCTGCTTGCTTTAATACGCCGTTCTGATGGGTTTAAGACAGAAAAGCTAATCGTGTGTATTCAGTTTATTGTAACAGGCGACACTGCTTTGGAATGAGCTTGTATGGAATATGAGGCTGATATTTGGACTTTTTAAATTCAAATCTGAATTTTTTCTGATTATAACGTGAAAAGTCTCTGTGGCTCATTGTTCTCTAAAAATCAATGAGCCAGCCCCTGCAACGCTTTTCCGAAACGCGTACAGCGACTTGGGTAAGCAGCGGCAGGGCGGCGGGACGGACACCCTTGCAGAGGTGCCGCAGTTCTGGTGCGTTCCCGCTGCCTCCCGGTGCACCGCAGCTCCGTGCTCCTGAGGCGTTGCGCAGGGCCATCCCCTCCCCGTTCCTCAGATGCGGGGCACGCAGCCCCACTGACAGCCACAGCCTTCCGTGTCGCATCTCAGGCATCCAAAATCTCCAGGCACTCTGAAAAAAAAAATCAAACCCAAAACTCAGAAAGCAAAACTGATTGTGGCTTCTGCAAGATCAACGGGGAATGCAGCGACCCCTGATGACGGATAGCTTTAGGCCAGCTTTTCGTAAATTTGCACTAGTCTCAATCCAAGCATTTTCCTTAATCCTTGTGGCTTTGCATCTGGTATGAAAGGGGTCAGCTGCGGCACCCGTTTCATTGAGCCCTTCCCCACACACCCTTTTGCGCGCTGGGAATCATTTTCCATTGAGGCCATATACAATTAGGGCCAACAAAGTTAGATGGGCCTATTATAGTAATTCTGTTTATGCTGACAATAAGTTATTTGACCTTCAGGCTGATCATGTTTCTGATACGGAATATATCAGCCCTCTGACTTACCTGCTGATAACGTGAAATCCATTGCCTCGACATCTGGGATGCTGCAGTCGGACTGTGTTTAGAGGCAGAGAGGGAGCATCAAGGAAGAATATCTCACCCTAAAACAACTTCTACATCCTCTAGTAAAAATGTCTTGAAATTAGGACATTTTTCTTTCTCCTGGCTGGGGAGAAAGGTCTTCTGAATAATTCCAGATTACCTGTAGTAGCTGTTTGCTCAGACTGCCTGGAAAGGTGATAAACCAATTAAGAGGGGATGAAAGTGAAGCTGAAAGCTTCTGCTAATCACCTGTAGATGCAGTTGAACGTTCATAAGTGGAACTGGGATGCTTTAATTACAGCAACATTTTGAAAAATGTGTGCCATATTAATCTCACCGGAAACGTTCTTCCAAGCTCTTCCTTCAAAGGCTCTGATTCTTCCCAAATGTTTAATGCAAAAGGGATGTCCACTCACGGCTCCTCTACGTCTGCTGCAGAGAGCCTTTGCGGGGGGGGCCTGGGTTTTGCGGGGAGCGCGGGGTTTTGTCGGTGTACCGAGGGATGCGTCGTGAATGGAAACTCAGTTTCCCGCTGAAGAGATGGCCGCGAGCGGGCAGGCGGGACTTCAGCGTCATGTTCCTCGCTCTCTCTTTTGTTGTGTGATTTTAAGCCCATAATTTCTCTTTTCTCTGTTGTTATGTACAACTTGCTACAGGATTCTCAGGGAAGGCGAGATAGTTTTGAGAGAGTATTTATGCTTTTCTGTCTTCATATCGAAGTAAAGGAAATAACTGTGCAGGCAAAGAAGTTCCTTTCTTCAACCATGCACCCGAAATCCTGCAAT
The DNA here is from genome assembly GCF_964199755.1 of Larus michahellis. Lineage (NCBI taxonomy): Eukaryota > Metazoa > Chordata > Aves > Charadriiformes > Laridae > Larus > Larus michahellis. The sequence continues at coordinate 8,857,920 of NC_133911.1, forward strand.
CCTTGTGTCATGGGATCAGACCTGTATCAGTGGCAGCAGCAATGTCTGCTCATCTCTCCTGCCCCTCAGACCGAGTGGCTGTTGCTCCTTGCGCCCTTGTCTTGATCTTTTTGCACCACCTGCCTCGGGGTCTGGAGCAGTTACAAAAATAAAGAGGAGAAAACACACAAAGCTCATCACGAGTTCAAAGGACCACAGACACTTTGTTAAATGCAGGCTCTTTGTGCTATCTTGTACATGACATAGTTTGCTGAACAATTTGGTGACCACTGTACACTGTCAGCCATCACTGTCCCGCCACGGGGAGCTCTGAATGCAGCGAGGAGAAATGCTTTCATGTCACTTTTATCTGACACTGGACGCCTCAGACAAGTTTGCAGAGGTAGGGCTGAATTCTTTTTAATAAATAGTTGTGGGATCCCGCGCAGCTTTCCTCGGGTGCGTGTGTGCTGTCCTGGTTCACCGGGTCACCCATCTGAGCAAGGACCTGTAAGATCGTCCAGGCTGTGGGATGAGTCCCTTGAGGAACTGTTTCCTCCCGTTATCCAGGTGACTCTGGGTAAGGCACGACGGGGAACATAGAATCACAGAATAGTTTGGGTTGGAAGGGACCTTGAAAGGTCATCTAGCCCAACGCCCAACTCGCCCTGCCGCCCATGGTTGCCGGCTGCCGTGGATGTGGATACTCTCAGCTTTTCCATGGCAGCACAGCTCTCGGGGTCAGCTTCTCGCTCCCGGGATTCGGAAGGAATGGTCATCTCACCGAGGCGTTCCTTCCGTTTGGGGTCTAGGCTGCGCCTGCCAGCTGCACAGTCCAAGACAGCTGCGGCCATCACAAAGCAAAGGCACGATGGCGGGCGGCAGCACCGCTCGCTGCTGGTCCCTGCCCAGGAGCCGGGCCCTCCCAGGGTGCCGTGCCGCGAGCAGGTCCCACCGAGGTTGGCATGGGGACATCCAGGGACTCTTTGTTGCCAGGCTGGCTACCTGCCTGTGGCCCAGACGGCCTGTCCTCGGGTCTGCTGAACGTTCGGGTGTCTCCTGCGCTGTCTCTGCTGCTTGCCGTTGGCAGGCGCCTCTTCCCTGGCCTCTCCCCCTGTGCCCGCTTACCTCGGTGCGGCACTTCCACAGTAAGATGTATGTTAGAAGAAAGGTAACAAAAGTTTTAGTAGCCATAAATATGAAAAGCAATTTTACTGTTAGGTTTGGAGGTTTTGTATGCTTTTGATTTGCGAAATACTAAGGCTGAATTACGGAAGTCGGCTCAGGCGTAAGGACGGTGCACTGCCGCTGAGCAGGGAGTGAGGGCAGGGCGTGAGCACGCAGGGGCAGCGCGTTCTTTAAATACGGGTTTGGAAAACAGAAACAACCACACAGAAATCCGTAGGCTTCTGAAGGCTCGTAGCTCATTTTGAAGGGTAGAAGTTTCAATGTTGTCTCACAAGTAAATGTTTTTTCTCCCACATGATTAACATAACACGTCTATTTCTGCCACTTTACATTTTCCTGGGCACTCACGTTGTAGTTACCTTAATTGTCTCGTGTCCTTTCCCCACCGAAGCTTCTCAGCTCAAGTGGTGTGGCTGTGAGATTGATAACCCTCCTTCAAAGCCGGGCTAACCATGAAAGCGAGTTACGATAAGGGCTGGTGTGTAGCGCGTCTTCAGCGAAGCAGCTACTCGGCTGACAGCCACTTCGGATTTTGGGCTTCAGCGAAAGGGAAGATTCACTGAAAGCAACCATTTTTATTGCTGAAAACACTCAGAATTTGAGGCGATTCTGATTTTAATGCAAGTGTCCTCCTAAGATCTGTTTGTAAAGGGTAGATTGTTTTAAAGGGGTTTTGCAGGTGGAGATTTACTCTATTCAACACAACAAAAATATATTGTAGGGTGGTGTTTCTTTTATTCTTTAAAGACACAGAGCCAAAGGACTTTGTCACCTGTTAGCTGCCCAGCAGAAAGAAAACCCTGTATTTGCAGCCATGATTCAGGGTCAGGAGGTAAGGAGATAAGGCCCGTCTTTTGTGAATGGGGGCTTGACTTTCAGCGAGCAGGAAGTGGGAATGAATGCGGGAGAATGGCAGGATCAGGATGGTGAAACTCCAGCCTGCTCTCATCTGATAAGGGAGAGACACTAAACTTAACACTGACAGGGCGACTCTGCTGCGAGGCGCAGGGGAAGGGCAGCCTCTGGCCTGCCGGGGTTTGTGTTGTGTGTTTACAGTCAAAGCAATACTATCACTTAGCGTTGGGCAGCAGGGATAACGCTGACCCCTGCTCCTCTCGCCCCCACGCCATCCCTCTCCCCTCACCGCTGGCCTTGCTGCAGCAGCCCGGCGTCGTGATGCTCGGGGCGAGCCCGCGCCAGGAGCAGGAGGAGCCACCAGCCGGGTGCGACAGCGCTGGGAACCCCCAACTCTCCCTCTCTCCACCTTAGGCCTTTTTTCTTTTTTTTTCCCTTTCTAACCACATTTTGAGTCTGAAGGAAGACCAAACTTCTGGTACTATAGGCAGAAGTTTCAGGGAGATTTTAGACATCAGTCCATGAATTATCCCTGCCAAATAACAGGCTGTGAATGTCAGCATGTCCCAGGAAGAGCCATATATATATAAAAATATAATTTTTTTTTATATATATGTATCGCTCTGAGTCTCAGACCCATCCTGCCTCAGGGAGGGCAGTGATGGGCAGAGCCGAAGCTTGGGGCCAGGAGGATGAGGGGATGGCAGAGGGTGCCGTGTCCCGGAGCCACCCCCTGCCCACGCTGGGCTGAGCCCCGGGCAGAGCCCGCCCCGGGGTGGGTGAGGAGAGAGGGGGCAGCTTTCCTTCCCCCGCCCCCGCCTGCAGACTGGCGCTGAAACACAAGCCTGTCTAAGGAAAATAACACAACGTTACTTCAAAATCTATAATGTGATTTCAGGGTGGTTTTTTTTCCTAGGCTGTGTAAATGTAATTAGAATTTGCCTGCATCAAGCAGCAGTTCCCCAGAAAATCATCAATTAATTGATTCCAATTACTCGTAATTGTTTCTCATACATTTCAATTAGTCTGCTGTGTTGTTACCAGCAGTACTAGTCAATTATACAAGTAATCAACATGCCTTTAATAACTGTCATGAAAAGAAGTTGTGAAAAAGAGTTTAGGGAGGAAGGACAACATTCTGGATGTCAAAAAGTGCCTATTACACTGATTTATCGCTCAGCTGCCGTGATTTCTAGAGACAGAGCAAATAACCAAACTGTATGGTCAGATGTGATTAGGGGGCGAAGGACTCGGAACCGGAGCTAAGGGATGGCACCACCACATCCCTGTTATTCTCCAAATAATGGACGCGGTTAAGGCTGAAAAACAAACCGGCTTACTAGTAATGAACATAAAATACATTATCTCATCACCTGTGAAGGGCGATTATATTTGTTTTATAAAAAAGGAACTCAAGGAGTGCAGGGGCCAGAGTTGTGAACGTGTCTGAGTGTTGTGTTGCCCCCTGTGCTGCGGCCGATCGTACAGGGCACCGCGATCTATCAGAGATGTGAAAATAAGCGAGTGCAGGTTTGCAGACCTCCCAGCAAGTTAAAAAGTTAAACTGCAAACCTTTTTGAATGGAAAATGATTCTAAAAACCTCTTTATCCAGCAGCTTTTAGGGTGGCCTGTCCCTTCCAGTTTTCTGTTGTAAGCGGATTCAGTGCGTTCACACAGAAATTCACGCGCTCACTGGGACCAGTTCAGTTCGTACCTGTCTGACACGAAGCACTGCAGCCTGTGAACAAAACAGCAGCCGCTGGGTGCAGCTGGACAAAAGTTTCCGTATTTTGCCCCGCTGTGCCAGGCTCTGTGTGTCCAAAGGATGCTGCTGCCGACGTGTGCCTGATGCTCCATAAGCTGCAGGGTTGCGTTTTACAGGCGTTTTCGTGCTGGGCTGCCCGGCCGTGCTGCTCACCAGCAAAACGGCATTTATCGTGCGGCTTCTCTCCTGAAACGCCCCGCGGCCGCGGCGGGGAACGCGCTCCCTGCTGCTGAGCGCACTGAGGCCCAGCACTCGTGTCGCCCGTGAGCTAACTGGGGAGGGTAGGAAATATTTTTACTAAACCGTCCTAATGCCAAGGCAGTAACACTTGCCGCCGGCACTTCTTCCGTCTGCGGGGCCCTTTGGAAATAGGGAAGGCACTTCTCAGAATAGCGTTGTGCCATTCGAAAAGGGGTTTCTCCCTCGAGTGGCATCAGCTTGCCATAAAATTCTGTAACCTTTTTGTTGGAAATCTGGTTGCCACAGTGGCATTATAGGATGGCAGCCCGCAGCCCTGTGGTGCTTGAGGGCTGGCCTCGGTGCCTCCCCCGCGCGGTGCCAGCCTCAGGGACCGCGGGATGAGCAGCAGCGACCGGAGCTTGAAAGGCTCCGTGTCCTCTCAAGGAGTGGCTTCGGCCCTACCTGCTAAAGATTGTATGAACTTTCTTAACTTAAATTATTCTTATATTTGTGCCAAGTCCTTTGAATATGTAAAATGATCCTTTAGATGTAGCGGGAACTGGTCCATGGGGAAGGTGGCTTCTCAGTCACACCACCACTCATGAGAAAATCACTTAAAAATTGTTCAACAGCAAAAGCGAGCGAGTGCTGTTTCACAGCAGCCCAGCAGCTCTGCAGAGCTGTGGCAGTTAACCTTTGAGTTCGGACTTCAGGAATCTGTGGACAAGTTAATCTAAAAGGAAATTCCAGTGGAAAACAGTGCACGTTGCTGAGTGTGTCCCGTTAGGGTATTGCACCGCTTATTTACAGTAGCTGCTTCTTTGAAAGGGGAAATGCAGGTCAGTCTTAAAGTTTAAAAGAAATTTTAGTATTCCTACATGTCTGCCTCGGCAACCTTTAAATTAGGCATGAATCTCACTCGGTATCTTTTGCAATATAACTCAAATTATTAGGCTCTTGTTCATCCAGACTGCACCTAAGCATCCTGCCCCCACGGTTTCCTGCCCCAGATGGCAAACGTCACTGCGCTGTGCCCCGATCCATACTGAAATCTGGAGGACTGAAAATTCAGAGATTTATCAGACCAATAAAGCTAACAAAATAATTAACAGGAGAGGTATTGAAATGATCGTAATAGATATTTTCATATTGGTTAGAGTTGTGGTTTTATTATGAATATTTAAAAATCGACTCCCAGCTGCAGTAGCAGCTTCTGCTGTCAGATGTCCTTGGAGCGGAGGTCCCTGTTTGCGCAGAGCCCTCGTTCTTACCTGCGTTACTGCCGTAGGAGAAATCGCGGGATTGTGTGTGTGCGTAGCTGTTGCCAGGGGGGTGTTACGGTAATATAACTACCAATGTTCGAAGGGGGACATTGCGAAGGGGAAACGTTTCAAGTTGCTTCCAAGTCAGGAGATTTCCACGCTTGGGATATGTTTAAGAAATGGCAAACTCAGACTGGATTCGCTCACGAGTTGGTTAGACCTTAGGAAATTCTGCAGCGTTGAAAAAGTTGGTTTTCACTGGTTTTGCTTTTAGAGTAGAGGTAGGAGAGGAAGCTACAGTTCTTTATTGTTGTTGTTGTTATTGCTATTATTTACTCATTTGCAGTTGTTTTCTGTCTCCACGCCTCTATCGTTGCCTGTAGGAAGTAGACGGAGTTGGCTGCGTCGGCCAGTCCTCTACGAACAGCCCATTGCAGTCAGCAGCGGAGGGGCAGCCAGATCGCTCTCGCTGGTGTGAGAGCCAGCCTTGGCCGTGAAAATTTAGAAGAAAACGTCTACATTCTGAATACACTCTCTAGATTTGGACAGCACTGAAAAATAAAAAAAAGGAGGTATTCATACATCAGGCTTTGAAAAATTCCCTTGTAAAGGTATTCTCCTGCAGCTGTAGCTGCTTACGTGTGCCACAAATGGCTCTTGCAGGTGCCCATCTAATTCTGATAGAGTGCTTAAAAAAGCCACTCGGGAATAAAAGAGGATTCCCAGATCCTGCTCCGGGTTCTGCCCGGCCTCGCAGTGCCGTGCAAGTCACTTCCCTCGATGGATGCCCTGTTTTGCCGTCTGTAACAGTTTTAGCACGTCAGGATTGAATGTTTGCAGTATGCTGAGGCGTCCCTGAGAAAAGAGTGTCACTGATCCCAGTTAATACCGTTATTCCCATTATACGCGCTTATAAACCCCAAATTCTGTTACTTGGAGCCTCTTGTGCCAGACATTGCCAGAGTGTCCACATGGCCGGAATATGTCACTTTGCCAGAATATCCATTTTGCAGCAGACTGCTAATATTTACGTATTTAATAATTAGGTTAACTATTTTTTCCATTAGCAATAGAATCATGTAGAATTTAAATATGTGTCTGTAGAGCATTGTGCCGTGCATAGATAGATTTTTAACAGGTTTCTAACTGTTATGATGTAATAAACACTAATTTAGATAGGTTGTGGGTAAGATGAAAGAAAGTATGGGAAATCTAATATTTTGAATGTTGTCAGTAGAAAAGCGTCGCTGAGGCTACTCGGCGTGGCTTGAAAAAGCCCATTATTCAGTAAAGTGATAACAGCATCTGTGATTTAATTAATATTGGTGATTTTTTGATGTGTGTGGACTCCATTCTCAACAGAGTAAAGATGTAGCACTGAACAAAGCCCGGGGTCCTTAGGTCAGGGACTGTCACTATGGAGCTGATATCAGTTACAGAACAGACAGGAACAGATTTCGTTTATCTGACACTGAGCATTGTGTTGGAAAAGTTGGCAGTGCTAATAATTAGAGATGTGAGTGCTCGCTAAAGAAACCCTGCTTAGCATGTAATCAATCTTTACCGAAAAAAAAAGAAAAAAAAATGAATCAACCCACACCTGCAAGGTTACAGGGAACTTAAAAGGAAGGGAGAAAGTAAGATCCCATCTTATGCAAACACTAGAGGCTTTCTGGGCATTCTAACCACAGCTTGGAATATTCGAGAGAAAACAATCCGATTCAGGTTTTCGGATCAATTTCCTGCGCTGCTTTTTGTTGTCATGACTGGCGGGCGCTTTTTGGTGATCCTTGCTCCCTTAAATAACACTAAGGGCGAGGTTGGTGTTAGTTCAGGTCAGTGTTAAGGCAGTGGCAGGATTCAGAAACATCACGGTGAGATGTGAATTTTTCCATGTTTTTGTCCTTGGGAATGTCGGGGGGAAAGGTGTCTGATCCTCAGGTGAGGGGTTTGTGTTGCCAGAATTCATTGTCGTCTCTTTGCGAGGCAGGTGGGCAACGCACCCCTCCAACGACGCACCCCTCCAACGACGCTCCCCTCCAACGACGCTCCCCTCCAACGACGCACCCTTCCAACGACGCACCCCTCCAACGATACGCCCCGTTATCACCCTTGCGCTTCCCAAGCGTCAGCTTTAAGAGGCCAGTGTACCAGTGTATCAGAGTGTCTTGAACATTCCCTGAGAGAATAATTATTTTTGGCAAACTTGCCATCGATCCAGTCTAACTTTTCAGCGGTGTGCTCTGCACAGCAGGTATCCTTTGCACTCTCTTCTATGTCTTCAGGAAATAAAACTGACAGAAAACTCAATAAACCAACTGTTTTCCCATTGATCATATTTTGATTCAGAAAATTCAGCAGGCGGCACGGTGCTAAATTATTAACTCAACGTCATCATTCACAGGGGACGTGTTCTTTCGGATGGTCTTTAGAAAAACAAAACGATCCTTTACTTTTAAGAGACAAAGGAATATCAGCAGCTAAGGAAAAGGACTCCTAGCATGAAAACGAATTGGAATGTGTATTTGAAATCAAGATAATTGTACGGAAAGGGAAGAGAGCGTATGGACAAAACCCTGCCTAGTCTGTGGGTGGGTATTGCACTTCCTGCAGGCTGTGCCGGGGTCCCTGTGACTCTCCACTTCCACGCTCCAGGCTGGTGTCGGTGCCGTGTGCTCCGCGTGGACGTGGGTTGGAAGGGCAGGAGGACGTGCAGGAGGACTTTGGCCCAGATGAGACCGTGCAGGGTCTCCACGTAGTGAATTAGTGAGTTCTGGTCGAGAGCGAAGCCTCGTGGTACAACCCATCGAGAAACGGCTGAGCTGTCCTGTGGCTCTGGCTCACAAGGCCGTGCTCGGCTATCAGGTAATTCTGTATGTATTTTGACTTCTAATAAAGGCTGTATTAGGCCCTGGAGACATTTGACATAATTCGAAAAATATGACATAAAAAAAATTCCCTAACTGTTCTAATGCCAGAAAGCCCACATACCTTCGGTAGTAATGGAGGTGACAAGAAAAAGAAAAAATACTTCCACGTTGAGGTAATACTTCCATAATGCCTTAAATTCTGTGGCCATACAAAAATAACGATCAGATATTCTTTTTTGGTCTTTTTGGTTTTCCTTCTGGGAAGAAAAGAAAAGTTTAGAGAAGCAGGAATTGGATCAAAAAATTGAATTTGTTATGAAGTGAAAGGTCATTTGGGGATCGGGTTTTCATCATGGAGACGTGGCCAAGGAAGAGCTGCATTTTATACAGATAGCTCCTCGGAATAGTCGCTGTCGGAGCGGGGCCAGGTCTGGTGTGGCTCGGTCTGACAGCAGCGGAATTCACAAAGCCGTGGTGCTCAGCCTGACGAGGGCGGGACATCCCAGTGTCCTGGAGCGTGTCCTCAGGGGCAGGCCGGAGGGCTCGCCGAGACCTTCCAGCTTCCAGAGCACCCCTGAACACGAGCAATTAACCATGACACCATCGTTATGATTAGTGCCCGCAGAAGCTGCCCCGCGGAGGGGCTGAGCGGAGCCCCGGGGGTGGCAGGTCTCTGGTGGCGGTGGCCGCGTCCATCCATTAGCCAATGCTGCCTCTAGAGCGCACCAAGGTGCAGTGACCGTCTGCGGGGCTGCAACAATGCGGGCTTTGTGATCCCCCCCGCTCCTCCTGCCCACGGGGAACCTTCTTCCAGCAGCCTGATTTCACTTTATTTTTCAAAAATTACTTTTCCTGGCACGTTGGGTATGGAGAATGTTTATCGGGTTTTGCTTTTGTTTATATCGCTTGAGAAAAGTCATTAGGATGTTCCTGGTCCGTTTAATCCACGCAAAATATGTCAGCCCGATGTGTTTATGTTTTCTGCTCCGTGCATTTAGTCAGCCTCTTTTACAGCTTTCAGCAGGACACGGAGTTTTTCTGGCAGCTCATGTTCTGACATGGTGTTACCCAGCAGGGGAGAAATAAAGGGAGGATGTTTAGGTTAATGTGGTTTAATAAAAGATCTGGTTTTAAGTCTGGAAAAGGCATAGAGAAGAGCCTTTATCCCAGTGTTGATTGTAAGGGATCTTTTAGTCTCCAGACTCAGTAACAGTTTTTGGATACGAGAGAATAAGATGGAAGATCGAGTGATTTTTCATAGTTCAGCTGCTGGGAACCAAATTGTCAGACTTGTGAATTTTCCAGCCGTTAGATCCCACAAGTTGGTCTTTCCTAGTTATGCCGTTAGATCATTTACAAAAGAAAAAATGTACCTGGGAACAAGATGCTCTTTTAAAGAGCAGGGAATAAAAGACAAGCAGAAAAAAGAGAACATTCGAGTTGGTGTGTGAACTACATTTTAATATTCCACAGATCTTAAGGCGGTAGGAAAAGCACCCCATATAATTTAAGATAACTTGTATTTTACCAGTAGTGCCACAGACAGAACCTGCTCCCGAGGGGGGTTTCAGCTGCCCAATGCGGCCGCTGGTTTTGGTGAACTCCTCAGCTCGTCTCCTGGACACAAACCAGGCAACATTAGGCGGGTGTTTTGCAATGTGATGCCAGCTCTCGGGGGTGGGGTGGGGTGGTTTTGCCTGTTTGTTTGTTTGTTTTTAATTCTAAGCGGTGAGTTAATTTAGCAAAATCTGGTGTTTGTCTGGCGCAAAGTGTTCAGGTGGTCTGGGGCTTGCACTGCCTGTAGTTGTCCTGGGCGTACGACGAGAGATCCTGCGATTGTTCCGCATGGGAACTGTATTTTCAGTTTTCAATCTGTAGAATGGGAATTTTAGGGTTTATCTGCCTCCTGTAATTATTCCAGAATGACTGCTTCTAACGGCTAGAGGTCTAAATCAAGTCAGAGAGAAGATTATTAACACGATTTTATAGATGAAGCGTTAAGAAAAAAAAAAATCAGAGAACTTTCGCGAAGTTGCAGAGAGCGTCAGTGACACACCAGGGCACGTGCCCGAGGTTTTTGTCCTCGCAGTCCAATGCCTTGAGCAGCAGATCATCTTTCCTATTCATTGCTCTAAACAGAGTGGGCTTGCCAGCTGCAAGCCCAGGGAGCGAAGACCGCGGGGTGTTGCTCTGGTCTGGGTTTGACAGGACGCGCGATCCTTTCTGTGCCCGTTGCCTGTTCGGGGCTGCTGAGCCCTCCTGGTTTAGTCACTGGTGCCCAACGTGCCCACAGTGTGTATCCTGTTAAGTTTACTTCGATTTGAGTCCGAGGAATTTTTCTGTGCCGTCTGGGTTTGTTGGTTTTTTATTTGAAATACCATTTAACGGGCCCATTTGAGTTACTTTACAATATGTCTGTCCGCTGTATTTTGTTCTAAGACCAGCAGTAAAGTGTGCAGAGGGTTCCCTGTGACTCTGAAAATTCATATATTGGCGGCTTGAAACCAGCCTGTCCCTGCGCTTCCCTCCCGGCCGCGCTGAGCTCTCCCTCTACATCGAGAGGAATACACGGCTTCTGCCATGTAAATGTGCCATTTGCCTAGCAAAATACACCTTATAAAAACCATCTTTAGAAGAGTAATACTGGGTAAAATAAGGTAAGATATTCTGGCGTCGTACTAATCTCCACTCCAGCTGGCTGGGAGCTGCTGTATTTGGGGTGTGCTGGTTTTTCTGCCGGTGTCCAATTTGAGATGCAAAAGAAGGATTTTTATGTGAAGGAATTGGGAGAAAATACAGTTGCGATTTTCAGATATGGGAAGAGAATTCCGCTGCCCAGCCACCGGGAATAAGTCTGTACGTTTGTAAATGAAAGATGCTGGCCCTTGCTCATGTAAGGGTGATGATGGGAGAGTGAAGCAGCTGTACGCTGGATGCAGAGTGATGGAAGCGTCCCAGTAGCTTTGGTCTGAAATTACAGTAATAATTCTTAAATTATAGCAGTCAGAAGTTAATGTATTTCTGCTCAGTATTGTCAGTGGCAAACCAAAGCCCATTAATTTCCCACTCAGTGTTTGTTTGAGAAATCATCCCCTGTCAGCTGCTGCTGGTGAACTTGTCTCCGAGCTGCATTCCTAGACATGCTCTCTGTCTCCCAGCGAGGGTCCTATCCCTGCAGGAGATAAGATACAACCGGTATTCACTATGAGGTGTCAACGGGCTGCTTTATGACACATGATGAGTGATAAAGGCTGTGGAGAGGTGCTGATGTGGCCACATTAGTTAATGAGGTCATAGCTGAAGTTGCTGCCCCACTGATAACCTGCAAATCCAAATAATGTGAAGATATCAGTGGGGTGTTTAGAAGTCCTGTCCCCGTATTCTCTTGCTGTCCATCACATTCAAGCATCTGATCAAAAAAAAAAAGAGACGATGCCTCCAAAAGGGTAACACTCATTCTTTCTGCAGCTCCCAGAGCTGGGCCAAGCTCTGGGAAAGCAGTGGGATACAAGAAATTTCAGCCCAGGCTGGGTGGAGGGCTGTGGTAGAGAGCCCTGCATTCTTTTTGTCTCTAAGAAGAGAATTGTTATATTGGTTTAATAGTTCTGAATCTGGTTGAAAAAGCAGGGCTTCAGCAGGCTTTGTGCGTGGGTTGTGGAGGGTGGTAGGTTCGGTTTAAGTATACTAAGGCTCAGTGAAATCCTTTTCACCACTAAACGTGTATCAAAGAGTTACTATCCTCAGACAATGATCATTTTCCTTTATGGTTCTGAATATGCAAAGGGAACATTCCTCGTGTCTCACAAAAAAAAAAAAAAAAAAAAGCATTGGATTTCAATAACAATATTTTTGGTCGGGAGCAGCCGGAGCGTCCCTGCCGTTCCCGTGGGGGCTGGGGAGGACGGGGCAGGGGCAGGGGGATGGTGGGAGCATCACCCGGGGCACCGGCAGCATCCCGGGCCTGGGAGATGCCCCAGAGTGCAGAGGGAGGGAGGGAAGGAGGGAGAAAACCAGCTTTTTAGGACACATGGAAATGAGAGCTCCATCGTTGTTTGTCTGTCCTCCGTGCGGAGGATGCTTGGCTGGTCCCTTTTCCCTCTGCATCGCGGTCGTTGCTTGGCAGCTGTCAGAGCCGTGGAAGAGGGCATTGTGCTTGCTTTATTCAAAGATCACATGTGATGTCACAGATTTGAAAATCGTATTGTCACTTAATAATAAAAAATGCCCAGAATTTGGAAATCTGTTAAAACGTGCTAGTTTTTCCCCCTTTTTCTCTTGGTAAACAAGTCAAGACCTGGCAACGTCTTGTCGTGCTGGTAGTGAACTTTCTGTCCTTCCCTTCCTAGCAGCTCAGGTCTAATTTATTTAATCATTGGAGCAAACTTTCAAAGTGCTCCGTGCCTCCTCTTTTGTTTCTAAGGTTCAGATGTATTTTTAGCGCTTGTTACTGAACTGGGTCTGTGCATTGGAGAAGAATTAATTATTGTTTTGGGTTTGTTGTTATTCAGACGTTCAAAAAAAAGGGGGATTTGCAGACTTTGAACACCTCAGGGGCTTTGTTACATGCCGTTTGTATGTTGTTGGGGTTTTAATGATGATTTGGTTTTTAATATAAATGCAGCACTGTTGAAAGGTGACGGCCCTACCAAATCAAGTCCTCGGTTGCCCACGTAACCGCGTTAACCTCGGCAGCAGTGCAGTCTGCCCCAGGAGGCCCCAGCAAAATCCGCCCGCTGCCGGAGGACGGGCTGGGAACGCGGGAGGAGCGCGCCCTCTCCGCTAGGAGGAAGGAAGCTCGGTTTAAGAACCCAGCTTTCACCAAACGCTATCAAAGTAGATGAAGTTCCCCTTTTTTTTTGTAAACAAAAGTTAGCGATTCCATCACGCTGTTTCTACGTGTTGGTTGTCTCCAGTGTTGCTAAATAGAGTAGTTACCGGTTGATCAACGTGTTGTATTAACGTATAGCTAGGCTCATGTTCATGGCAAGAATGCTTAGAAAGTATGACGTATTGATCTTGTTTATTGCTTTTGTTTACATTTTGTACCTGTGGAAGAAAATAAATAGGTGTAATCTGAAAGTTCACTACCAAAATTATAAAATGGGAGAGAGAAGAGCAGTCGCAGTATCTCGCTGTACCAATACTTCGGTTCCAAATGGAGGGGACGTGCTGGGGCGGGCAGCAGAGATGCCGCTCGGGCTGTTTGTGCCGGGTGCTCCCGTCCGCCCCGTTCAGCCCGGGCCGCTGCAGCTGCTGCTCCCCATGGGGACATTTCGGCTCCGCAGATTTAGGAGAGCATAAAGCTTTCCTGCCTGTAAGAGCAGCTCAAAAACTCACAGCCTGGCCAGTCACCCTGTGGCCCTGAGCCTACGCAACCTGTGAAAAGCCATGTTTTTAAAAGGCTTCATTTTCGAAAGTGCTAAGTACAGAATTTCTGCCTTCGCCTTTGGTGGGAGCTGCTAAATGCTCACCGCTGCTGAAAACAAGCCAATTTATTGCAGAGTCTTAATAGTTTTAGGAACAGAACTTCACCTGCCCAGGTTTGTGGATTTTAGCCATTTTCTTGAAAGGAGGAGGAATCCCTACTCCGTTTTGCTGGCATTGCGTCCTTCTCACTAGCTTGCTTTGTACTTTATAGCAGACCAGGTGAGTAACATGTAACATTTTAATGGCCCAACTGGTCCCATAAAAGGTGTCACAATCCATTAATCTGTTTCCCTTGTATAGTTGGTCTCAAGGAGCAACAGCATCGAACCCTTCTATTTAGCATGTAGATATTTTATAGCTTTTCTTCACAGCGCACAAGCTGGGTTTCCCACTCTTGTGGTTATGAAGCCAGGTCTGAAAGGAGAGCCCGGGCTCGGGGCTGGCTCCTGCCGATCCTCCAGCCCTGGCCCCTCTCCTCCCTCTGCCTTGTCGTGGTCGGGAGGGCAGGGAGCTGCTGCCACGACGGGCAAGGGGCTCCTCGACGGCGGGGCAGATGCTGGGTCCGAGACGCCGTGTCCACCCTCCACCGGCACCTTTTGCTGCGGGGCTTCTCCTGGGCCCAAGGGGTGGGGAGGGAGCGCAGGGGCTGCTGTCGGCGTTAGGCTGTATGGAACGTCCGGGGATTCTGTTGGTGGTGATGACTTTATTTTGTCAGAAACATTATGTTTCTCATGACACAGGCATGTAATCTGCTACTTAATGCACTCTAAGACTATTTTCTGGATAATGGAATAAATACCCAGCCCTTGCTGAAGGTCCAGACTCCAGTAAGATGAATTTACCATCTCCAGGTGGTTGCTTTGGTATTTCTCCATGGTGGAGAGAAGGTTCTCCTGTAGTCCCCAGCCCTGCGCAGGACCACGGGCAGAACTGGGGAGATGGTGGTGCAGGTGCTGTTTCAAGGATTGTTAATATCTGAAACTTCTGAACAGCGGAGGAAGGGGCGAGAGGAAAACAATTAGCAAGTGGAACCCCAGGAGGCAGGTAGGCTGTGTGAGATGTTATTGCCCAGCCTTTAGTGCTTGCTTCTGGAGCACACCACTTGAACCAAGCTGGGTCTGAGCTCTGTTCCCTTGAGTTAAGCTGTGGCTGCGATGGCAGGTTCTCCTTCTTGCCCACCCCATGGAGCACATCCCTTCCTACAGGCGAGCTGCGTGCTCCCCTCCGTGTCTCCGTGCTTTCCTCTGTGCTCTGATCCTAAGACAGAAACGGCAGAAAATCCCCACTCTTTTTACTAAGTGCGTTGTCCCGAGTTCTTCAGCCACAAACGTGTCCCTGCACTCGGGACTTCCAAGCTCAACATCCCTGTGCAGCCCCCCCCGCCCCCCCCAGTTAGTTCCAGTGGAGGATGTTGAATATTTAATTACACAGATTATGATACTAGCCTCGCCTGGGAGATCATCTGCAGTTCTTTACCCAGAGTCATTGATTGTAGTCATAAGAAAGATGCTGTCCTGCTGTGCCAAGGGTCAGGAGGCTGCCCAGGATTCAGCCCTGCTACGCTTGAAGCTCTCGAGGTTCCCGCTGAGTTATGGGGACCTCAGTTGGGCCTGTGCTTTGTAATGAGGTTTCCAGCCATCCAGAGGTGACACTGACTCTATGACCTAATAGCAAGGCACCAAACAACAGTAATGACGTACAAAGCCTTTCTTCGGGTGGCTTATTGTCTCTCATTTCTCTCCTGAAACTGTTTTGACCCATTTTTCCAGGGCCTGCTGCCCTATCAAGCGCTAGCATTACCAGTTCTGCTTTTGGTCTTACTTTGTCTTTCTAAAATTTCTGCTATTAGACCGTAAGTCATTCACACGCTCAGCTCTTTGTTACTGTCTCGTACAGTGTTCTAACCTTACCTGCTCTGGCTTTGAAGAGGTTTTCTGTTTGAATCATTTTTGGACACAGATTTTAAAGAAAACCGCAGCCGGTTTCGTCGCTGGTTTGAGCACGAGTTAAACTGTGCTCTCGTGTACCTCTGGTCTATCATTCTATTCATTCTCTCCTTTTTTTGTATCCCGCTCTTCCTCCCTCCATGGGCCCAGCCTCTGTGATTAAGTCTGCAGCTCTCCTGCTGTTTTTAATAGGCCTGTGGACCTGACCATCTGATGAGAACCAAACTGCACAGCGTGCTCCTGAATACTTTCACTGGAATCTCCTAATGCAGGGTATTAATCATTACTGTCAAACCATTCAGGCCCTAAATATGTCCACCCAATATAAAATTATACTAAACAGGAGGGGAAAAAGGACTTGGCCCACATTAAAACCAGACATTAGACGGTCCCCTGACTTCCCAGGCACGATGGCCGAGGGCACTGTCCGGTTTAACAAACAATAGCTTATTCAGCGCGGGCAGCTCGTGATTGACGCTCGTAAAAGTTTCAGAAAATAAGCATAATGAGTTAAAGGAAATATAGAAAGGCGTGGCTTCCTCTTTCATTTACCAACACAAATTCCTGGGAAATAGTTTGCTTGTGTGCGTAGTTCAGATGCATCCACCTCGGTGATTTTAATAAATACTTTGTGCGGTTGGGTCTTCTTTTGCCGCAATTTGAAAACAATAATTGCTAAATTAGTTGCTGTCATACTGAGTTATTGTATATACAGAGCTCGGGGATTTCTTGCTTCAGTATATCACTTGGGTTTGATCCCGGGAAGTGCAGAGCGCAGCGTGTTAGCAAAGCATGGGGTTACCTGGCGAGTCTCAAGACAGGTAAGGCTGTTCCTCTGTTAGCATGTTTTAAACTATATTTGTTCTTGGTATTTCTAAGCTCCCAGGGAACGCAGCCCCTAATATTAGAATGTGTCTTTTTTCTTTTTTCTGTTTTTTTTTTTTTCTGAAAGGCTGTTTCCAATTCTCTGCAGTAAGAATGCCTTTATTCTTTGGAGTTGGTAATAAAAGTTAATCGAGTGTAAAATAAAAGTTACATAAGGTGAGTGGTAAAATTTTATTATTACTGATGTTGGATTTATTGATGACTCCATTCGGTGTTATGAGCGACGGCATACCACCGCCCCCCGACCGTTAGGGGCTGCGCTGGGCAGAGGTCCTCCGGCGGCGCTCCGCGGGGAGGACGCCCTCCCTGTTCCACACCGAAGTGCCCAGATGTGCCTGGCGTGGCCGTAGGAATTTATAGGGAAAGCTCTCCAACTACCAATTGCACTATTCTTAGGTAAACGCAGGGAATTTTACTGGCAACCGAGAGGAACTACTGTTTATCCCAGTAAGGCCACTGCTCCATGGGTGTTTTGACTGACGGCATTAGTGAGAGAAGACTGCGACCGATGAGCCTGCGAGCCCTTATCCTTATGAGCCAGCCCGAGTAGCTTCCCTCCCCTCCCCACGGACGTTTTCCAAGCCAACCTACATAATTAAGTAGCCCACGGCATACTGATCAAGAATCCTTTTGCACAAGAAGAGGGAGGGATAAGGTTAAGGGTACCCGGTCCTGCTTTGGGACTTCAGCAACAGCCAGAAGGTTCCCACTTCTCAGTATAATTTATTTTATTTGCTTTTCAGACAGCACGTCCAGGTCTTCACTAATCTTTCCCTGGTTTTACTCAGAGCCCATCAGAATAATAAATAAAACCAGTAAAAATAAAATAAACCATCTGTATATCTATTGCTGTGTACAAACTGAGAAAGTTAGCTTCTTTTCATGTCTGTCATTACCTGTATTAATTGGTTTGGCCAATACGGTAGTGTGGTCATTACTGGTTTATACATTTAGTTTGGTAGGCTACTGGTTTAATGTTCTTTTTTTCTATTTGGTTGTGTCTTTGATAAATATGGCTTAAAATGTCAGGGTGCTTGGCACTTCTGGAAATCTTGCTAAGTTTTTCTTCCTTTAATAGCTTTTACATTTGTTCCTCTAAAAGCCGATTGAAGCAACAGTGACAAATAAATAAGCCAGCTCATACTGGAAGGAACAGTAACAATGCAGCGTTTCCTACCCTGACTTGCATTTCATATTTACCATGCTGTGACAAAAACCCCAAATCCTCCTAGAACTGTGGTGCGGTAGGTTAGTTGTCATTGATCTCGGCAAGAATGCTTAAACCTGCCAACTGTGTTATATGCTTGAAGTCTAGACAAAGATGTAGCAACCGAGCGTGTTTCAGCTGGGTTTTGCTTTTGAAATTAAGCAGATTCCAGAAACTGGGCTGGAGGTCAGTGCTCAGAAACAAGAACTTCACAACTCTCCCTAAGAAGATCAGGACTGTTTACTTATCTGAGAGGGTCCAGCTGCCAAAAGAATGGATTTATGGTGGAAATAAGTCGTCTTTCCCTTCCTCTGCCATCTCCAGTGGTGCCACTGAGCTCTGGGGATGAAGAAGCTGTTGGGACGGTCACAGGGACATCAGCCGAGCTCCCGGGGCTCAGGAGGTGCTCGGGCAGGTAGAGCCATCTCTGCTCCGATGTGGGATCTGCCGAAACGTGCAGCTGCCAGGTTTCAGCTCCGTTGTGGCGGCGTAGGGCTGGGGGGTTTAAGTGACCGTTGATACAATTCAACTACAACTACTAGTAATGACAGTCATCTTGCAGTTCCCCGTGTGTTGGTGCTTCAATACAACCGGATACAACAAAGTGGGAACTCAAGCGTGCAGCTGGGTTTCTCTGTGGGACCGTGCTTAGCCAGCGCCTAAAGTGGAGGTAAATGCGGGAACGCACACAGAAGTTTTGGAGCAGGTGAGGAAAGATAACATGCCCGAGTGCACGGGCTGTAAAGCATTGGGAGCCAGAAATGTTGAATGTCCAGGTATCAGTGCATTCTTCCCTGGCTTGCCCTTGGATGCCTTTTTGCTGAAATTTGCCATAGAAAAAACAGTATGGAGAAGGGACCGCTGTTGTCAAATAAGTTCCAGTGGTCAAATAAGTTCCAGTGTTGTCATATAAGTTCCAGTTGGGTTAAGTGAGGAGAAATTAAAAATTAAGGTTTCCCCCTCCGTGGTTCACATTAACCTTTATCCATCATAACCGGGGCTGTTCCTGCCCCATCTCTCGTGCCGGGTCGCCACCAGCAGCCAGCCGGGCCGGGGGGGAAAAGGCGGCTCCCTGATGCCCCCAGCCCCTGCGCCCTCCCTGCTCACCCCCATTTCCAGCCATCCCCAGCGCTTTGAGAAGCGCCAACGGTGCTCTTACGAGAGGACCCAGGCGGGGTTCACGACAAACAAACCTCACTTAATTGTACCCGTAGTTACTGCAGATAATTTAACCTTACAAAAGGGCATTGTATATGATTTTCATCTTATTTCTTTCCTCTACCAACGCTCTACAGTACGCGCGATGATTCACACCAAGAGAGCGGCGAGGATAGTGCTCAATTCAAACCATTTTGAAGGAAATGGACTCTTGGTGGCCTGAATAAAATAGAAAATTGTTAATAGCTGAAAAATGGCAAAACGTTCCTTTCTGAAAAGTCGTTGTGAAACAATTATAACCACTAGTGCTAATATTGTCGGCTTACGCTTTCTTTTAGCAAAGGTGAAGGGTGGAAAAAAACCCATTTGCCAAATGCAGTCTTTAGAAAATAGAGAATTACTGTTCTCCAAGATCAAAAGATCAGTGGCTCAAGTTAAAGACATGCCAAGACCGAGCATTCCCATCACGCACATGTACACGCACGTACGGGAAGCGAGGTACATTTAGAACTGGGCCTGAATATGAAGGACTTAAAACGTTTAAGTTTAAAATATGTTTTAAAACTTATTTTACCGGTTTAAAATACGCATTGTTGCTGGTTCCAGCTATGTGTCTCTCGATCAGCATTTTATGGATCCTGTCTTGCTCTCTTAAGGGGACGACTGATGGGTGTTACAGGCCATTTATTCCTGAGGTGTCTGTCCTGGTGTAGCGTGTTTCCATAACTGTATTATTAGTTTTGTCCAGCCCGCAGGAAAAAGTGATACCGTAGCTGGCATCCCAGTGTTAGGTCATATTAAAACCATCTGTAACAAATCTTTATTTGCAGTTACTTTGGAGTTCAGATTTCAGCTTCTACTCCACCTGTCATCAGTGTTTATCCTCATAAACTTTCACAGCTTCTTTTATTCTGTTTCTTTTTTTTTTTTTCTTTTCCCTTCTGGGAGACCTTTTCAGGGTTTTTGGCAATCTTGCCCTTACTTTGCCTAGCAAAAATTTCACTCTTGATTTAGAAAAGATAGGGGTTTAACGCATCTACAATATCTTTAGGAGAATAGAATATTTTTTTAATGTGAGTTCTAAGGAAAAATAGCGCTGCTGTTAGTTGTGATTTCTGTGGCATGGGAAAATAAAATCTTCAGGGGAGTTGTCTGCAAACTGGTACGGCAGAAGCGTGGGTTTGGTTTGATGTGGGTAAATAATTCTGCTCACGCTCTGAAGAGCTGTGTAAAGAGGAGTCTAACGCAGCGTAAAGGTGGGTTCATTCAGATCCGTTTGGTTTGCTGATTAAAATTATCACCAGTTGTTTTTAATATTGTCTAGCAAAAGGTAATAGCAAATCTAATTTAGAGCATTATCAATTAAGTATGGGGTGTGTGTTTCTCGCAGTGCTATTAAAAAAAGCTTTATTTGGCACCACCTAGGATAAATTGTTCTAGGAACAAGCCTTAGTAAAAATGGTGTTTGCATTTTGAGCCTCCTAGAAAGCACTTTGTTTGCTGAGACCACTTTGGTTTGTACCTTACATAGGGGCAGACAACATACGAACCGCTGCCGCTGCAGGCGATCATCAGAGATATAGCAGTAGGTGCCTAACTTTGTCCATCCTGAAAGACTCATATTCTCAAAAAAAACCTTCTTAATCTTCCACGGTGTTTGACTTTGAAAACTAAAAATTTCTCGTGTATTTCCTTAAAACAGCTATTATCGCCTCTGATGGCTTCTTGATTGGAACAAGTTATCAGTCTGACATCCCGTTGCCATTAGAGGAGGGCTGAGCTTGACAGCCCAGTTCAGAGAAAATGTGAATTTGAGGGAAGTTTTGTTCCTGTGATTATGCTGTGATGGCTGTCTCGTAACAATCCAGATTAGAAATCTAAATTTCAGATTCATCCTTGACCTCTGGGTGGGTAGTGACCGGGGTTCCTGGGAGCACCCAGCCACTTGGAGCAGGCAGGGATGGGTGCCTGTCCCAGGAGCCACGTCCACCTCCCCGGGACACCCGTCCCTGCCCATGTCCTGGTGGGCAGGGGACACTTGCTGGTCACCAGCCGGGGAGGACACGGGACTCTGGCAGTGGCCGAAGAGTGGTGCCTGAGGTGCCCCAGGCTGGTGCTGATGGAGGGGTGGGTACGACGGGCACCATAACCCACGGTTTGTGCGCCTGCCTTTGAAACAGGGGCTGTTCTTAACGCGTTTAAACTTTCCTGTATTAGCGTCAGTGTCCATATTGACTCCAAAGTCCTGCCTTTTTATTGATGCTATTGACCGAGTTTGGGTTAATTCGCGATACGATCGTCTTACAGAAGGTTGTGTCTGGCTGTGTTTCCTATAAGGCACAGTGATCTCGGAGGTGTTGGCTTCCTGGAAAATACCGAAGAGACGTTGTTTAAAAGTCAGAGGCGGCTCTGGTGCTTTGATTCCAGTGGCTTGCTTGAGGAAAGGGTGGCTGCTCGTCGCCTCCTTTGCTGTGTCTTCTGCGTGGCTGTGCCTCTGCCCGCACCTTGCTCGGTCAGGTATCCCGCGTCGAACAGGGCAGAGCTCTGGAACAGAAACTCCCTGGCGTTAGCAACTTGGAAATTTTGGTATTTAGGAGGTCTGTTTTCGAAACTGCTCGGTGTATATGTAAACTTTTGTGGATCGGGCTCATACACTGTAAGAGAAAGGTTTTAAAACCTTTTTTTCCCTAATTTGTGGTTTTCAGTCAACCCCCTTGGTCTTCCCAAGCAGAACCATCTTTAACTGTTGATCGTTTCCGACTGTAGTTTCTGCCGTCGGATTGTTGTGGTGAGCAAAGATGGGCACGCCAAAGAAAACAGACATTCTACTGTACTGGAAGAGTTGCGGTTTCAATAATTCTCCATAAAGTGTGTTTTCCACTGTGATATCTGCTGTTGTTCTTTCAAGCGGGGTCTGGGGAACAGTTAAGACGCACATGTTTTCTCTCAGAGTTTCCAGAGCTGCCCCGTGAAGTAAAGCCAGTAACTAACATTCCTGTATCAAACATGGTACGATCTTGAAGGAAATAGGACACTCTTACAACCGTTGGGGGTTTTACCACGTTCTCAATAGTATTGTAAACACGCTGTGAATCAAGTGATTGATTTGAGGATCATATAAAACTGTATTAAATGAATGAACCCTTGGAAAGAAAGCAAAACAAAAGTCACTTATTCTAGAGAAAATTGCTCTTCAAATAGCTGATGATCACAGTCATTGAGATTATTACGATACACGCTTGTGTAAATAATTTGTCACGTTGACAAGCTGCAGCCAAAGGAGGAGGACCGCGCTCCGGCTCCTCAGAAGCTGGGTCTGCCCCGCGTCTGGAGCTGGTGTCCCCTTCCTCGTCTTTTCCTCCTTCATCTCTTCCTACCGCAATGCCGAGAGCAGGCGAATCTCAGGGCAACAGGCAAGTGTTTCAGGATTTCATCCAACCTGGCGTAGGAGCAGTGTGTTTTCCACCTTGAGACATATTTTATTTTCTCGTGCATTGCTGCGTTTGATCTTTTCATTATTTTTTGTGACGCTTTTTGCCTTTTATCCCACAAGTCAAGTTTCTAAACACTCAGAATGTCTGAATGCAGCTGATCCCAAATCTCCTCATCCTTTTAAATGATCGGCATAGCAGTGCCTCATCCTCTGGCTGAATAGAAACATGTTTTTGTTGGACTTGCTGTTTAATACAAGCAGAATGAAGCGGAAGACGATGTTAAAGAAATCGCTGGGTGAGTAGCACATAGCTGAGCTCAACAGTGCGTGCAGGGCTGTGTGGGGAGATAAGAGCTCCCAAAAACTTGCCAGGAGAGCAGTGGGGTTCCAGCCACAGAGCAGACAGGTTGCTCAGCGTTCAATGCGATGTTCAGTGCTCCGTGGTGTGCTAACAGGAACACCGTCGCATCGTCAGAAATCCCGCACAGGTAGCCTTCGTCTCAGCCTGCGCTGCTGCCGGCTGGGCTCAAGTAGGAGACTAAGCACTGGGTGGGAAGGGACACGTTAATGCACGTGGAAGTGTCTGAAAAATACGAACACTCGAGCAGTTCTGGGCGGTGGTTCACATGCCTGCCTTGGGCGATGCAGATTTTGGTCACTTCTTCAGCTTCGGCCCCGTAGCGCCCCATATGGTTTCCTGTCTCCCGTGGGAGACACACGCATCTAACTGGCGAGACAAAAAATTACACAAAATACTGTTTAAAATTTAAATGCGGCAATCTGTATTTAAGCGGACTTCTGTGAAGTATTTTAAAGTCCGTCGAGTTTCTAAGTAGTTTTGTTGGTCTCTGCCTTTCCTAATAGCAAGCAGAAAGGAAGGGCGAAGCGGGGGTAGTCTCAAAGGCAGCCGATGGTCGCCGGTGAAGTGCCCGCTCACAAACCTGGCTCCTCCAGCTTGGTTTTTAGTCAGGCGAAGCACAAACAGCCGCATTTTGCATGTTTAAGCAGAGCTCTAGAGCTGCTTCTGTCACCATTCCATCTTTGTTGGCTTTCTTCTGATATATAAGTAAATACTTACATATATATATATACACACACATATATATAATGGTAATTGCTGTTGTCTGTCTTTTGCGATTTGTTTTCTTGTTTAATGATTCTCTTTGGGGTGGGGGGGGGGGGCTGGCTGCAGCCATAAAGTGGACAGAAAACAAGCTTCATCTTTGTAACCCAGAAGAGTGCATTATGGATGTTTTTAATCTCTTTGACCTTGTGGCAGAGAAAGAGGGAAGTGAAGAAATTGTGACAAACACCAGCTCTTTAATGCCAGGTTTGTTACTGCCTGGAGTGCCCTAAGGGTTAATGTAACAGTTTTAAGTCCTTCAATCACACCCACCCCCAACTACAGAACACTTCCAAATAATCCCTTTATAATAGACCCTTTTCCACAGATTGTATCTAACCCATGCATTAATGGAGCCCATTGGTGTCAAGCATTTCAACAAATACAGGCCAGCCGACTGCGCTGGGAGCCCCTCTTTCTACTGCAGACGTTAATGATCTTTTGCCCCTCTGACTTAGCTCCCCTGCTGCAGGGACAAAATTAAACTACTGCGGATGGCAAAATAGTTATTTGCTGCCCAGGCAATTACATACTTCCAAAACTCTCCATCGCGGAAGGCCAGATGGACTTTATAGAAACCAGACCCGGGCCACAGTTTTAATTATCATAGTCCTGTCAGAAATGAGTGAAATTCTGAATGACCGCATGAAACGAACCAAAAGCCTTACACATGGATTTTTTCCTCAATAAAATTTTATGGCTTCTTAAAGAAACAGCATTCATATATTTTACGAGGCCTAATCATTCACTAATGCCTATATTAGTGCACCTGTGGCACTCGGCCCCATGGAAATTACAGCACCGGTCTCAGCTATGTTCTCCTGCCTGTTATTACAAACCCCTTGTCAGAAACGCAGCACATGTTCCCGGGATAAGCTGGGTTCGTTTTCCTTAGCTAGCAGTCATTGTAATAAGGGAAAGGGATTTATGCACCTTTATCTGCCGAACGTTTTGTTTCATTGCGTGGGTAAGACTTGTATAAATAAAATCGCCCTTCGTAATACCAGTATTGGTAAAATTCATCACGGGGCGGTATGCGTGTTTGAAGGGTTGGATGTCTTGTGTTCCTGCGCTAATTCGATGAGAGAACGAATTTCCACTGAATGCTTTCCCCTCAAAGAGCAGCTGAAGAAGCGCTCGAGAGCGGGACACGGCTATTTCCAGGTAACAGCCGCGTGTTATTCATCTGCGCCCGGCTGACCGCGCCACTTCCACTTCAAGTCATTCCCATGGGCTTTGCTGCGAGCTTCTCCGCAAGCGCACCCTCGCCGCCGGGGTGGCCCTGGGGTACCGGGGGTGCGGGATCCAGCCCTGGGGTGGCCCTGGGGTGCTGGGGGATGCAGGGGGTGTCCCTGGGGTGCCGGGGGTGCAGGATCCAGCCCTGGGGTGCCGGGGGGTGCAGGGTCCGGAGCACAGGTTCAGCGTGGGGCAGGCTGGCTCACAGGCTCACACCTTCTCCCTCCTCTCTGGCTCTGGGCTGTAGGTCGGGGCTGACACCTCTCTCCCGGTGTCCTCTTCTCTTCAGCTCTGGTCCCTAAAGGACAAAGATGTGCGACAAATTCAATTGCTTCAGATTTTCCCCATTGATGAGGATTCTATTTTCTGTGAAAGCCCTAGTTAAATCAGTTCATGATTATTCAAAGCAGGTGTCCCAATCATTTTATTTTACAACACATTTTATCCTACAGAGGCTGTAAAGCCACCTCATCCAAGTCCCTGACCAACACAGGATCTCCAGGGCATTTGGGGTAGATATTTGACCCGTTCTTTGCAGACGGAGGCTCCACAGTCCCTTTAGGTGATTGTCCTGTTGTGCATCGCTCCCTCGACTGTCGGGCAGCGTCCTAATGTCTGAGCTGAAGGTTTGTCGTTACATCCCATCACTCAGTCTCCTCAAGGCTGAACAACTCCAGCTCTTCCCAGCTTTCCTCACCAGGGTGTTTCTGGACCTCGGCTCATTCCCCGGCTCTGCCCTGGGCTGTCTCCGGTTCTTCTGCCCCTTTCTTGGAGCGCGCTGCCCCGTCAGGGGCCGTACCGACGCCATGTGGGATGAAAGTCTGCATCGTCTCTCCCGAGGGCTGTGCTCACTCCCTTTGTGTACCCCAATATGTTGTTATTCTGCAGAGGAATTTTAATTCTAACCAACAGAGAAAGCGTTTTGTTTGTGTGCGGGGGGCTGGGCTGTGACAGACCTGACCCGCTGTGGCATTTCGTGCACCGGGGTGTCCAGAGCTGCGTCCCCCAGCTGCCGAGCAGACGTCCTGCGCTTCAGGTGAGCCCTTCGTGTCCAGCCTTTTCCTTCATCTTGTCATGTCCCTGGCAGGCTCTGGGGCTGGTGTCACCAGTGTCACCAGCTGCAGGTCACCTTTGGGGACAGCAAGAGCTCGGATGGGAACTTTACAGCAGGTTTCTGGCCCCGTGAGCGGTGGGGAGGATGAGCAGGGCAGAGCCGGCTCGCCGCGGGGGGAAGGTGGCACCAAGGAATGCCTCTCCTCTGGTTGTTAAAGTCAAATTTGCTAATGAGGTCCACTTCAGCGACGTGCTGACAGCCACAGAACATACTGGGTGCGTTAGCTCCAGCGGCGCTGGAGTGAAGTCAGCGCTCTCTCCCTATGCTTTCTCATTACTTCATGCATTTGGCAGCTGCTAACAGACGGGACAAGCTTAGCCAAAATAAGAACTGATGTAGAAACATGGAAAAGACTATTTAGCATTTCCAAACATTCTTCCTGGGGAGATGGCAGGAGGGGGAGGAGGAACTGCTCTATGTGTGTATTTTCTTTCCGCGGTGCTATCAGATGTGAGCGGCTCTTTGTCGGGGAGGAGGAGGATGGGGAGGAGGAGGAGGAGGGCAGGAGTCTTCGCCAGGCACGTGCTCGGTTTCATCCCTGGCCCCGGCGAGCTGCCCTGCGCGGCGCTGGGGCTGCAGGTACAAAGTGTGCTTGTATTGAACCCATCGGCTCCGAAAGGGGCTAGTAGGAAACTGAGAATATTTGGATAAACTTGCTGGCCCTCAGGACTAGAAAAGGACTTTTGTTCATGTAAAGAAAAAGACTGTTACATTACCATAGGATGGCTGGATACAGTCCAATAAAAACTGAACTTGAAGTATAAAAAATGATTGGGAGTGTCAAACGAAGGATCTTTTACTTGAGGTCAGATATTTACTTGTATTTATTAGAATGTGAGATCTACATCTAGGGCCCAGCTCTGGTCTGAAGCTCCGTCTCTCTTAGAAACAGTGTCCCGCCGCGGTGCCATCGCTTGCGCCAGGCACCCAGGGTGTCCCCAGCTTGGCCAGTCTCCGGCTACCTGATTCCCAGTGACAGGGGCAGTGCCGCAGAGTGAAATGCTTCACTGCAGCACAATTTGCTGTATCCACTCTCGGACCTCAGTGGGGCTGGGGCAGCGCGTCCAGCCGCAGATGTACTGGTCTATGATGGAGTGGTTTGTGCACACCCGGGTCTCACCGTAGCTTTGTTTTCCAAACGCTCTTCCATCCCCAAAGCAGTTTACAAGCATTTATATGGTTATTTACAGACTCTTCCCTTTTTCTCTTCGAAACAGATAGGACAGTCGAGCCGGCAGAGCCCCTGCCAGTTAACTCTTTCCCCAGTCCACCAGTAACCGTGTACTGGTGCACACTGGCCGTCACGAGGCGGGGTGGGACGGGGGTAGCTTTGTCCTCACTTGGCTTGTTTTCTCAAGCTAACGATGACACAGCAGAGACCGGGCTGCAGGGAGGCGGCCGTTTGGGACAGAAGAGGTAGGTTTGTTAATGGAAGCGGAGCGGGAGATAGCTGGAGCCGTATGAAATCACCCGCAGAGGCTCAGCCAACACTTTATTGAGTCCATGCGCCTGCGTAGGTCTTTTTTTATGATACGCTTCAGTGTAAAATGTAAAAGACATATTTGGTGCAAATGTTTTCCTAAGATTTATTTTTATCTAATCGCTTATGAAAGTTTTACTGACTTTAAAGAACAGATTTGCTAACCCACCCATAAACCACGTTTTTCTGCTTTAATTAAACCATTTTTGTCCATGAGGTTTTGTTCACACACTGACAACATCAATATAAATACATCTCCGCCAGAGTAATTAATAAAAGCAGGCAGCTCAAGGGAGAAAGCATATGTGTCCTATCATCTTTGTAGACTCTACTATTGTATCGTTCTTCCAAAAAAAGTTAAGAATCACCCCAATTAAAATGTTATGTGGCTTATGTATGTTCAGATTTAATTTGGTATAATTGAATTTATGTTCATCCTTAGAGAACTCATGGGGCTGCCAGATCCAGGCAGGAATCATTTATACCATGGAAATGCTGTGCTATTAGATTTTTTTAAAGGCTGTAGGATTAGGTCTCAATAAACTGTTTCAACAGCACATCAAGGCTTGGACGGTCTCTCCCGCATACCGGGTGGGTATTCGCAAAGGGAATGAAGACAATAGTGTTGTTTTCACCGCATTTTTCGCTTATTTTGCATGCTAAAGCCCTGCTAAAAGTGCGATGTGGTGCTTCCTACTTAGCATAAAATTAATAATTTTTATTATATTTGAAAGGAAATTGTGAAGTCCTGGCTTCTATAATCAATGATTTTTAACTTCCGAATAAGTTAAGAAGAAAGCTGTCACAGAAGAAGTTTCTCCAGCTGTTAATGAAGACGACTTTTCAGGCTGTTGTCGGGTGGCCCTCCTCAGTACCTGAGGTCTTCGAATTCTTTTCCAAGAGTATTTCAGCGGGGAGAGTGCGTTCAGTTTGGAGACACAACCGTCCTCCTGTTCAGTGTGACTGAGAGTTGACTTGGGAAAATAATGTCGTTTTCTGGGCTGCTCCTGTATTAGAAAATCCTCAAGCCTCTTTTTCCGGGCATTTTCCTTTCTGTCCTGTCTTGTATTTGATGGACACAAGTTCCCAGACTGTACAAGGGCCGTTTTGGAAAGCAAATATTTGTCATCCTCAGCTGTGTCTTCTGGATTGAAGCCTGGCTTTCTGATAGTTGAGAAAATTGTTGTAAAAGGCAGATGTGATTTTTTTTTTTTTTTCTCTTCCATTTGGCTTCGAAACAGCTCATCTTAAAAAGAGCAGAAGTCTTCTCCTCTTGGATTAGAAGGTGGATCAAAATGCAAAACGTTGGGTTTGGTTGTTTGACAGTGTCCCGAGGCTTGAGACGCAGGTGTCCAGAGAAGATAAGAAATTCCGCGTGGAGGTTATCAGAATCTCCTTAACTCAAACCTGCCTTGCTCAGGCATTGCAAGGTATATGGTATGTCAGATTATATATTGTTTTGAGACCCGCTGTCAGAGAACCAGATGTGTTGGAATTGCCTAAGTAAAATGACCTGAGCCGAGGCATCTGTGTACCTTTCATTTGACACTTCGCTGTGGCTTTCCATCTGAGCAGTTACCTTAATGCCCTCGTCCTGCTGAACTGTCGTTTGACCCAGAGATGGTATAAGATCCGAGAGGGAGATTTTGAAATGTTGTTTCTCAGCGTATTCAAAGGGCAGATGTATCATTAGAATCAATTCCCTGGAATATATCATTTCATAAGTAGGTGAATTGGCTTGGGGTAAAGTTCATCCAGGCGGCACTTGGGACTGTGCAATTTACCCTTGTACTTCCTTATAACTAAGATTTCAGTTTGTGATGTCAGACAAGATACTTGTTTAGTTTCAGCTGCAGAGAGGCCAAATCACCAAGCTTTGGAAGAAGATAATTGAGTCCGTCCTTCACTGGTCATAATTTTGAAAAGAGGAACAAGTTTTGGCTTGAAGAATTCTAGAGTTTTCTTTAAAAAAAAAAAAAAAATAATTCTGCATATTTGGGTGGGAAAGGTAATAGTCAAATTTCTTTGGAGGATGCAAATGCCAGAAAGGGCAGGCAGTTGTTCTAGGACAGTGTACGGGAGTAAAAGGTGTGTGGGTAAGAGGCTCCCTGAGCCGAGAACCGTGTGTGTCACCTCTAGCAAACAGCGTGAGGAGCCGTTGTCTTGTGCCAGGGTTCCCTGGGACCGGTGCAGGAAGCATCAAGCGGAGGTAACGGGATAAAAGGGGGCAATGGGCCTGGGCTGCGGCTCCTTTGCTTCCCCTGGGGCGGTGGAGCCTCCCGGGCTGGAGCCGTTGAAAAGGCGATAGGAAAAAGGGCTGGGGAATGATGGCAGGAATAATCCTCTCCTGGCAGGGGGATGGACCAGGTGATCCAGCATCTCTCAGTGTGCTGGTTCTATAGCAAAATCGCTGTATTCACTATTACTGTATTCACTGCATACATTTGAAGGAAAACGACTTTACTCGTTTTGTTTGTGTGTATCTGTTGTGTGAGAATGATGCTGACTTGTGGGTAGCTGTCAGGGGGTGGCTCCCCTTCTGTAAAAACACTTTTATGTCTTCAGATAAGAAGTGACTCCAGAAACTTGTTTTCTGGTGCAGAAACAAACCACTTGAGGCAAAGATGTCCACCCCGGTGTCCCCAGTTCTCATTTTAGTGATGTTTGGACTGAAGATGAACCGTGCATAAAAACTACAATTGAAGAAGTTCTCCTTCGAGATGTAGAGCATACGAACAGCCTTCGTCTCCCTCGGGAGGCAAACCAGCCCAGGAGCAGATTCTCTAGAAGCTGGAAGTGCTCTGAGGATCAGCTTTCCTTACCTTGCTCTCGTTATTCAGCAAATATCCCCATGCTCCAAGGCAGAGGATCGGGATAAGCCTGGATGTGTCACCGCTCGCTTCTCTAAGCCCAGAGCAGAGGAGGCTTTAGCTGCGGAACCGCCCCCTGCTCTCCCAAACCGGATAGCTGTCCTCCTTGTCCCTCTAGCAGCCCAAGGCCAGGTGAGCAACTGATTATTGATTCTCCTTCCCAGCCTGTCTCTGAGCTGCTCCGAGCCCCCGCGGGTTTGTGCCGATGGGCCGTGGCCGGCTGTGCCCTGCTGTCACCGCCCTGGGACCTGCCGCTGCTGTCCTGCCCGTGCCGCGGAGCATCCCCGGGGAGCAGGGCAGGGACCGGACCTCACAGAGAATCGGTTCTGCCTTTAGTGCTGGGAAGGTCTCTTGCGATCTTTTTTGTATGTATTTCTAAAATAAATCGATGGGCAGTTTCATGCAGGATGTAGCTGAGCGGGGCGGGAGCCGCCGGCGCTGCTGTGGAGCGGGCGCGCAGGCTTCATCGCAGGCTTCGTCGCCTCAGGTTTGCACCTTCTTCTGGTAATGTTTTCGGTAAATATCAACTATAAAGAAATCACACATTTCAGCTTTATGAGAAGTGCGCAGCACAGTGTTACTACATCAAGAGATTTCTCTTTGCCGCGGTGTGAGATGGCTGCTCTGTTTTCAAAGCCCTTTACGCGGGGCACTGCTGTTCCTGTTTTTGATCAGCTGCGTCGGTCAGGAGGGAAACCTATAATATCCTTTCATTCTTTTTCTCAGTGCCAACACAGTTCACAAACTCATCTATTTCACACCTTCTAAAGAGCACGAGAATAGTCTGCAAAGCAGCTGCCTCCCTCGTTTCTGATAAGAAAGGTTACAAGGACCGGGCTTCCTCGCGCGATTGCGGCACCTTTGGGGGTTTCCGGTGCGAATGGGCCCCGGTGCAGCTGCGCTCGCAGCCGGGTCGCCGGGGAGGCACAGCCTTGCTCTGCTTCACGCCTGCTTTTTTTTCTTTTTTTTTCTGTTCTGAAAGTTGTAAGGTCATGGCTAAAGCTATGATAATATGCACCCTTTTGGCCTGTAAATTCAAGGCATTTAAAACTAATATGTGGAAAAGTATGCACTTCCAGGTGAATATTCCTAGACGGCTTGATTGCCATGGATATACGCTGATGTGGAAAGTAAGGAGGGATAATAATCTTCTGTACTAGGCATATCTTTGCTGGTAAATTTTGTACTAGAATAGCATGATACCTGTCTTACCTTAGGGCTTGCCTTCTCTTGCTTTGCTGCTCGTTGGCAGCCCCTTGGGTGGTGGTGCCCCTCTCTCCAGGGCTGTCCCTAGCTGTGGTGTGGTGGCACATGTCCGTCGTCACCAACCTGAGCCTGGTTTTGGTAGCACCTAAGGCAGGGAGCTCGTGCACAGACACTTCTGCGCGTGAGACAGGAGCCACGGGTGAAGGTCGAAGTGGGACCACCACGGTGTTTGTCGTTGTGTGCGTGTAACTGCCACCCGTCACGTACAGAATAAACCTCATGTCCTTTCCCACCTCTCAGGGCATTTAACAGCTGGGTCTTGTGTTGCTTACAGCCTGCCCTGCCAGTAATTTTGATTCCTGGCAATTTTAATTCCCTGACAGAAAGTTTGGTTAGTGGTATGCTGAGGTGTTCAAACCGTGGCCCAGCCACCGGAACCAGGTGGCAGGAGAACTCCAGATATTGAGCTTTAAGAATAATTCTCTTCTCAGTTTTAGGGAGCGAGACACAGAAGGTGCATCCATCAGTTATACCACAGGACGTGGGCTTAATTATCTGTGCGTCACTTATCTACTTGAACTTGGGCCATATATCCCCAAATCTATTAATTAAATGGAAAATACTATTTCAAGAAACCTCAGCTCTCTGAATTCATTCAGCTTACCATAGGGTGCCTGGATAATCGATGTTAGAATTTGTTTCATATATTGTTAATGATTGGGTATAACCTGAGAGCGCGGGGTCAGGGATTGGAGCTGCCCGGGCTGTCGGACGAGGGGCCGGATTCTTCCCGAGGAAGAGGCTCACAGGAGGCCATAGGACAATGTTGCTTCATGGGGATCTTCTGGTGCCAGGCCCTTCAGTGGGCTTTGCTAATGCTGTAAAAAGGCTGGTATTCTGTAATTGATACTAGCACTATGAATGGGCATTTGAAGTCTCTGCTACTTTTTTGGCCAGAGTGTAAAATGCGGCAAATGGTTTTGGCACTCAGTGCTTTCAATAAATCACTCTGAAGAGGGCTACATGTTAGTGGTGTTCCACAACTCCATTCCCAAAACGTTATTAAAATAAAGTTGTAGTAATAAGAAATGATTTAAAACAAGCAGCAGTAACCTCCACACATCCTGATCTAGCGAAACGCCCGAAACACACCTAGAGAAGCTGATGAGAATTTATTTTGAAGGTTGGCTGTGTTTTTGTTGCAGCGGTAGCACCTTTTGAGTATGAATAAGGGGAAAGAGCCAATTTCTTCGGTTTCATCATGACGGGTGATGCATGTCTTGCCACTTTTCACGTTCAGTGTAAAGTCCCAGTTCCTGGAAACAAGCAATTAGTGGCGGACCTCGGGTTTCTTAATTGCTGGGCGCAGGGGAACCCCAAGGTGAATTAATTACAGGCAACAGACCCAGAAACCAAAAAGAAAGCAAAAAGAATCCACGAGCGTTTTTTGTCATCTCATGAATTTTGAGACAACCATGTGATTTGGGACCCAGATTTGCAGAAAGTAACGATTTTGTACTGCGTATGTTGCCCTGTACCTGAGGATGTTTCATGTTCGCTTTAGCTCAGTCAAAAACGGCTCATCGTAACTTCTGTAGAGAATTTTCGGTCATCGGCAGCACGTGTGAGAATATTTCTAAGAAAAAGACCTGTGCGGAACCAGCATCTCCACTGCGCCACACGACGTGGCCTGCCGAGGGGCCACAAACACTGGGCAGGCAATACGGAAAAGTGATCCGAAAGAGGGCGGCTGGACTTCCCTGGGCACCTTCCTATTTCTTTGTCACTTTAGCACCAAGAATCAGGTGTTCGTAGGACAACATCTACCATTTCCAGAAGGCGTGCGTGGCTGCTAAAAGTGGCAAAATTCCCCGAGGCTCAGCATCATCGAGATGCGTGTAACGAGCCTGTAGAGCAATGAGCTAAGACCTGGAGTCTTACAACCTGCTCAAAGTAATGGTGGGCCAGATGTTTCGCTTGGTGAGCGCTCTGGAGCCATCAGCCTCCACACTGCGCCAGGGTTGGAGGTTGCTGGTGTTTTTGTCCTGTGCCGCTGTACTGTTTAGGGAAATTTAGGAAGAAGTCTTACGTGTCCCGCTTTGCAGTGCCTTCTGCTGGATCACGGGAATTGTTTGCTTTGGAAAAGCAGCAAAGCTCATTTAGCTGGAGCTAAAGTGCTGAAAAAAAGGCTGAGGAGAGCTGTTTGGGGAGCTGTGTCTCAAGTGGTAGGAGGACTCTGGGAGAAATCAGCATCAGAAGTTGTCCTCGTCTTAATAGAGTAAGATTCTGTTCGGCTTCTGTGCCTGCGTTTGCTGCCTTTTGCCAGGAGTGCTGCTCTGGTCTTCCTTCCCCTTGGCTAATTGGCACTCTTTCATTTTAGCACCACGTCGTCCTTTCGAAATAGTACCAGGCTAGTCATACCCTCAAGCATTTCGTATCTCCACGGAAGGTGTAAGATGCTACTGAATCACGTCTGGTTTAATCCCTTGGAACTGGAAGTTCATGGCGGCTGTGCGTCGTGCTGCTGCTCCCTCTTCCAAACTAAAGGGAAATTAAATGTCCTGAAGCTCTAAATCCCCATCTGCCTGCAAGCAGTCTCTGGCTTTTGTTTATCAGATGAAGACTTTTCTCAAGTTCCCATTTATTTTTCATCTATTTTAGCTTGTACAACTTTACTATTTTTTAAAATGAGGCAAAACGAAGTAGAACACAAAAGTGTGATGTCTTGAAATCTTTGGGGGGGGGACGACTTCAAAGTTTTTGTGTGTGTCTGTAACAAAGAACTGGAAATCCCTTTCCTGACTTGTGTGTACAGTATCTGAGGCAACCCTGTGATTTGATTCAAGCATAATTTTTTACGGTTTACTGTTTAATTTAAATCAGTGTGGTATGAATTACGTTACTAGTGAAAAATGAGTGTTTGTTGAGATAAATGCCTGCCATCATCTTGAAAGTCGTCTTCTGTTTTGACATTTTTCCTTTAAATTTTTCTGCGTGGTGATGGGATGTTGCTGTGCAGGCTTAGCCGATTGCCCTCCGAGAGGATGAGGGTGGGAGAAAAACACGAGAGGGTGGAATTGGTTTCATGCATCAACAGGAGTTGGCGTTGGCAGCACCTTCTGTGTCATCCTGTGTTATTCGGGGCTGTCTTCTGGGTAGTAAAACTACACCTCCAAAGCAAGAATCGAAGGAGAGCTGTGTATGGGAGAGGGAAAGCAAAGCCAGTGTTGACTTTTCTCAAGGGTTCTTGAATTTCTTCTCTTTACCCCTTTGCACAGAACTCGCTCTGCCGTTGTCGTCAATACGGCGTCTGAACCGCTGTGCTGCCTGTTGCCTCAAGCCGCCTTGTAGAGCAGGAGATGCTTTCGTGGAGATGGTATTTAATGAGCTCTGTAAATGGTGTGCTATGTAATTATTGCTGCTGTCGGTTTCTCCGGCGAGGCTTTGTATTTATGGTGAGGTCTGATGTACGTTCAGCTGGAATGAATCTGCTCTGCTTGAAAGACACATCGATGCCACTGCAGTTTTGCAGACTTTTTATCCTGATGCAAAGCTAACGGACACATGGGAAATACCGGCTGGCTGGTTTGTGCTGGTACGTAAGAGAATAGCAGTTAATAATGGGCAGACCTTCAAAAGGCTCAGTTGGATTCAAACAGGCTCAAGAAATTCAGCCTCGCTTACAAAGCTTGTGTGAGGAGCATCCAGACTCCTCTGCTCTGGAAACCGAACAGGGCGTTTTGGTAGAAAACAGCCTTGTTTCATGTGATTTCTCCTGTTCTTTAGATGTGGTGGAAAAAAGAATGAGGTTATTTTTTCGTGACAGAAGTATGTTTCAGTAACAGCCTTCCCTGCAGCTTGCTGATATTTTTCCTTCAGATCCTTCATGAAACCAGATAATAATGGCAGCACAACAGCAGCCTCAGAAACGCATACACCAGTGGAAAATCTCCACTCCAGACTTGTGGCTTGAGTGGGAGTGAAGCTTCAAAAACACTTATTCTTTGAAAAACCTGAATTGGTCTCTGTCCCCTTGGCTGCAGTGGTGCAACTGCCTCCCACAAGCCAGACGCAGCACTGGGCTCGGACACGGCACTGGGCTTGGACATGGCACTGGGCTTGGATGCGGCGCCGGGCTGGGACACGGTCGATCCTGCCTCTGCCCGGCATCGCAGATCCCGCCGGCCCCAGTGCAACCCATCTGGGTTGTCTCATTCTGCTGAAAATCTGACAGTCTGCTTGCAAACAGGAGCGAATGTGGGTGCCAAAGACACCTCTGAGGATGCCACACGGCCAGTGCATGGAGCTGGACAGTCAGTCGCAGGTGAATTAAGTTCTCTGGTCCCGCAGTCATTCACTAGCACTTAGAACTGGAACCTGGAGTCCCTTGGACCACATGTGTCCACGTGGGCGTGCACGAGTGTTTGGAAGAGGAGGGCATGGGTGGCTCGCGCAGGGCGATGGCGAGAGGTCTACTGCACGCGTAAGTTGAAGCACAGGTAGATGCTTTCAGGGAATAGCAGTTTCTCTCCCTATCATCTGGCATTTCTGGTGATGGGGAGCTGGCTCCAGGCTGTGCTGAAGGACCTTACGTTTGGACAAGGAATTTACACAAAGGAAAGTGGATCTCGCTGAATATCCTTCGAGCTTTTCTTGTGGCTCTAAGCTGGGGGCAGCAAACAAGTTGGGCTTGGCTCAGCTGCTCTTCCCATCGGTTTTCAGTGCTATGACCTGTTTTTGTCTGACGCGTTTCTCATTAACTCTTTGTCAAATCACCAGGAAGCCTGCTTAATTGCAGGCAGAGCACTGAATTTATGAGTTCATCTAGGCTTCATGTCTACACATTGACAGAGGTGTTTCTCTGGATGAAGTCTTTTTCTCTTCATTTTGTGGCAAGAATGGACTTTCTGTTTCAGTTACTTCTGAAAGTCATAAATTGTAGCAGTCCCTCCCTCCCCTTTATTTAAAAGAAACACAACAAAACTTCATGGCAACAGTTTATTGCTCTAAATCAGCTTGTGGGTCATTAAAGCAAAAAGGGGAAAAAAAGGAAAAAATCTCCCTCTAACTCCTGCCAAATAAAATGCGTACATCAGCCAAACTGTCAAAGGCAGATCCTGCAACTATGGGATGAGAAGGTTTATTACACTTTCGGCTTCTGGGGAGGGATGTTATAGCAACAGGACGCTGGGTCACTGATGGCAAGCTCATGGTTGCTTCGTTTCTTCATGCACACTAGGAATCCATTAAGCTAACTGACGACAGATCCCCAGGCATTCCAGTCCTACAGCACACCTCTGCCGAGGCCAAATGTTGGACGCTGCCCATTAAAACGTGAAAGAAACAACCCAACAGAGAGCCCACAAATTAGAGAAGCAGGAAACCTCAAATGATGTGCAAAAAAAATTGTAAACGTTCAAGAGAATTTTTCCATAACTTGTGCTTCATAACTCAGCATTTCTGATGTTAATAAATTATGAAACAGAGCCTTTGCAAGATCAATGAGCCTTTTGGATTCAAAGCCCGAATGCTGTTCAGCAGACAGCAGATGAAGCTGCAAAGTGAGTCCTGGAACATGACAACAATTTCCTTTTGGCTGGCTGGAGATGAGTCTGAACCACAACCACAGCCAGAATTCTGGGTCCGCATCCAAAATCCGTGTCTCTGCAACGGGCCAGTTTAAACCCCTGGAATCCACATGGACATGAAGGTGCATTTGTTTTAACCAGATAGACCGAGGAGGAGAAGGATGGGGACTTCGGAGTGGGGAAAACATAGCAAATATCTCAGCAAGACAAAATCGTGGCCCTGGTACCGGCGAGGAAGGGGAGTGGAGCTGGGAATACTTGGATGAACTGCTGGATTTGAAGACAAAAGTGATGGGAGGTGCCTTGGGTTAATAAAGAAAAGTATATACTGAACTCACCATCTGCAGCAGAGGGAAAAAAAGACAAACTTAGTTTTTGGCACGTTCAATGAAAAAAAGGCAGCGAGAAATCCATGAGTGGGTGGGTGGGATAAAATGGAAGGCGGATCAGAGGGAGATGAGGCAAAGGAA
Organism: Larus michahellis; assembly: GCF_964199755.1. NCBI lineage: Eukaryota > Metazoa > Chordata > Aves > Charadriiformes > Laridae > Larus > Larus michahellis. The sequence goes on from NC_133911.1 coordinate 8,895,163, forward strand.
GTGCTCCCACAATAATTAACGTTACGAGAATGCCCACAGGCTGCAGGCCAGACGAAAGCTGGCTTTGCCAACAGATCTGCAAGGGCACACGTCTGTCCCAGGCGCCTGGAGTTTGACCTGGGGAGAAGCTGAGCCAGACGAAGCGTGTTCGTGCACCGAGCAGCCCCGGGGGCGGTGGCGCTGGGCTTCACACCTCCGACAATCAAGAAGGTAAAGTGCATTGCCCTGAAACTGGCTGGAATATCAGCACGTAATGGTTTAAAACTTGCAAAATATTACCAATTACTAATTATAAATTTCTTTTCTCTTTTCTTCCCCTCCCTTATCTTCCCCCCTTTTTTTCCCCTCTCCTTTTCCTCCTCTTTTAATGTCTAAGCCAAATTACCCATCAGAGAGACCTCTCTACTTACCTCACTGGTTTCGGAGCGAGCCTGAGCGCACAGAGCAAGCAGAAGTACAGCTATTAAATTTCAGCTACACCAAGGCAGATTCCTGCTCATTACTCCTGATTTCTGTTGTTGGTTTGGTTTTTTTCTTCTGTGGCATCTTTTTTTTTTTTGCAGTTGGCGCTAAATATCTGATGTCAGCCTTCACCTGCCCAGGAAAACAGGGATGTCTGTGGATGAATGGTCTTACGGTTAAAGCTCTTGATTAGTCCTTGATAGAGATCAACGCAGTTCTGGTCTTAAGTGTGAATAACCAGTTGCTTTAATAGAGCTAATAATAACTTTTAATGAGCACATCCCAGATCAGGTGGCTGTGGTGAACTGCGCCTCCCAGCAGTCCCCGGCAGGATGAATCCCTCTGTGCTTCCTTTTGCTATCTTGAGTTTACCCAGAGATAATACTGTTTGCCTCCCTTTTCTTTCTCCATTTGGTCTCCTTCAGAGCATCAGTTATCTCACAGTGCTGGTCACGCCGCTTCTAAAAAACATGGAAAAATGAGTGATTTATGTGCATTCCAAAAGCAAGCCTTCAAACAGAAAATCTTTTCTGTTACTGACAGTGACTTGTAAACAGTTGGTTTCAAGAATTTTGGCAGAGGAAATTTCTGATTTCCTTCTGGTCTAAACTGGAAGAAGATGTGGTAAAAGGTTTCAGTCTGTTTTTCTGGAGTTTTTTAAGGCGGGGGAGAGGGACTTGGAATATTACTCTGCATGTACATTTGACAGAGGAAAAAAATATATACGGCAGATAGTAGTTTGTGATTACTATCGGATTTGACATTACTTCTTAAATTGTGAGGTAACTTTCATATATAGCATCAGAAAGGCGCGTGAGCGTGTGAGGGTGATCTTTAGTTGGAGGTGTCAACCACAGAAAGCTGGACCCGCTCAAGAATCCTCCTGCTCTGTACCCGCTCCTGCCGCACCTCGTGTGATGGGTTGATTCACGTGCTGTATCTCACCCACTCTGAGAAAAATTGTCCTTTCCAGAAAGTTTGACACTTTGTTAGACAAATATTGAAGCATCCTAGTAAATTAACATTTAAGGCGTTTGCCAGCCTTGGAGACACCTGTATTTCTTACTTCAGCAGTAGGAGAAAGGCGTATGCTATGTGTTTGCAAATACTGATATTTTTATGAAGCAATTGTCATTTAAAGGCAGGATTTATGAGACTAGCCCGTGTTCTTGTAGATAGTGTCTTGCTTTTATTTTTGCATCTGTGATAAATTGCGAGTATCTAATGAATACCTAACTGCCAGGGACTAAATAGCTAGTAGTTTAACCTATACTTACCTTCGTTGCTCATGGATCGTGGGCACACAGAAAAAAATGCTATTATTAATCAGGCAGATTATGTTCCGTGAAAATTAGGGAGCTAGATAAAGCTAGACTTACAAGGGTTTACACAAGTAAAACTGTAGAGCAGCCGTTCTAAACAACTTTGCTAATTATCTGTTCCACGTCATTACATCCCATCGCGATTGATTTGGACTCCTTCCTGGTGCGTCGTTCTTCCTCAGAATTGGGGCGGGGGGGTGTGAAACTGCAGCACGTGGAAGTGAAAGTCAGAGTCGGGTCCCTGCGTGAGTAAAAGGTAGCACACCTAAAATGTACGGTTTTGAATGAGTTTCTGCTTCTCTGCCTGCACCGCGGGCGACAGTGGAAGCCCCGAGGTGGCAGGTGCCGTCTGAATGCAAAGGGAGGGATGACATTCCAGGAGGACACTGGCGGAGGTTGAGAACTTCCTCCCGCGTGGCTCAATTACAGGCTCAGCCTTTACGTGCTGCTGGGCAGCGATGCCTCCAGGGGTCTGGGACGTGACGATGGTTCCCCTCCTTTTGAGCTGGGTTTCAGGTGCTTGTATGTTCTGTAGATCTTCCCAGAATTGGCCAGCCCCAGGTGCAGATGTTCCACTGCACACGACGCTGCCACGATTACTGTCCACGGTTACTGTCCACAGTTACTGTCCATCATTGCTACCGGGGTCTGTCTGTCTGCTCGAATGCAATCTGTTGTTTCAGCTTGAGCTGTAGCCCCCCATCAGTGGGCTGCCCGCGTGCTTCCAGCCCATCGCAATTAGAAAGGAAAAACGTGTTAGCAAAAATCCTAGGAAATTCCCTAGTTAAAAATAATGCCTTTTACTCGCATATGTAATGGGATAGAAGAACTCGCATAATTACTTCACTGTGGTTCAGCTGGCAAGTGATAACTTACGCTGTTTGACAACGGTATTGCTGGTAATACTCTGTCCACTCCCGTCTACCTCCATAACATTTACTTTGTTTTCCAGCTGTTCCGATTTCAAAGGTTCCTTATGGATAACAGCAGAAGCAAGCCATTCTATACGGGCTGGCAATGTGCAAAGTACCGTTCAGTGATGCTGCTGGGCCTTAGTTTGTGATGCCTCATTCTATTTACGGAATAGAGTGAGTGTGTGTGAAAAACAGGGGCTTAAGTTCTCAGGGTTTCATACAACCTCTTTTCTCATTTTGATCTGTGAGATTTCACACCCCCTCTTTGGTTTTAAAGCTCCACTCAGATGAAACCACAGAGTTTCGGGTGATTTCTAGCTAAGACGGGACCTGGTTCTGAAGCAGAGCTGCCGAGCCTCGTGCAGGGGCCGTGCAAAGCAGTTGGTGAATTTGAGCTGAATTCTGGGTTTTCCCAGAGCTATCTGAGTGTCTCTAACCAAACAATTCCAGAATATGAAAGGGGGTATCCGTAAGTTACAGCTATGAAATAAAATAGACTATTTGCGTAGTCCTGGAGTTTGCCATATTGTATTCCCAGGGTGACTTAATGTCACTGATTGCTGCTGTATAAATTACTGGTACTGGGAGGTTCGTGGGCTGCTGGTTATTCAAACCATTAAAAACTGTATGCTGTATACCCAAAGCGTTCAGTGGCTTCAAACCAACAGCTGAACATTGACGATTCGTCTCGGTTTTGTTTTCCAAGCCATTTCCATGGGAGCTGTTACCACTTTCTGCTGAGGTGTGTCCCCGCTCCTGCCCCTCAAGGTGCTGGCCTGGCTGTCCTGCTTCGTTAGCTAATTCGGGGTCAGTAAGGCCAAGACGAGTACTTTAATCTCAACAACAGTCAACAGCTTTAAGTCAGCATCCATGTTCCTAGAGGTTCCCTGAGATAAAACAGAAGTTATTGTTGTTTTAGCTGGAGTAAACTCAGTAGAGTTTTTCAACCCACATTAAGAACACTTTTTTGGTTGTTTTTTTCTTGCAAAGTCCAAACTACCTTAAATTGGCTTCCTGTGACATTACTGCCATGCATCAGGCCTTCGCTATTACGAGTAGAGCTCAGCGGGAGGTAAACAAGGGCATCTAGAAAGTACCAGTTATTGAGAAAAGGTCTGGTATGGGGAGAGCAGGGGCTTTGGTGGGGTCTCGCTTCCCCTCCCAGTCGCTGAGGAGGAAATTCAGCACTTCCAGGTGGTTCTTTCAAAGTCTTCAGGTCCCTGAATAAATGCAACCAATTTTGAGGGGAGTATCAAAAAAAAAGCCATCAAACGTACTCCCAAAATCCCTTTGCATGCGGTATGTCTTTGGTTGGGTTCATATGTGTATTTCAAATTTGACATAAATTGGTGGTTCCTGACTGGGTTTTCACGTTGTCCTCTGCCGTGGGAGGCCGCCCCGGTGCCTTCTGGCAGGCGGAGGGTTCGTTGCAAGTGCAGAGTTTCACATGTCCAGGGTGGAAATGCTGCTGGCTGGACCCGGGTCTGTAGGGGTTCCTCACCACGGGGCCTCGGGGCTCCAGCACTTGGGGACCACTGAGAACCTGCAGCAGCTCCTCTTCGAAACGGGGGGAGCTGGAAACCCCAGTGCTCCTCGCTGTGAAACGGCTCGCACGCGCCGTTGGGTTCAGCTCTTGGCTACGTTCAGTGGCACGTTTTAGTGATCTGAGACTCGTTTGCCTAAGGAAATTCCTCTATTCCCTTTCTTTCTCCCCATAGAAAAGGGAACTGTGTTTATTGTGGGAGAAGAAACCAGGAGAGGCCCTGGTTACGGTAGAGAAGGCAGCTGGGAGATGAAGAGAGAAGCCAGGGGGGCCTGGGGTGGAGTAGTTTAACTGGTGAGTGCTGGGAAGCAATGGGATTGAGGGCTCGGGGGGGCTGTGGGGACGGAGCAGGGAGCGGGGAGCCGGCCGGGGCTTTGGAAGTGAGGAGACACGGTGCCAGGTACAGCGGAGGGGGGAAGGAGGGAGGGAGGAGAGAGGCTGCAGGGGAGCAGCGGGGACCGAGGCTTGTCCTGGCGAGGGGACAGGCAGCGGGGACAGGAGAGGAGAGGTTGGCCGGCTCGAGAAGACGCACTGGGGTGAGACAGGGAAAAGATGCTAGGGCTGGCGGGCAAGGCACCCGGGATTTGGAGAAAAACACCTGAGCCCTTAAAGTTAGGGCTGCCTGGCAAAATGCTTGGGACTGGGGTCCAGAGGCAGCGCTGGAGAATTTGGGATTAACTAGATGGGGTGAAATTCGTGGAAATGGGCAAAAGATTTGTGCTCACTGCCCTGGAGTCCTCGAGTGCCTGAATGTACGTCATTTACCTTCTGCCCGGCCACAGAGTCCGGGAGCCTGGAGGGCAGGGAGCCTGGAGCCGTCGGGGGGACGGGGACCTGCCGCCGTGGGGTTTGCTCGGCCGCGGCTCTGCTGTGGCGCGTCAGGAAACCTCCGGCAGCAGCGAGCCACGTGCGCGACGAGAGAAGGCACAAGGGGGATGGCCGCTGCTAGAGCTTGCGTTAAAAACAAAACGAGCGAGGCGAAAATGAAACAAACGACTGAGAATTAGCTCACATAAACCAGAATGTGCTAATATAATTTTAACAAGGTGGACAGCAGACAACGTCTTGCAGTGCAGTTACTGCCGTGTGCGTGGCACATTGGTTTGGACGGGCAGCTCGCTCTCACTGACCGATCTGGGCAGATAGATCTGCTCTAGAAATGAAGTGGGGCGGCGTGGCAAAGGACGTTACGTTGCCTGTGCAACTCCTGTTTTATTTACTCAGGGCGCTGGAATGCGAGGCATGAACAAGGCAGGGTTCTCTCCAAGGGGAAGGATGGTGTTTCGTGGCCAAGACAGTTGAATTGAGAACTAACCCCTGTCACTGCCTCTGCTGCTGTGTTCCGAGGAGGTCATTGGAGCCAAACCTGCCTGACGTGGCCACTGATGGCACGTTCCTCATGATCTTTGTCTGAACGCTGGACTTGAGACCCGGGGCTCTAATCCGCCAGTGTCAGACGGGGCTCGGCTCCGGGTGCGGGATGCGAGCCGTAGCCTGGAAACATCGCAACACGCAGGAGTGCTCCAGGTGTTCCGTGTCCATCTCTTTGTCTTGTGTCTTGAGCTATAAAGTGAGTTCATAAGGAATCCTCCCAAGCGTGTTATAGAACTAAAGGACAGTTTGGGTGCGTGGTGTTGCTGTGTGTAGTATCTGTTTAAAACACTTCTGTGCGTTACTCTAACGCAGGCCTTCTGCGCGTTACTGTTGTTAGAGACAGAGCCCATCCATTTAGCTCAGCCTCCTGAAGTCTAGTCGGTAAGCAGCTGCTAGACTATTCCCAAGCAGGGGATTAATGAAAGTGAACACAGAGAGGGGTGTTTCTCTCCCCAGTTCTGTCCCCAACACACACATATTCTGGGGGAAAATGCAGCATTTCACCGGAGCTTCAGTGCCATATTTTGATTGTGAAGGAAGAAGCCAAATACTAATGGTGTTATTTTCCCTTTGTCCATTTTAATACATGTAGCTCAGCAAAAAAGGGTTCGTGCTGGCAGTGAGAAGCCGGGGTATGTCTGCTGGGATGGTGCAGGGAGGTGGGAGCTTTCCTGGGGATGCTCCGAGCTGTCCGGGCTGGTCCTGGCAGGTGGCAGAGCCGATGCTGGCGTGGTCCTGGCACTGGTGGGTCACAGAACCGATACTGGAGCGATCCTGGCACTGGTGGGTCACAGAGATGATGCCGGCATGGTCCTGGCACTGGTGGGTCACAGAGACGATGCCGGCATGGTCCTGGCACTGGTGGGTCACAGAGATGATGCTGGCATGGTCCTGGCACTGGTGGGTCACAGAACCAATACTGGGGTGGTCCTGGCACTGGTGGGTCACAGAACCGATACTGGAGCGGTCCTGGCACTGGTGGGTCACAGAGACGATGCTGGCATGGTCCTGGCACTGGTGGGTCACAGAGATGATACTGGCATGGTCCTGGCACTGGTGGGTCACAGAACCAATACTGGGGTGGTCCTGGCACTGGTGGGTCACAGAACCGATACTGGAGCGGTCCTGGCACTGGTGGGTCACAGAGAGGATGCTGGCATGGTCCCGGCAGGTGGCAGAGCCGATACCGGAGTGGTCCTGGCACTGACAGGTCACAGAACCGATGCTGGCGTGGTCCTGGCACTGGCAGAACAATGCTGGCGTGGTCCTGGTGCTCCGTGGGTGTAGAGACTTGGGGAATGAGTCTCAGCTGGGCACGTTGCGCCGACATTTCTCAGCCTGAACCTTATCCTTGATTTGTTGCTGCCATCGTTTTAATTTTTCCTTTCCTTTGTTCCTACCTTTTCTTTTTTCTCTGTCTTGAAATAGATGGGAAAGCATTATCGTATCCCACGAGATTCTGAGAGAATTAATTGCTAGTAAAAGCATGTTAAGAGCTTTTGATGACTGAAGTAATTTGCAATGACACAGGGTCTAGTAGGGGTAGAGGGAAATCTAAGTCTAAGGCAAAGAGGAGTTTTGTACTAAGGAGGCCCACTTAGGAGCAGAACACAGTCTCGCCAAACTGAGGACTCAAAGGGCTTTTCCTCGCTTTGGTGGTGTCCTGGGTGATTTTTAAAATGTACTTTTTTGAGTGAGTTGCGAAATGGATCGTCACAAAGGTCGGTGTGGAATGCTGAGCGTCTCTCCTGTTTCTGTGTCATTGAACCTACTTTGCTGTCTTAAGAAAGAAAAAGTGCTAAGTCTCTTCCTGGAAAACCGGTGGTTTTCTTTAGACCACAACCCTTTAATTAACCCTTTTTTTGCCCACACGCGGACTTTTAAGTATTTGAGGGTTTTTATTTGGAAGGATTTCTATTTTGCACACTAGTCAAATTTTATCTCATCTTCAACCACACAGATCCCCTGCTGTCAGTGAATTTCTAGGGTTGTAGTTATAAAAATGAAGGCAGCATTTGTGACAGCATTTTAAAAAATACAATTTCACAGCACTGCGGAAAGTGACCTCTTCTGAAAGTTTACTGAAAAAAGGAATGAGATTTTTTATTTATAATAAAAAATGTTCCTGCATGAAAGGATAAAATAGATAATGTGAAGATGGAGCAGTTTAAGGGCCTTGCCATTAAAATGAATACGGTTTGGAGAAGGTGTCTGCCTTGATCCCTTCAGCTGGTGTGGGTACTAGAACCGTGTGTTTGTCCCCATAACAATTGTAATCCTGAGCCTGTTGCTCGTGGGCAGCTCTGGTGTATGGCCTTGGAAGTTCTGCTAACCAGGAGCTCCAAATTATGCCGAAGAGCTGATTTTAGTCTTGTCATAAGTCTCTATTAATTATATATATCAGCCAGCTTTCTCCTTTCTGTTTCTTGTTTGGAATCCTGCATTGCAAATAATTCTCCTTTCTTCCTTCTTTCTGTAGCAGCCATTTGATATCAGCTGACCCGTGTGTTTCTTCTCCCGTTCTACAGATTGCTGATGACCTGGGAAATGAGAAGTTCTGCATTGATGGTAGCCAGAGCGGAGCTGGGAACTGGCTGAAGTACATCCGCGTGGCCTGTTCCTGCGACGAACAGAATCTCGCCGTGTGTCACGTTAATGACCAGGTAATTAACGACTTTGGCAATTCCTAAGTGGCTGTGCTCACCTCACCACACAACAGATGCTGGGGTGGGTTGGTCGGAGGACAGCGGTATCGTGGCAGCACTGAACAGAAGCGACTGAGGGACTCAACCATTCAGCAGCTCCACGGCACCATCCCTAAAATGTTCTAAAGCCCCTGGACTCATGTCGTCTTCCAGTCCCTGACTCCTTCCATGGTGGGGAAGGTGGTGTGGAACGTTAACACCTGGTGTGAAACACAGGTTATGTTAAAAAACACGAGACAAATGGAAACCGGTGTTGGTATTTTGTCACCATCCAGCCTGTAGAAAGTTTATCTTTCCAGTTGCCCATGGTGGGTTGGGAGCGCGATTCCGAGCTGTAAACTCAGATGTTGCCTGGATTTAAGAGGGTAGTGAGAGTGGGAAATCATTTGGGAATCTGATGAGGAGGAAGAAAAGTCAAAACCGAGTAGACATATTAGAGAAATGCTCGTAGAACTGTCTCTGGGTGGGCGTGTGGGCGAAGGATGGTACATGGGATTAATAGGATTTTGATAATGTTAGCTAATGTTTGTAAAGTTCTTTGAAGCTTAAATTCCAAAAATGGATTCAGGATGAACAATCCAAGTTGGGAATGTCACAAATCTCAAATTAAGTACAATTGAAATATAAGTTACTGTTTCAGGCCTAACTTAAATGAGAAATGCAGTCTTCATGTTATTACCAGTCAGCAGAGAGGCGTATTTGGATGCACACAGAAACTGAGGCGAGGGTGGAAAAATACACTCTAACAAAAGCATTTAAAAATCTGTAGCTGACAGGGAAGGTCGGGTCCATGTGAAGTAAGCCAGCTCACGTAAAATGGGAACAGCTCGGGGTGTGCCACAATGGCAGCCCACTTCGTGAACTTAGTTCCTGTTTTAAAATGCTTTTAAATAACTTAACTTTGGATGCAGGAAAAAAACCCAACCACAATACAAAAATATCGCAAATGTTCATGATGTAAGCAATCTAGAAGAGATTGAGGCACAAAGCTCTAAATTTCAGCCTGCTTAGTTAAAATGAGCTGCTGATTGCTCGGTGCCCACTCACCGCGGCTCCCAAGGGCTCTTACAACAAGGAGCCCTATAACCAAGAGCCAACATTTATCATCAGCTCCTTCTCTTACCCCGCGAGCGGCTCGGTGCCTTCTGTGACACACACGGGGCTGCTCCTGCGTCTCAGTTTCACGGAGTGACAGGATAAATGTCTTGGGGGCCGTTGCGTTTTCCCTCACCTGTTGCTTGGGTCTTTTACCATCCTTCATTCTGCGCAGAAATGCCGGTTTGCGGGAGGCCGGGACTGGCCCAGTTTCCCTTCTGCGCGTCCTGCAGCTTTTCCGAGCCCAGTGAGGCTGAGGGATGCCTTTCTGGGCTCCCAGAAGGTTCAAGTGGACCAGTGCGACTGGTCTATCTAACGCTTCGTATCTGTCCTAGCTATCCTATCATACACTGCCTGACGCTTCCCAGCGCTTCGCAGCCAGATGCCTTCCCTCCCCAACGCTGCGGTTGGGCTCAGCATCTCTGCAGGGGACTTGGCCTGGCATTCACCCTCCCAAACCCATGGGGAAGCCGTTACTGAGAGCTTTTACCTGCAGCAGTAGAAAAGCACAAATATTAAAGGAAGGGAAAAAACCAAATATTTTTAATTTGAGTTTCTTAAGAAAAGTCTTAAGACTAGAAAAAGAAACTGAGTTCATACAAATTTTTTTACATGAATACACATTTTTTCTTTTTAAAGTGTTAATTTGTACACTGCTGGCTTTTCCCAGGTTCTTATAAATGCTTAGATTACGGGCTACATATATATCCAAAATTTGCCAGAAACCTGAAGGCTGTATCACATTTTATTCTAAGCCCAGTCCGCTGCGTGTCCTTCTGTCCTTGTCCCTCATCTGGAGATTTTTGGTGGTGCCTATTTTTAGTGCCTACAGCAATCTGACTGGGAAGAACAGCTGGTTATCATACACACTCATCTTCTTTTCTGCTTTTTTTTCTCTGTAATGACCACTCTTTTAAAACTTCTTAATAAATGAATTTACTAAAAGTCACATAGAAGGGGGTGGGCAGCAAGGAAACGCTTCTTCGGGAGGAAGAAAATAAAAAAGGTGCAGAATATAATGAAACAGTAGCAAAGCAAAGTGTTTTCTCCCTGTCAGCCTTCTTTCCCAAACCATGGAAGAGTCCTAGGCCGGGCCAGCTGGTGGGGATGAAAAAATCCAGTGTAAAGAGCAGCAGACGATGGTGATTGATAACTAGAGGCACTGGATGCTTTGGGGGGGAGGAGGAAAGTCCCAGTAAGGATCTCCGATTTCCTGAGCTATTGATGACGACAGCCTATGGACTCCTTGGAATGGTGGCGGTATTTACAGTGGTCAGCAGCACGTTAAAATCTTTGTGGATTTTTGTATTATTATTTATAGGAGACAATTTAACCACGTTTGTTCTGGAATTTCCTATTCATTCCAAGTTTTCTCTCCCACCACTGCGACACAAAACCAGCTCTCACCGCTTTCTCTCCTGGAAAGTTTCTGGTGTTAGTTGGTGGTAACTTCTTTTATTGAAATGATAATGATTCTTTTGGATTGTGGAGCTTCAGAGGGTGAGGATGGCTGTGAGTGTATTTTAGTTGTCACGAAAACGAAGAGAGTAAGATGCAGATATAAATAGGAAAGAAAAACGTCCAACAGTCCATAAGGAGGTGCGTCTGCGAGCTGATACCTGCTTTCACCAGTCTCAGTGAATTCATAATTCACAAGTAGCCAAGGTGCCTTTTGGGTACAAACCCCCTTATTCGAACTCTTAGGCACTCAAAATAGAATTACTGGATTGCAAAATCAACTTCTTCATCGTGGTCCTAAGAAACACTGGAGCACCAAATGCCAGCGCAAAGGTGGCAGACATTTTCAAAGACAGTGTAGTTACACCTAGTTGGAGGGTACGATATGTTTTTACACTTCATTACTTTTTATTTCCCTATTAATAAAACGGGTGTGCGGGGGGGTGCGTGTTACAGATCATCTTCCCGCAGATGCCTCTGAGAGGGAGCAGTTTTTGTGCTTCACTGAGCCGAGGGTGCTGGGCTGGATTCCTCGTGGAATGCAGCCAGGGCTGTTGTACGCTTTAAAAATGAATCCCCTCGTTTTTCCTGTAGGATATATTTAGAAAATGAAATTTGTGTCGACTTCAAACTTTCTTGCTTGTGCGGAAGGGGGGATTCTGCTGGAGCTGGAGCATCCCGCGGGTGAGAACGGCGGGAGCTCGGCCCTTACGAGAGCGACTCCTAAAGCCGGAGACGTGTTACAAATGTTCGGAGTGACTAAGCTGATGTCTGCCTAGTGCTATCTCCTGACGCTGCTGGCTTTATTTAATTTCACGTTGCTAGCAGGGTACATTTTTTTTTCCATAAGAGGGACAAAAAGCCAGGGGAAAGGCTTTCTCATGGCTGTTCAGTAGGCATGCGAAGATTTGGGTTCTGTTTGTAAGTACGTAAAGAAAAGGAAAGCTTTTGCAATAAAAGATTACCCACAAAATAACTAAGCAGCATTGTGATAATAAGAGCCAGGAGAAGCTTTTAATCAAAACCATTTGCTTTGCAGGAAAGAAATAAACATGTTTACATGGGGAGATGGTCTTTGCGCCTCCCCAGACCACGTTCTGCTCCTCTTCACACTCCTGTAACATGGGGACATTCCCAGGAAAGTACGGAGAATTTTCCTGGATTTTTAGTGAAGTAATTGACAGCAGAATCTGGACCTCTGAATGGGTATTTCTTCCCCATTTTACACATCAAAATGCTGCTATTTAGAAAGAGATTAGTTGAGTCATTTCTTTAACTATATTTCAATTGTGAAACCAATTTTCAAATGTAAAATAATGTAAGCCAGTTTTCTTTGTATTTATTCTTACTTGATAGGTATTTGAAAAGCATAGAAGAGCCTTGATTGACTGAGATAATTGTGTTTCTAAAGAACGTCTGGAAAATAATGGTAGAAAAAGGATATGATTCGCTAAATGCGTCTGGAAAATGATACGTGACTTCGGTTTTATTTTTTTCCTGTTGCTACCGCTGCCTTCATGGGGCACACACCGCAGCAGTTCAGCTGCTCTGAGTCAGGAGACTGGAATATTAAACAGAGTATATGTAATAAATATCATAGCCATGAGCTTGCTCTCAGGATGATAGCTGCTGCTTTTGTCTGTGTTACGTATATTGGAAAAAGGAAGGACTAACAGGAGCTACAGGGATGGAAAAAATCGGGCCTCTGGTTAATAAGCCAGTCTTACATGTGTGTGCGTGTAATGGAGATACTTTATATGTATTTTATATACACGTTCTGTGACTCTGTTCAGGATCCCTAGGTATGTAATAGAGTGCCCTAAAAAGAGGGAATCAAAAGCAATGTGGCTTAGCTGAAACAAAGGGAAGGCAACTCCGGAGGAGGAAAACAGCTGAACAAAAGCGAAACGTGCGGCCCCGTTCTGGCCAGAAATGCAGGAGGCCAAAGTTTTGCGTGTTCGCTGCTCCCTGCGCCGGCCAGACGCACGGACAGCTCTGAGGCTTGTCTTAGACCAACAGTAGGTAGAAATATTTGCCGCCTTATTTCATTGGATTTCTCGCAGAGTTAACTGTTTGCAAGACAGGGACGTAAAGCAACCGCTTTTCAGCTCGTTTGGAATTGTCTTTGTGCGTCGCTCCCGCTGCACACCGATGCCATTAGCGGGTGTGTTTTTTGATCTTTAGGTAAACACTGCAGCTGCTCTCTCAGTTCTCTAATGCTCTTTTTTCCCTAAAGTACAGCCGTGTTGCCGCAGTGAAGCTAAGATAAATAGTAGGCATAGCTCATGCAGCAGGTAAACAGTGCTGTTTCTTATGAAAGATACCGAAATAATGAGGTAATACTGGGCCCTACTTTTCTCACTTTGACGTGTTTCGTCTCCATCTCTTGCCTGACATTGCAAACACACAATTACCACATTGTTCCCGAGCTGCCTCTGTCTCAGGAACGCTTTTTCTCCGGGAAAAGATGTGCAGCTTCGCTGACGTTGTGCCGCGCTTGGGGCAAGATCCGCCTCTGAGTGCGGCCGTGTGTTGCGGTTCTGCGTTATCCATACTTTCCGTGGTCGTACCAAACGCGGGGTTTTGAGCTGCAGGACGCTCGAGCCAGCGCCTGCTTTCTCCGAGTCCGAGTTCGCATCCACGGAAGCCGTTAGAGAGCAGATCCGTGTGCCAAGCCCAGACTGGAAAAGGGGTCCTCTGGGGTTTTTTTAACTTTCCTTTTTTCCTCCTTTCTTTACTTCCCTGTGCCTAGAGTAATTTTGATAAAAATCAAGAAATGTCATCTTTTCAATTGGCTGTGAGAGCATTACCCAAACCCTAGTTATATTCTTAACTATTTTGTGTTAAATAAAACTGGTAATTAGGCGAGGTGCCCCTTTTATTGTGAGAAATAAGCAACAATAACTTGTGGGATTTTTATATAAATGATGAACATAAATGATTTATGAATGTAGGTGTTCTGATGGATTAATAAATCTGATCTTTCTCGGTGCACAACAAATAAAAAAGGAAAGGAAACACAGCAGTAGTTTTAATTAATTCAGACCATCAGTAGCATGATTGCAAGATGAAGTTAATTATTATAATGAAATGTTTGATGAAATTAATGTGACTCCAGCAGAATCCAACTTTTCACTAATCATTAATGAAGCTTGTACTATATTTCTTGAAAGACTGTAACAGTCTTGTTTTTAGGTACAAGCAGCTACTTTGTTCTGCGAAGGAACAGGAGGGGTGAAGGAGTTAAAGATAATGACACGGTGGCAATGTTAGCCGTTTAGAATTATAATTCTGAAGGATTTATCCAGTGTAAAATTTGTGAATGTATCTATGAACTAGGTGTACCTTTTAGATGTGGTTTGTATTTTAGTGCTCATTTGGTTTGGGATTACTAGCTGGAAGAGAAACCTCCTTTAATAGCTTTTTTGAGTTCTTCTCTTTTTTCTCTAGCCAGCTGCAAGTGATGGCACATTATGAGTTCTGTTTTACCCAGTCAAGCCCCAAGCTCTCTGCTTATTCCTAGTCTTTCTTTTGATTTTTTTTTTTTTTTTAGGCAGTTTTGCCATTAAACTCAGCGTGGTTTGGTCCTGGGAAAAGGTTTTCTTGAACAAGCAGGCAAGAGAGTTGAAGTGCAAATCTAAAAAAAAAAAAAAAAAAAAGATAAAAAGGAGTATTTTATCCCACTTGTAGTTTGCAGTGGAATCCATAGAAATGTAACTATCCAATCCAAGCGCAATCTGTCAGAAATACGTTCACCGCCGTCCATCTGGACGTGAGCCTGTGTCTTGCTGTCGGGTCAGGATTTTTCAGCGGGGGATCCCGAAGCGCTGCACGGCGAGATGCTGGGACCCTTCCAGCCACCCGGGTCCCTTTTCCTGGTTGTACAGCGGCGAGACGACGTGCGGGGTGAGGCTGGATGTATCTCCAGTGGAAGAACTGGTTACAAACCAGTGGAAAATGGTGACGAAGATTATGCTAAGGATTCTGGCAAGTGGCAAGGATGGGTTTCTGCGCAGTTTGGTGTATCTTGTAAATGACAAGCAGTTAGATTTCATTTCTCTTCTTAAACGCCGGGGTTTGTGACCGTGTCACTGCTGCCGGTTTGAAACTCTCAGTAAGAGATTTCACGGCCTTTTCTGCCGGGCAATATTAATCCGTTTGTACACAAGGTATTAATATTTCAGTTAATTTGCGGGTGCAATCGCGGGGAGGTTCAGAGCATGCTTGGAGGAGGATAAACGGAGGCCAGGGGAGAAACCAGACACGTGGTGCCGATCTCGTTTTACCGAGCGGGTATTTTAAAGGCCGCCCCGCCGGGAGCCGCGTTACCCCGGGGCTGCGACGGCGGCCCAGCCCCTTCCCCGCCGGCCCCGGGGCGGCCGCGGCGGCACCCCCGTCCCGTCCCGTCCCGTCCCGTCCCGTCCCGTCCCTGCGAGGTGGGGCCGGCCCGGCCCGGCAGGACGCGGCGGAGGAGCCGGGCGGCCGGCGGGGGATGGCGGCTGCCGCCGGAGCGGCCCGAGCCCGGGAGAGCCCACAGGTCAGGCGTCCCCCTCCTTCCCCGGGCGGCCCCCCCGGCCCGGCCCGCTCCGCCCCGCCGCGGCGGGGGCCGCGCTGCCGCCGGGCCGGGCCAGGGAGGACCCCGCGGGCGCGGGGCCGTCGGCGGGCGGAGCCTGCCCCCTGCTGGGGCGGGCGGGGGCCGCGACCGGACCCACTCCTGACCCCGCTCCCGGGCACCGGCGCCCGCTCCCGCGGACCGGCCCCGCTCCCGCTCCCGGCAAGTTTTCGCTCGGCCCGGGAGGAGCGTCGGGAGCGCGTTGTCCCGCAGCGGGACCTCTGCGGGATAAATAACGCCGTCCATAGGTGTATGGGCGCAGATACTTCAGCGGTACAGTATCTGGGACAGGTATCTGGCTTGTGGTAAATGGTTGCTCTTATGTTTGGTTGTAACGTGGGGTATTAATCTGCTGGGAGTTTCCTGAACTCAATCTGGAAGAAAAGTTCTGAGCGGTAACTGGATTCCGCCATACCCGCCGAACCCAGCGAGGCACTCCGGGGAGCGATGCCGCATCGCCGGCAAACGTTGGCAGCATCGGCCCTCGGGACGGAGCGGGTGAGTCGGGGCAGCCCGAGGCCTCGCGCTGCCCAGCGAAGGGAGGAAGGAGGAAAAACGCATCGCAGTGACACTATTAACCCAGCCCGTGCAGGCATTTAGGAGTTTTGGGTCTTTGTTCCCCATAAAAGGTAGATTGGCAGAGGCTGAGTGGCAGCTAATTTAGGGAATTGTTCTGGGTAAGGTGTAGGTGATATCCTGAAAAAGAATTTTACGTATTGCTGCTAAAGGTAGTGCTAATAAAACTTTGGGGTTAATAATTATTAGCTGTTGCATTCTCACAGTACTATTCTTAGAAGAGGACAGGGTCCAGCATACTCTAAAAATTTGTAAAACCTATGGAAGACACCAAGTCTCTTGGATTTCACGTAGTTCTGATCCTCCTCTTTGTCGGCCATGCAAACTCCAATCCCACTGTTATTTCCTTCTGCTGCTGTTTTTCGCGGCTTTCCCTGCGGAGGTCTCCATGAAACGCCCTCACAGTGGAAGCTGTTGAGCTCGGTCTCCACAGCCGGGACTGCCCCAGCCACCACCTTGCCTGGTACCCGCGAGCAGCGGGCCAATATGCAGACAGATTTCGTTCTCAGTCATCACAGGGAACCAGTAAGCGCTCTGCCTGCTAGTGTGAATAAGCCGAGCTCTGCCATGTTGTCAGAAGGAACAAGACGCCTGGGGTCCACCCACGTGTGGTCCAGTTGTCACTGGATGTACTGTCGCGGTTTCTGTTTGGTTTGGGGGTAAAACAGTAAAGATGAGTGTGTGGTACCTATGAAAACACAGGCTGATATGTCGATGCCTCGCAAGTTTACGCTTCGTTGCAGCTTGGATAAAGGGGATTTCTTTCTCATCGTGATATTGTCTAAGAAATGCATCCTTAGAGTAGTCTGAGAATTCATTTTGGTTCGGGAAACCTCTGTAAGGCCTAGGTAGGCTTTCAGCTATGTTCTGTGCCCTTTAAGCGGCGATGCACATGGGGCGTGCAGCTGGCAGGTGGTCTCTGCCCTTGTCTGAAGTCTGTTTCCATTTTGGTTTGCCCCCAGGTGCGTGGCAAAGGCCCGGTGACGGTGGGTGACCCGGGCTGCACCCGCTGCCCCTCCGGGGCCTGGGGTTAGACAGGAACTCTGGATGGGGGAAAACTCACCTGGAACGGTTCACATCTCGTCTTTAGGGGTCAGGTCCTCAGGCTGTAGGTGAGAAAAATCTACAGAATAATTCCGTGGAGATACGCTAATTCAGCTCTCTAACCATCAGGCCAGTTGTGGCTTAGAGAAGCAGAGGTTGAAATGCATCAGTTCCATCAGTCTGATCTTCCCTTCGCCATAACAAATACATGAAGCTTATAAGAGGTAGGGAAAACCATGGGAAGATACTGTGTAATTTGAACAAGAGAGGCTGTTACTGTGAATACGACTTTATTGTCCAAGCCGCATGAAACACTGACACACATAGAGTAAAATAAAGGCAGAAAAAAAGAGCTCTCGGTAGCAATTATCACAGAAATCAAGTGACAGCCTCCCCTGTTAGCTGCAATAATTTGAGTTATTGGTTAAAATGTAAAATGCAAGTCTTTGCATATTTAACATGTCTCTCAATTTTTGTTTCTGATTCCTAGATCTATTATAAAGTTATTAAAGAAATTGAGCCAGGAGAAGAGCTCTTGGTGTATTTGAAGGAAGGTGGTTATTCACTTGGGAACATGGCGCCCAGCATGGAAGGTAAGGCCTCCTTTTGCTAGACAGGACCTTTTTGCACCTCTCACCAGCAAACCTAGGAACGTTGGGAACCTCAGTTAGTGCTGAACTGGGGCTAAAACTCGGTCCAGTACCTGCCCCTTCTGTAACTGTTAATATTTTGTGTTTATTTTCACTCTGTCTCTGGTAGGAGTAGCTGTCTGAGTCAATGATAGTAAGCGTTTATTAACCTCAAGGCACGCAACAGGTTCATTTCCTTCTCCTCTTTGAGGAACGTTGTGGTTTTGAATGTGACTGGAGGTGCCTTTTCAATCCCCAGGCTCATTGTGTTTCTTTGGGTGTAATAAAAATGGGCCAGACCATTCCAAGGCTTGCAAAACACGGGTCTTTAGAGCTTTTGATTACACAGAAAAGGGGGATCCAGACAGGGCACGGAAGAGTCATCACTAGAATTATTATTGCTAGACTAGGTATTATTGCTAGATACTATAGACACCTCGGAAACCCTGAAATGGTGCAGTGAAGGCCAAAAGAATGATGATTTTTAAAAGAAAGGTCACGATTTTATTACTGCAGTGCCACTCCTCTCGCAGTGACAAGGGGCACAGCTCAATAGGCGGCAGAGGGAGGAGTTTCCTTAACGCGTGTTGTGTGTGGAGCAGCCTGAAAGACGAAGCCTTACTCACGTCTTCGGATGTTAGCGTAACCCCTTTCCTCTAAACATCCTGCTGTTAATTCCCGAAGTGCAGTCATCACACAGACTGTCTAGGAGACGGCGATGCTTCCCAGCTTAAGTGAGGGTGTTCTAGTAAGCCCGGGCAAGGAGCAATGCGCTGGGATTTTTGGATTCTGTTCCTGCACCGGAACGGTGGTATGTGGAATTCAGGAGGACATGTGGAGAGGGATGGGAAAAGAGAAAGAAAAGAGACTTTGAGTCCTTCTTCCTTTTTTATGTCATAAGAGAGCGCTGCAGAGACCCAGCCCTGTGTGATGTACGCGGGGATCCCGGGGTGACATGAAATGGGGACTGGCAGAGTTGGGCTCTGTTTTCTAGGCCTCTCAGTTCCCTTGACGTTCGGTGACAGTGAAAGTTAGAGAACAACATCAAAGGTACATGAATTTTCTCGAGTGAGGAGATTACTAGGGCATATTACTGATGTCTTCTTCTGTTCAGTCATTGAACGGAGAGCCTCTTGCAGGTTTCACATCATTATTTGATGATGAATTTCTATAAATATATTCTCATCTACCGGTCATTTTTAAACTATCGTTTGGAAATACTGCTGTACGTAATTAATCCCTGAAATGTGAGTTGTCTCACCTGGACATTCTACAACACATTTGTTTTCTTTTACCTGTACGTGAATATGATTTTCAGATTCAAATTTGCAGTGAAGCTCTTTAAGAGTATACACGCGATATGCACAATTAGTTTGTAATATTTCTGGAAAAAATGGGTAGTTTGAGGCTTAGAGCAGCTGAAAGCCGCCCTTTTGCTGAAGGCCCATGGGTGAGGTGATGGACGGGCGGTTCCGCGGCTGCCCTCTCGCCGAGATGTCAGGTTTGGGGTTATTTTTCGAGTGTTCTCCCAAAAAAAAACAAAACAAAACAGGTTAATAGTTTTCTTGAAGCCAGCACACAGAGATGAATAATTTCTGTATTCACAGTGATGGAGTTAACACGTACCTTTTTTTGATGTCAGGGAGAAAGCAGAAAGGAAACTCACCACTGTTTTGCATTTCTGTTTCGAATAGGCTTTTATTTGAACAGGCAGAAAGTGCTCCTTGTTTCCCACCTTTGTCATTATAACGTTTATCTGTGTCTTCCTGGTAACGTCTAGTGCTTTTGCCACATAATTGCTTTCAAATTATAATAGGCCAACATTAAATATTTGACTTCTTAATACTTTTTACTTTCAGTAATGCCATCTTCCTGCTGCCTCGCACCCCCATTTCGATTCTGAATTAGCCAGAAAGAAAATGCAAAATTGTTCCACACAAAGATAATTATCATAAAAATCTTTTATCCAAACCCCAGCCAAACAGAGCAGACCCCTTATCACTGCAGGAATTTTGAGTAGGGCACTTGAACTCCTTTGAGATTCAAGTCTGGTAGATTAGCATGTAGATGCCACATAATTGTGTTCCCCTTGGTTTCTCTGAAAGCTATTAGGCACTGATTTATTTTTCTGTTACATTCCTGCTTTGTCCTGAGTGTTACTGATGGAACTTAAGATAGACACATATAACCATAGATTTGACAAACAAGACACAGAGAACAGGCAGCAATTTTTTTGTAACTGGATTTTTCTTTGCTTTTTATCCCCTTCTCCCTGTAAGATACTGAAGTAGTAACCTTTTGTGAAGGGCAGTATTTCCATTTGTGCTGCTTAAAGAAAGAAGAAAACTTTAATGAGAACTCGTTTTGAAGGGCAGTATTTTTATTTTTGGTGCTTAAAGAAGGGAAAAAAAAAAGACTTTAATGAACCTGAAGTCTACAAACTGATATAAAGACACAAAATTCATACCAGGTTGTCTTAGTTGAGCCCTGCGCCTGCGTCGTTGCTCGGGTCTGCTTTTGCAGGGCGACGCTCCGGCCCTTGGTCCCTTCCCGCAGCGGTGTTCATTGAGCAGTCCCATCTCTAATCCCCGGAACTCCGGGCAGGGGGATGCCGGAGGAATGGGTGCTGGGTAGGGGTGCGGGATCATCAGCTGCTCTGCCAGCCAGGCAGTTCTTCCTCTCTTTGACCCCTCTGAGCATCAGAATAGTGTTTGCAGCCACCGGCGACGTGTATAACATGGAATTACAGGCTTTTAATCCTATTTTTGTCAGTTCTCCAATTCTTCTTCTCAACAAAAATTTCTTTTTCCAAACCCAAATATTCTGAAGCGCGTGCATTTCCTTTCTTATCATCCATCTTTTCTAGCTGTGAAGAAGCTGTTGTGTTTGATGCTAGAAGAGGAGCGTTGTTGTTACTGAAGCACGAGCCTGTACAAAATAGATAGGTTTTTTTCAATTTAGTGATGTGCAAGGGCTAGATCTGTAAAAAATTGTGTAGCTCTGAAAGTATGCAAATACCAAAGCAAAATATGCACGTGCCTTAACTGAGCTGTCTTGTTTCTTACATTTCTTAATAAAAGTCTGATGGGGCAGCTCAGTAAACGTAGCTCTGCCGGCTTCTGCCAGCCGAGGACGGTGTTATTTTCCGTGTGCTTTGTGTGAGATCTGCAGTTCTGCTGGCAAAGGACAGGGAGAATTAGAAGCAAAATCTCTTCTCTATCAGTTATTACTGAGGCTGTTAGTGTATTTCATCTGTCTGTCTGTCTACCCACTGTGTAATCTCCCAGAAGGGACAAAAATGCGTTATTCTGGCTGATAACAACAGGTAGCGCTCTGTCAGGGTGTGCGCTGTGGGAGGGGGTGCTGGCAAGTTGTCCGTCTTCAGCCGGGTATATAATAAATTATTCTCCTTGGCTAGTTTTCCAAACTCAAAGAGGATTTCTGGTTCCTAGAAGATGGTTTGGGTGAAATAAGATACAATTAATCACGTAAATCTCAAACTGAACTTGGAAGAATTTAGTGTGGGTTGGCAGAAGGTATTTTGATGCGTTCTCTCTGAAGTCAACAAAAAAGAAAGCAAAAAAAAAAAAACTCTGTCCTCTGTTCCAAGTTTTCAGGTCGGAGGAATTCCCAGTTTGAGCTGGAGAGGTGCTGGGAGTTTTGTAGGAGCTTCTTAAAGTGGAGGTACCAGGGAGTTCCCAGTTCGGGGCGCTTTTGGTCACTTCTATAAAAAACCTTTCTCAGGTTGAGCCATCGCTGTATTTCCAGAAGCGCAAAGAGGGGAAACATGTGATTTGCGGGGTGAATTCTGAGGTAGAGGAGCAGCTTGCCAGAGCCGTTCCACGTTATCGGGAGTTACTGAGGGATTTATCCCGTTACTCCGCAGCTCAGTGGGTGCGTGAGTCAAGCGAACTCCCACCCCACGTACGTCTCCAGGAGGCAAAAGCAGAACAAAAGTGAGGTCAGGGGCGTTAGTGCCGACGACACTCTGCGTACAGCTTGACGCCTGGGGCTCTGGAAACCCAGCATTGCAGCAGGCGAACACTGTTTTCAGAGCTAGTGTGAATTCATTAGCGGTGAGGAGAGGCGGCATGATGAGATTATTGCCTCAGCCCGCGCAGTGCCTGCGTTCGGGACGCTTGATGCCGTCAGGCTTGGCTCTCCTCACCCGAGTTACGGACGTGTGGGGAGGGAAAAGGTACCTAAGCAAACCTCCTCCCGGCCCTCGGCCCCTCGCCTGCTGCTTCACACCAGGGACGCGTTTGGGCCGTAAACACGAGCAGATGAAATACTAAATTTTGCTGGGTAGCATTGTGTGCTTCATGCTGCTGTTACAAGTAAACGCAATAACAGGGACATAACATGATGCTGCAATTCTTTTTTTTTCTTTTATCTTTTTTTCCTTTTTCCCCGTAAGTAGTAGTTTGGATTATTTTAATGGTAGGTTATACACGGTCTCTCGGTACCGCTAGGTAGTTTTTTTATATCTTGATTTCCAGGTTTCCTCCCCCAGGGACACATGAGATACATACTGGTGCTGTTCTACGAGATGCTGATAAAGAGAATTTCTTGAAGGGGTAGAGCAGGGCCTGATGCCCCTCTCTGTGGGGCTGCTGATAGCAATTTCAGAGTGTACGATCTGTCAAAACTAGTTGAAATGGGAAAAATATGGGTATTTTCTTCCCTTAGGTCTCCCTTTTTAGTCGATATCCCCCTTCTTCCCCAAAGGAAAATGTTGGCTTGCTGGATTTTATTTCTTCTTACGTCCCTCTCTTCTGCAGTTCAGGAAATCCCGAAGCATCTCTGTGTTTTATTCATTCCCTGTGTAAACTGGCTGCAGTACCACTGGCCGTGTGGCTTGGATACAGAGCAAGGCTTCGCTGATTGTGTCTTAGTGACATTTTCCTTTTTAGCTGTGTTTGACTCTTTCCAGTTCGTGGGCACGTCGAGACTTTCCGTGTAGGTGTGGACCACTTTGGGTTTCGGCTGCCCACGTACTCGCCGAGGCAGCTCGTGGGATCTTCTCTCTCTTAGTCACCGCAGAAGCAGGTCGCGGACTCCCCGGGGCGCGGGGGCACGGGTCAGAAACCACAGCCGGAGCTTAAACGGGCTGCACTGAGAGAGGTGGAGAAAGGAGATTATTGCCCGAGTGCAGGCGGGGAAGCAGCGGTCGCTGGGGTGACACTGCCTCTGCTCGCGTCCCGCTTTTAACAAAATCAACCCTGATTTATATAAAACACAACTTCAGGCCTTAAAGCACAGCCTGAGTGGCTGTAATTGTGCAAAACTTTGGGCGGGCAAGTGGCTGGGGTGCTTTAAACCGAGGGTTTGCTGAAAGGTTGCAGATTTTGAGAACGGCTCCTGGCGGAGGAGTGGCCCCGAGGATGCGAGTGACGACGTCTCGTCCCCTCGTCCCCTTTCCCGCAGAGCGTCAGCGCTCGGGGATGGACCAGCTCCATCAGTGCCTTGGCTTTTGGCTGCATCCCTTAGAAAGGGTATTTCCACACTTCCCCCCGAGCTAATGCATTTTACCACAAGCTTTCCTTTCGAAAGTAAAGTTATCAGAACAAGAGAATAAAACTTAATAGGAAACAGCCCCGGAGCCCAGAGGAAAGGGTAGAGGAGGACAGGGAAATGCGGCAGCGGTGACTAAGTGGTGGCTCGGAAGCTTCTGTTTGGAGCTGGCTGCTGGGTGGAGAAACCCGGAGCGATCCCAACTCCCTCGCAGAGGTCGTTCTCCTGGAAAATTTACAGCTCAGAGCTGATTGTTTGGCTTGGCACCATGGTCAGGATGCTGCCTTGTAAACTTAATAATAGCTGCCCTCCTTTTAATTTGTTTGACCTTGACTACAATAATTTATTATGTGCATTAGATCTTTTTTTTTTTTTAAAAAAAAAAAAAAAAAGGCAAAACAGCACAACAAAGAATTTGGCTCCCTTTCCTTTCTTCCGTGGTACTCTGGTTTTGAACTCCTCGGGTCTGATGGCGCACTGAGTGTCTGCAGTTGGGCAGGACGAGTTCAGAGGGTGACATTAGAAAGACGTTTTCTTAGAAAGAAGCTTCTCCAGGTTTGTGCTGTGGCGATTTGCTTTTCCCAGTGTCTGCCTTTACGAGTGTGATTTGTTCCCTTTTTCCCTGGCAGCCCCTTTTGAGGAAAAGCTGGTTCATATTTTCAAAAAACCTCGTTGCAAACAAATGCAACGCTCCAGAAGCAGCCTCAGAATTTTGTGTATCTGCTAATTCTTGTAGGTGTCTCTGTCTCAGCAGAGGCCAGGACACAGAGAAAACAAGATTCTGGTTCTGTGATTTATTTTTTTTTTTCTTAATGCTTAAAGTGAAAGCAATCTGCTGGCACAGCCTACCTTGGTTTCTCTCTCCTGTCACTTGCAAATTTCCTTTTTGTTTCTTTGTCTGAGCGATCCTCACAGAATATTACGTTTTCTTTACGAGCCCAGTGTTGGGTAAAATAATGAGGCTTGTCTGAACGTCCCGATGCCCAGGCCAAAACCGTCTTCTCTGTCTGTTGTAGAAGAGCACACGTTTCGCTGCGAGGACTGCGATGAACTTTTCCAGTCGAAGCTCGACCTGCGGCGGCACAAGAAGTACGCCTGCACCGCCGTCAGCTCCCTCTACGAGACCCTGAATGACGAGATCAAGCAAGAAGGTCTTGGAGATGGCCAGGTCTATGAGTGCAAAGACTGCGAGAGGATGTTCCCCAATAAATACAGGTACCGGAAAACTGCCAGACCCTGCTCTGGCCTGCCCCGCTCCCTTCCTCCTGTGCCGGCCTGGCCGAGGATGGGAAACCTGGGAGCAAGGGGGGAGCAGGGCGGCTCAGGACACTGCGGGAATTCTCCTTCCCTTTCTCCATAGGCTTCAGGAAAGTCGTTTTTAGGATCCCTCAGTGTCATTTGCTATTGGACAGTGTTTTATTTCACATTGATTTCATAGATTGGGATGCTTTTCGTTACCCACTGGTAGAAGCACCCACAGATTATTGGCAATATAAAGTTTAAATGAATTCCCTGTGAGTTTTTCAGGGCTGTGACAGGTTGATAGACCTGGTTAGTATCCTTGCAGCAACCGCTCCCGTGTGATCCGATTCCGAGGGAAAACAGTGCTATTACCTTCTGCCAATATTTGCATGAAGACTTCTTATATATATAATTCTTGGTCATTTGAGATCAGTGGGTGTTAAGAGGCGTTGTTGTTCTAAGAACTCTTAACATGGTCAGGAGTTCCTGTTTGATCCTGCAGGAGCAGTTAAAAAAATTCTATTCTGATCAAATTTTTGCTTTAAATTTTTTTAAACAGAAAATATCAATGAAAAAATTTAGTGTTCACCAAGCATTTTTGTAATAGAAATGTGAAAAGGAAAAAAAGAAGACAGGATATTCTCCATCTCATATTTTCATTTGCAATAACCATTCAATTGTTGTTATAAAGCAACCCTAAAAAAAGAATTAAACTTTTTTTAAAAAGGAAAAATTCTTTGTCCCAATAAGTTCTAACTGGAAAATTCAAGCATAATGTAATGGTAATCAAATGCAGCTCTAAAGCAGAGATCTTTGAGATTTCTGATTTATTTGCAATGTGAGACTCAACTGGTTAAATATTAGGAGCCAGTTTTAAAGTCATTTTAGGATTGTGTTTATTTGCATCCTGAGCCTTTGACTCCTGGGCTGTGTTTTAAGCCTTTCTCCACAGCCGAAGGACTAGAGTTTTATCTGTTTACCGGAGGCTGAAGTTCTCTCATACTTCACTTGACTTCTTAGATGAGCAAACACCACACAGAGCGAGCTTTGGTGTAGAACGATGAGAACTGGCGATCCTCTCTCGTGCTGTAGAAGTGGAGCAAAAGTGTTGAGCTTAAAGCCGCTATAAGGGCTGTTTCATTTCAGTTAAAAATTCGAAAAGATGGTGGTTCACCAGCATTAGTCATTGCAAACTTAATTATCTTGTTACTTTCAGATTTTTTATCTAGGTGAGTAAGTGAAGAAAAAAAATCTATTTTGAAAAAAGTAGAGAAAGGTGAAAGGTATAGAACATTTAAGTGGTTTATCTGTATTGAAAAGAGCTTGGCTCTTGGCTGTGTTGTGGGCGGTTTAAAAGTTGGTAATAGATCCTGTCTGCCAGTGATACCTGTGCCGTGGTTCTGTTAGCACAGTGTGACGTCTTTATTCCTCACCTTGTGTTTCTACCTTGGCTACTTTTGATTAGATACCGGGAGGCTGCAATTCGCTTAATTTTTTTTTAACTGACAAGAAAAGGAGAACTTCCTTTAAGTGTTTTAAATATTTGTGACTTTTAGTAGAAATTCCAGTTCTTTTATCTCTCTATCTGTGGATTAGAAACTTTCTTCTCTTTAGCTTCCAGCGCCCTGTAGTTTTTATGTTAATTTAGGAAATAGCCTTTTGAAATGTATATGTCTCCTCTTGGTAACTTCTGTGTATTTCCCGGCTCCCCTTGGGGGCCTGGAGTGACGCTGTGTCCCTTCTGCAGGGGTTAAGAGAAGCAGAAAGACGTTAAGTCCCTTTTTCCCTTCAGCGATTACTTATCCCCGTGGGTAAGATGTTCAGAGTGGTCCAACAAAGCTCATTCTGTGTATTCAAGTGATGGGGCTGAGTTAAGGTCCCGGTTTCCCTTGAGTTCTTGGGAGAAGTGGGTGAGACAGACCTTGACTCGGTGTCACCTCGATCCCTCTTGGGAACATCTCCACGGTGAGCATCGCTGGCAGCGGAGCAGAGGGCTCCCGGCGCAAGCACTTCTAAGTGCGGGTAGGTAAAAGGGACGAACAAATGGCTTGTTCAAAGGTAGCTCAAAAACCTTTGGAAGGGCCGAGGACAGAACACCAATTTTACAAGCCCTGTCCTCATTTATTTGCAGGACCTTCTCCTGTTTTGATTTTTCAAAATCATCACTCCTAACCGTTACTTTACAGACCTTGTAATTAAGCGGGAAACGTTGACAGGACATTTACCGGTCATCGGTGTGCTCAGCACAAACATCTCAAGCTTAGGGCAAAAGTCCGTGCGGGTGCTGGCGTGGGTTTCCAATTTTTGAGCACCCCTGGGTGACAGAGAGGCTTTTTCAAGGTATTTCCAGCTGAACCCAGCTGGAGATGCTCCAGGTCTCTAGGCACAGACCTATGCACTTGGAAAACATTTGGAGTTATGGCAGGGGCTCCTGGGCTCAGAGGCTGTGTTGCCTTTGAGACCAGTGATCCCAAAGATTTGGGTTGGGTTTTTGTTTTTTAAGCAAATGATATGAAGTCATTTTTTGACGGAAAAGACAGAGTCAGCACCATCACCATTCGGTGTGCTACACACTGACAGACTTAGTGGAGCTGGGAGAGAAAGTCCACATCTCTCCCTCCCCCATCAATCTGAGGCATTTTATGTACTGAGAAAGCCACTAAAACACAGAATATATCCGCTCAGCGTACCTAGATGGTCTTACAATTTTTCAGAAGTTAATACAGATCAAATCAAGAGTGCCACTGGGGAACTGAAATTGAGCATTTAGCAGCTGACTAAATAAATAAATGTTTTGCTAATCCCAGTAGGTACTTGCCTCTAAACAGCATATTAGTTTGTCCATATTTGCTCTAAATAAACTCATAAATCACAGTTAACAGGAACGTATTTTTGTGTATGTATATGAAAGGTATATATTTCTTTGCATGTGTAAAAAATTTCGTAGTGTTAAGAACACCATTTCTTTAGCAAAAGGAATATTGCTTCTTCAAAATGAGTGGATTGGCAGTTTATAAGGGGCATGTTCATGAATATTAACCGTCTGACTTGAAGGAAGAGGAGGTTCTTCAAGGGAGTAGCAGGCGGGTGGCTCCTCAGGTCCCTGCGGGGGGTTGCCAGGCAGGTTGCCGTCCCACCGAGCCCACTGGTGATGAGGCCACCTTCTACTTGGTTGCCCTTGTTCCCGTGCCGCCAAATGCCCTCAGGGCACGAAGGTTTCAGTGCAGGGGTCGATTGTCAGTGCAGTCTGCTTTTACACTGGGAATTTCGAAGGTCCATTCTGCTCCACCTGCTGGTGCCAGGGGGCCTGTGGGCAAACGGTCCCACTGGGGATGCAGGTCCTGTGGGCGTCTGGAGAGAGTGAGTGAGAGCAGCGTGTCAAGGCTGAGTCGATTCCTAGGCTTCTAAATCCCTCAGGCCGCGTGGAAATGCCCAGGAGTTACCTGCTGTGAAGTTGTCCTGTCGCGTTTAATGAAGACTGGCAGGATTTTCCAGTAGTGTTTAGTTTTAATGTTCCTATAAATAATACAGCAGTGCTTTAAAGTTCCATAGGAGTGGTTTAATATCGATCTGTAGGGGATTTCAGGCGGTAGTAGATTCCACGTAAGTTTGTCCTTTATCAGAATTCTCAGCAAGGAGGAGAATTTGTAATTCCCATTAAACTGCACTGAAGGCAGCAGAGGACTGGGGTTTTATTCCTTTGTTTCTCAGGGCTGGCCCGCGAGGTGCGGGCTTTCAGCCTGCTCAGTACGTTTTACAGCCCTTGGTCTTCAGCAGAACGGTTTCCCGGGCTCGGTGCCTGCCCCGCTGCTGGCGGCAGCGCCTTCCCCTGGCTGTCGCAGCTCGGTGGCCCCGCGGAGCGCTGCCTGACCACGCAGGGCACCAGGCAGAGCACCCCGCGCCTTCCTCCGGGGAGCCATCCCGGCCGTGGCCCCGCTCCAGCAGCCGCTTCGGTTCACCATCATCCGTCCTCCTGGCTTGGGGAGAGGCTGCCAGTTGGCAGGAGGTGAAATTGCCGAGTTAAGTAATAAAAGATGTCTGACATTTAGAAGTGAAATGTGTTTGCACCTTATCGTGTTTCTTTCCAATGTTAAGTTGCTGTGTTCTGGGAAGCCGTGGGCTTTGTGCCCACGAAAACGGCAACGTGATAGTCTCAGCAGCAACAGCTAATATCTTGTCTTTCCCTGCGGGGATGCCATAGAAGCCTTGGTCACAAAGTGCTCATTTTTCCCTTCAGGAACCTGCAGGGTCAGGGCTGGTTTTACCTTCCTTTTCCTCCTTGTAAATGGACTCGGGTATTTAATAAGAAAAATCATAAAACACGGTGACGTTTTGAGGCGGAATAGGGCAGCTTCCATCTGCGAAATAAATGCCAAAAGAATAAACGGTCGCTGCACCGCTCGTGGTGGATGTGCTGCTCCCCTCCTTTTCACAAGGGCTCTGGGGCAGCAGGGGGTTCTGGAGACCCCCCGGGGCCCCCGGCCTGGTTGTCTGTCGCCATCTCCAATCACTCTCTCGGGTTCAGACCTCCCTGAATTGGGGCAGGGTGCTGTAAAGTCTCTGCCTTGACTGCGCGCTGGTTCTGGCGGGAGCTGGGCTGGGGCTGCGGGCGGCCGCGGGAGTCACCCTCTGTCCTTTCCCCAGCCTGGAGCAGCACATGGTGATCCACACCGAGGAGAGGGAGTACAAGTGCGACCAGTGTCCCAAGGCTTTCAACTGGAAATCCAACCTGATTCGGCACCAAATGTCTCACGACAGCGGGAAACGGTTTGAATGTGAAAACTGTGTTAAGGTATGGCGCGGGACGTGGTACCCGCGGTGGGCGGCTTTGCTGGGAGAGGGTGCTGGGACCTGGGGGAAGGGGTCTGGAGGATGGGTGACACGTGCTGGCACAGTGTGGTGGCCCGGCCGTGGTGTGGAGCGTGGTAGCCAAGGAGAGCAGTGTGCTCAGCCATCTCAGCTTGGGTCGGAAGCTCAGCCTGGCCCCGGCATCTCGCCTCTGGCCTTTCCCCGGGTACTGGAGGTGCTGCCGGGGCGGCGGGCGCCGGGCCGACAGGGGAAAGCAAAGGCCTGTTGCCTGCGAGCACCGCAGGCTGCCGGGAGCGTGCCAGCACCCGGGCAGGGCACGACGCAGCCCGGCTGGGCTCATTGTCTGCGTGCAGCGGGAGGTGAATATCCTGCCTGCCTAATGCCGGGAGCGGTGGCGAAAAAACCGCAAAAGATAGTCAAGCTTTTCACCTCTACGCTTGTCCCCCCGCCTGCTTTGTTTCCCTCCCTCAAGGTGTTTTCTCTTTCAGGTGTTTACCGACCCCAGCAACCTCCAGCGGCACATCCGTTCCCAGCACGTCGGCGCGCGGGCCCATGCCTGCCCGGACTGCGGCAAAACCTTCGCCACCTCCTCCGGCCTCAAACAGCACAAGCACATTCACAGCACTGTCAAACCTTTCATATGTAAGTTGTCACGGCCATCACAGAGCTCTGGCTTTCGCTATAATTGCACGTATCCTGCGGGGGCCCCCCAGTACTGGCTGTCCCTCTGTGAGCAGCCGCTGTAATTTTATAGGTCAGAGCACAAGATGAAATTCCGCAGTGATTTTTTTTCTTTTTTTTTTTTCTTTTTTTTTTTTTTTTTTTTTTGCATGCTCCCTGTTTTTTCAGTAAACATTCATGGCAGTTTTTGACTTTCTTGACAAGTTAAAAGCCGAGTCTCTCAGCAGTCCTAGCGATGCCATTTTCTCATATCTTTTCTTTCTCTCTCCTTTTTTTCCTTAATCATTTTTGAATGTTCATGTTGGTGACATAAATAAATAGCTGACACAGCCTGATCGAAATGTTTTTCAGGGGTGCCTCAAATCCCGTAGCCATTGTAAAGAATTCGGAATAGTCACAGAGACAAGAAGAAGGTTTTTAAAAAGAGTTTTTTCTTCTTTATTTACTGCATGTTTCATCTAGATAATGCTTGGATACCAAATAAATAGCAGATTAACTGTGTCCTTCGTCCTCCAGTGGAATATTTCCAAAAGGGCATTTTCCCTCGAGAGCCGTTCACCTCATTTCTTGTCATTCTCAGGGCTGTATATATTTTTAATTGACAGAGCACCTATTGGATTTTGATAACTGTGCAGCAAAGTGGATTGTGTCACAACAAAGCTCTAGGAACTTTGGGGGCTACTTCCTGACACTCCTCAGAAAGTGTGCTTCAAGCACGGAACGGGATCTGTGTTTGATTCCCGGCTTTGATGTTTCGGGAGGGAAGCCACTGAACCCACTTCTGCCTTTTTTCCCCTGTTGGTATAATGGGAACAGCATGCAGGAGCATCCTGGGAGACTTGTTTCATTAATGCGCTCCGAGATAATCAGATGGGTGTCAGTGGAGGAAGAAAAAATACTCTTATTGCTCATTTTGATGCAATCTTTCATTTGACGACGGGCACATGAAAGAGATAATTTGAATCTCATAGTATCGCTGCAGCGAGATGAATGATTTCTCCTCATAATCTCCTCACTCTCACCTCATAAGAATTAGGGGGTTGTCAGTCTAAATCAGTGTGGGGAACAACTGGGGGCTGATTCTGCCTCGCTCAGATGTGCCAGGTGGAGCCACGAGCGTGAGTATGGAATCCATTAGCAGCTTCGGCCGGCGTTCGCGGGGAAGTTTCCTCTTCGGTGGAAGAAAGGGGGATGTTTGTTTGTTTGTTTTTTACAATATTATACCTGGCTTTAAAAAACCCCACAAAACCGTAACTTTATAACTGCAGAACACAGAACAGCGAGAGAGGGCATAACGTGCGGAGTTACTAAATCATCGTACAACTGGAGACTTAACCCCAAAATTTCCACTTTTCCTTATTTTAGAATGATGATCTGAGCTCGCATAACTGTAGGACTTTTCTTTAGGAAATTTTGTGCAGCATCATATGTCTAGCAACTCTTCCTGGGGCGGAAAATGGCAAAAAGGAACCTAATTCCCTTGGAAGACTTTGCTTTTGTTGTCCTTAGTCTTCTTATAAAGTTTTGCCGTGTGGGGACAATACAACTTCTTTTTTGTAATATTGCGAATGCGTACAATAAAACCGAAGGAAACGCCACACACACGGTGTGGAGCCGGTGAAAGCTGACAGAAAGCGCACGCGGTTGTGGTACAGTCGGCACAAGCAGTTCAGCCGTTTGTTATAAGCCTGTGTGCATCGTCTAACCCACAGTATCGCATCCCCTGGCACGTGGCAGGGGAGATGGTTAAAATTAGAGAAGGGTCATTTTTTCTGGAAAGAAGAGCTTGCATTTTTAAAGAAATCCACCCAAATGCGGCTTTTTTTTCAGATATTAGTAATTTGAGAGGGAGCTTCCTTGTGGTATCGTTACCCACGGAGGTGTTTGCACCTGCCTGTTCGCGGGGACACGCACGGTCACTTCCCTCCCCAGAGATGATGGCTTTTCTGGGGAGAGAAACGCTCGTCCCTTCTGGAACCAAAGCTCCAGAAGGTTTTGGTCCCAGAAGTTGAAGTAGTGTCAGAAGCGAGAGGGGCGGCAGGGGTCTGTCCCTGCCAGCGCCCGCGGGTGGCATGTGGCACGTGGCGTCCCCCCGAGCCGGGCTGGTGGCAGCCGCAGCCCCCGCAGTGGCACAGCGCAGGGACGGCCCGGGAAGGCGGGAGGGGGCTGCGGGACTCGGGTGTTCGGCAGATGCTGACGGATCCTTCTGCTCGAATTTCTACAGAAACAGAGGCGGTTGTATCTAATCCCTGTTAGCTTTATGGGACATAAGTTGAGCGGTGTTTCCTTTAAGAACTCTGTTTAGGTATTTATTAAGAGAGCATTTTAAAATTGAGTAAAAAAACTAAATAAGCCCTTTCTTTGAAAGTCTAAGGTAGCTAAAATAATACGTGTAGCAGCCATAAAACTGTATGTGTACAATAATGGTCATTCAGAAGAACTGACACGAGTTTTTAAGGTGTGATTGCCAAAAACTAGGGATGGCTTTGGCACGCTCATTTGAAAAAGCAGTTGCTCGAACACTGAAACTCTTCTGACGACTTTCGAGTTCTTCTCTTTGTGCCTCCTTTGCAGCCCCTCGCTGTGTCTAAGCCCAAAGCAGAAAGGCCAGAACACTCTGAGGAAAGGCGGTTCGTGTTAAATCTCTAGTGCAGTTGGAAACCAGACCCTTCAGCGACAATCCAGAGTTTTGGGATGCTCGTTCGAACTGAAATGTCAAATCTGTTAATTTTTAATAATCTTTGCTTTCAATTTCAATGGAAAGGGCTTCCCCTTATATCTTCAGAGCTGCCGGTGAAATATTCTCCTGACGTTCATTTGATATTCAAGCACTGATGTAAATCCTAAAGATTTAGAAGAAAATACAGGGAGAGTCAGGCTTGTGTGTCCCTGGGAGTGGGAGGGAGGGGGGAGGAAGGGCCAGTTTGTCGCTGGGTCGGAGCGCTGGCTGGCAGGAGAGGCTGGATTCGGGTCCTTGCCTGCCCAGCTCCGGACAATCTACTTTCCCTCTCTTTGTCTCCGTTTCCATGCGTACAAAATGGTGATAACAGCAGTTCTCCGGTGAAAGAAGTGTGTTAATTCACTGAGAAGTAGAATTTATTCCTATGTTGAAAGAGGCATTGGATAATAAAAAGTTACAGTGTTTTGATAGATAGAAAAGTTTGGGTGGGATTTTTTTCTTGCTTTGCCCTGTTCCTTCCACACCAGCAAAGTCTGTAGGTGAAGGAGGTCATAAAAATCCACATTTTGAAAGCTTGGTATTTACAGGTCGTTAAAGAAAACACTGATGTAGCGTTAACTTAGCATTGCTGGGTGTCTCACTAATGTAATGAATGCAAGATCTCACCCCGCTCCTGGCTGAACTGGGGCCTGGCTGGCAAAGTATTTATAGAGCATCCCTACGGGGTGGTTACTTACTATTAATGGCGTTAAAGAAAGGGTAGGTTTGATTAAATGAGGCAAAGTTCTTCTCCCTTCAGCGCTCCCTGCCGTGCCAGCACTACTGGGGAAGCAGACTAGCTAATATTAATAGAAAATCATAGAACCATAGGGGTCGAAGGGACCTCTGGAGATCATCTATTCCGACCCCCCTGCCAGAGCAAATTGCAGAACAAAGTGTGAGCGGGAGCAGTGCATCCCTTCGGATTCCTCTAGTCGTTGTTGGGAGATTCTCTAGGAGGGGGTTTATCGGGAGGGAGGTGAGTTTCTGGGACGGGAGCCTCTGCGAGCCCGGCCGGTGCAGCTGGACATGGATGGGGTTCAGAGGAAGCGTTTCTGTGGCTGCTCCGGGGGGCTCCCAGCCAGCCCCCCCTCCGCCAGGACTCCCAGGGCTGCCTCTTCCTTCCCTAGGCGTAGCCAGGATCGAGCCGGGGGTGGCTGAGCCCTGTGTGAACATGGGAAAGGGGAGATGGCTTTTCCCTCGTGCGTGCAAAGTGAGGAGAGCAGATGGACTCGTTAGGGAGAGCTGAAGCACAAAGAAATTAAACGGTGTGCTGAAAGTTGGGGAGGGAGAGCAGAGGGAAGCCCTGGCAGGAGGAACGTGGAGCTGGGCTCCTAGGGCTCCAGTTGGGCGTGTGGCCGCGGCCTGCTTTTTGCCTCTTCTCTTCTGTCTTTAGGGAAAGGGGGTTTCGGGGGGTGGGGGGAGGCCGCTGAAGCTCCGGGTGAATTCCCTGCCGCTTCCTGTTAATTTCATATCGCTTTTGTTGTTGGTTTCTGTTGACGCTTTAGGTGAGGTCTGTCACAAATCCTACACGCAGTTCTCCAACCTCTGCCGTCACAAGCGGATGCACGCGGACTGTCGCACCCAGATCAAGTGCAAGGACTGCGGGCAGATGTTCAGCACTACCTCCTCTCTCAACAAGCACCGCCGCTTCTGCGAGGGCAAGAACCATTACAGCCCGGGCGGGATCTTTGCCCCCGGCCTCCCCCTAACGCCCACTTCCATGATGGACAAATCCAAGCCCTCTCCCAACCTCAATCACGCCAGCCTGGGATTTAATGATTATTTTCCATCCCGCCCGCACCCGGGTGGTCTTCCATTCTCACCCGCCCCCCCAGCGTTTCCTGCCCTCACTCCGGGATTCCCAGGGATTTTCTCACCGTCTCTGTACCCCAGGCCCCCCTTGTTACCACCCACACAACTGCTCAAAAGTCCCCTCAACCACACTCAAGACGCAAAGCTTCCAAGCCCCCTTGGGAACCCAGCACTCCCTCTGATCTCTGCAGTGAGCAACAGCAACCAGGCCGCGTCAGGGGAGGAGAAGTGTGAGAGCAGCCTGGAAAACTCCTACCTGGAGAAGCTAAAAGCCAGGAACAGTGACATGTCCGATGGCAGCGACTTCGAGGACGTCAATACAACCACAGGCACAGATCTGGACACCACTACTGGCACCGGTTCTGACCTGGACAGCGATGCAGAGAGTGACAGGGACAAAACAAAAGATAAGGGCAAACAAATTGAGAGCAAGCCAGATTTTGTTAGCAGCTCTGTGTCTGCAAGTTCCACCAACAACACGAGTGAGATCCCCCTCTTCTATTCTCAGCATTCCTTCTTTCCTCCCCCCGAGGAGCACCTGCTGCCTACCACGGGGGCAGCCAATGACTCTATTAAAGCTATCGCCTCCATCGCGGAGAAGTATTTTGGGCCTGGCTTTATGGGGATGCAGGAGAAAAAGATGGGTTCGCTCCCGTATCATTCCATGTTCCCTTTTCAGTTCCTCCCCAATTTCCCCCATTCACTCTATCCTTTTACGGAGCGGACCCTCAATCACAACTTGCTGGTCAAGGCAGAACCAAAGTCACCCAGGGACCTCCACAAAGTAGGCAGCACCAGCTCAGAGTCGCCCTTCGATCTCACCACAAAGCCAAAAGAGATTAAGCCAATCTTGCCGCCACCCAAGGTCCTGCCAGCCCCATCCTCAGGGGAAGAACAGCCACTGGATCTGAGCATTGGCAACCGCATCCGAGCCAGTCAGAACGGAGGAAGAGAGCCACGGAAGAACCACATTTATGGGGAAAGGAAGCTGATGGCAAGTGAAGTCTTACCCAAGATTTCCCAGTCTCAGCTGCCTCAGCAGCCATCCCTGCATTATGCTAAGCCATCACCCTTTTTCATGGACCCCATATACAGGTATTAACATACCCTGCCTTAAACGTTTCCTCTAACGAGCTAGTTTTCTAGCTGACATCGCATCTTGAGGCAGGTCGGGGTGTAGGTTCTTTAGAAAGAGCAGTGGCAGTCTGCTGCAGCTGATGGTACTTCCCTCGGCTTTGTCACAGCACGTTGCATTTCCTGAATCGAAGGGGCTGAATGATTGGGAGGAGTACTCGTAATCGATGTGTATAAAGAACACATCCTTATTTTGATAAAGAAGAAACTTGACCTATTTAAGGACTCTCCCACGAGCCAACACTAAGATGGCACTTCTGCTGGGGAAATTCCAGAGGTTTGATTCGATAAGAATGCAGAGTTCAGATGCCTCGGAGCCCGGGCTCTCATGGCTTGGGAATGAGTCAGGAGCCCTGGGAGCCTGGAAATGCAGCTCTCCCACTGACTGACTTGATGGCCTTTTGTGAGCCACTTCACCTTTCTTCCTCCCCACCCCCCTTTTGCTTTCTAATTCCTTTTCGTCGAGTTTTTCAGTTTGGAGGAACTGCTGTTGTGGGCCCAGCCTTTTGAAACATTTTGAAGTCTGGAGTAACAAGTACAGTGTAAATACACAGTAGCGTGTTATTATCTGGATATATGTCCCGGATACGTTTCTCGCAGACTTACCTTTTGTAGAAGATAAAAAGGGGTTTCTAGTTTTTCTTGAAACGGCTGGTTGTTGAGGAAGGCGCGATGCCTGATGTCATGCCTAGAATAAGCTGAAGAGGGAAGGCACATCTAAAGCAGGCTGGATGGAGTTATCCAAATGCCAGTTAAAATTCCAGAAGGAATGAATTCAGCTCTACAGGGAACACTTGAGTCTTTTGTTGTTTTAGAGCTTTTTGTAAAACCTGTTTCTAAAGGAAGATTATTTTAAGCTTTGCAGGGAGGGTACCGGTAAGTTTGTGTATTCCCCACCCGGGCACTGGCACTACCTTTGTTGTCCTCCTGCTGCGGATGAGATGGGTTTGGCACATAGCGAATACCGTGTCCTTGTTTGTAGTAAAGTTGGGTGAAAAGAGGTATCCTGAGCTACTTGATTTAGACATTAACATGGCAATCAATTCTCCCTTAGGATAGGATGCTTCATAGCATCCATTTCGGTAGGTGCAGCGGGCTCGTTGAACGGCCCGTTCTGGAGGGGATGGTTTGTTCTTGGGTGACTTGAGCCCAATGTGCCCCGAGTGCGGCCGGGACCCAGCCTGCTGCGAGGCCCATGGACGTGCTGCGGAAGCCGGTGTTTCCGTAGCACTGGGAAGACTCGTAGTGGCCGCAGAGCGATTGTGTCAGCGCCGGGATGGTTCGCTTGAGCCTTCAAAGGGCTGCGAGCAGCAACAGGCGGCGCGACCTTCACCGCCGGCCAGGAGAACAGCACCCATGGCACTGCCTCGCTGCTATTGTGTGGCTGATAACTGTGGGAAAAAATGATGTCAATGTCTAGGCAGGCCAAGGAACTGTCAGCCGAGATGAGGATTAGCGAGCCCTCATTGCTGGCTATTAAGAAAGCGTCTCTCGCTCTGCCAGCGCTCTCGGGGCTGACGCTGTGTTGCTTGCTTACACGCTGACCATCTGTGATGGAAACGGCTACATCACAGCTCGGGACGTGTAATGTATTCTGTCTGGGACCCACCGTGGTCATCTCCTCCTGGAAAAATAAGTCATGATGTAAATAGTCCGGCATTTATTTTTGTAAAAGGAACTTCTGGAAAAAAATAAATAAATGGGCTAGAAAGGCAAAAGCTTCGAGTTAACGTAGGATCCTGCCACCTCTGGGCATTCTCACTAGGAATGTTAAAATAACATGGGTCGGAAAAGCCGTTGCCAATTAAAATAGCGGCCTCGGGAAAACCGTAAAGGTCCAGAAGACAGATGGAAGTGAAGGATGGGGGCATCGTTTGTTGCATTCCACGGGATGCATATAGTTTTAGTAATATATTAAAATAGAAAGCCAGCGGTGGAGTTGCTTGCGAATCAGACTTCTGATGTAATGAGCTAAACAGCAGAGCTTCCAAGTCCCAGCTTAAAAAATATGGAAATATTTTGTTTCTAAACTTCTCTTTATCAGACTCTCTCACATCATTTGGCTCCTTCATTTTTCTCCCAAAGGCCACTTAAATCCTTGACATTTTCTCCTGGTGATATAATTTAATGCAGCCAGACAGACTGAAATCAGTGCAGTTTTTAGCTCAGCCTTGTTAAGGTAACGTTCTCAGGCACCGGGCTGAAAAGATCAGCTTAATCCTCCGCTGGCTGCGGAATTCGGCTCTGACGAGGGAGTTGGTCCGTTTGTCGTGTCCTCGTTCCCCGGCGCCGGGAGATGGTAACGCTGTGGCAAACGCCGCCGTCGCTTCTCGGCGGCTTTGTGCTGCCGGGGGGACGCCAGGGACCGGGGCAGCCCCGGGGCATCGCAGCGACCAGTGCAGCGCCCAGGGCAAAGCTTCACCGCGCCGGCACTTGCTCCCTGTGATTTACTCTTTTACCTTGTGCCAGGGAGAAACTTTTTACGTATTGTTGTTTTTCTGAAAACTGGTGCCCATAAGAACACGTGCCTTCCGAAGCACAGTAATTCTGACTGCGTTTCAAATCCAGCTCTTCTCTTTTTGTTCTACCTAAAAAAAAAATTAAATGCAGATTAAATACAGTTCGCTAAATAGCACTCTGCATGACTCTTCTTTTAAACTCTTTGGTAATTTGATCCACGCACCAATCAGCTGAAATGCGGCAAAATAATTTGCTCTCATTTATGCTGGACTAATGTAGTTAAAATTACTCTTACTATTGGATTTCTGCTGGTTTAGCTGAGATGGACTCGATTCCAGTAATTTAAAGATGCAGCTGCATTTATTGGAGTCACTTTCATAACACTTTTTCCCATGGAGGACATTTCACTTTCTCTTTTTGGTGATTCCACACCATGGTTTCCCTGCAAGTAGAATATTTTGTGAAAGCAAAGCCAATATTTTCAAAAGTTTAGGATTGTTTCTGCATAATAAGATGCTTCAGCTTGGAATGTTGAATGGACTGAAGTGTCGTCAGAAGAACTCGGGTTCCTAAGTCGCTTCAGAAATCTCCCACCGGTTCCCAACTTTTAGAATTGTTGTCCACATATGCTTGCCAAAGAAACTCAATGCAAATTATATCTCAGCTGCAAGGGAGGAAATAAATATGAAACACCTAATGATTTCAGCACACTTGGGGTTGCAAAGCCTGACCCAGTGTTAACTCTGAAGATAAAGACAAACTCTCAAAGACAAATTTTTTCCATGCAGCGGCTGCCTGCTGTGGACTCTCGAGCTTCTCCCACTTAAGCATTGCTTTTGCTGTAAAGGTTTTTTTCATATTTCACAACAGCAGAGGCTTATAAACCACCATAGCGAAGGCATTAGTTCTCACACAGAAAGATCAAAATGTTTTCTTAGTCGTCAATCTGACGGCTAAAAAAATATTGCCCAAAGGAGGGGATCCGTTTTCATATTGTGCCTTTTGCGGAGTAACTTGTGGGTCATAATGTGTAATATCCAGTAGAAGGGGAAGACAGGCATTTGTGTCGATAGAAGAGCCTCATATATATAATTGAAACGCCTCTGCAAATGGGTTGGGTGTTTCTTTGCTGCCTGTAGCCCTGTGAGGTATGTAACCCTCTGTCTTGTTGTCCAGCAGGGTGGAGAAGCGGAAGGTGACAGATCCTGTGGGTGCCCTAAAGGAGAAGTACCTGCGACCCTCCCCGCTGCTTTTTCACCCCCAGGTAAGGGCAGCGACGTTAGGAGGCAGCGTTGATGGAACGCCAAGGAGTTTGAGATGGAGCTGGTACAAACAGGTCACTTGGATCAGGCTCTTTCTCATCCAAGGGCCCAACTGGAAACTCCACTATTTTCCACCAGTTGCTTTCAGATACTTTTAATCTCAGACTTGGTTTGAGGATGGCGGTAGTTATGCCTTGCTGTTTCTTTTGCATCAACAGAAGGACAGGGATGGGGTCTGGGCAGCTCATGTGGTCTGTCAGAGCCCCCGTTCCCCTGCCGGACTGCCTGCGTAACTTTTCTATAGGGAACACCTGGAAGGCCCGGTGCAGTCATTTGCAGTAGTGCACAGTGGAGAGGGACTGCCCAGCATCCCAGCAGTAGCATTTTATACCTGCCTGACGTTCCCTTTCATCATCTAGAAAGCGTGAAAGTGCAGGGCAGTGGAGAATCAGGGCTCGGTTCTGCTCCAAAGGGTGATGGGTCACTTGACGGAGAACTTGTGTTCTCTCCTTCCTGCCCAGCTGCTCTAGGCTCTCGTCTTCTGACAACTCGCGGATATTTGCTCCCTCTGCATCTCCTTCAGGTGCGAGTCCCTGCAGAGCAGTGGGAAGCGCTGCTGGACAGCTTTCCTGCTGGAGAGCGGATGGGAACACCAACCCATCAGCCCACGGCACGGCCAGGCCAGGCCTTTACCCCAGAGGGTGCAAAAGGCACAACTAAGTCCAGCGCAACCACGACTGTCCACAAGAATCAACCCCGGTTTACAAACCCCGCTATCTCATAAGTGACAGCCAAACTGTCCGAGAAGCGATGTTTCCCTCTGCCTGTAGCATTCCTTGCTCCGTAAAGAGAACGCGGGGAGTTCTGCCCCACGCTGCCCGACATCCCCTCCGGTCCCAGCTGTCCTCCGTCCCTCCTGCAGCGACCACACGCTGGGAGCTGAGCTCTGTGGGCATTATTGTACTCTCCTTTATATTCACATGCATTGTTCTCCTCTGATAATGTTTCCCACCTTAGATAAATAACGTGCAGGTTTGTGAAAGCTGGATCCTGGTTGCTTTCACAGCTAAACTTAGTTCCCTCATTGTTTTGCATGAGCCTCAGAGTTTGGTTAATAACTTCCCCCGATTTTTCCTTCGTAGAGGCTGGATAATGGTGACAGGCTGGCCAGGAACATCCTGTGTTTGTGTGAGTTAGAATAGTGGGGATATCTGCCTGTAAAGAATCTGATAGCGGGGAGGAGCTAGTGTGGCAAAGCAACCCAACACGGCGATGAGAAGCGAACAGAGCCTGAGCGGGAGCGAGCAGTGGGTGGAAGGTTATTAACATTGTTCCCGAAATCCTGACCACGTCCTCTTCCCATGGCAATGAAAAGATGTGGAAGGTCTGGTTATCTCTAATAGCTTATCACACAGAATAGCCGAAAATTTACAATCACTCGAGCCCGAAACTTCCTGATAACTAATTTTTAATAAAGAGGTTGCTGTGTACAGATCACTTGGTCTGGAGAGTTGCTGTTCCCATGGTGTGTCATCAATCGAGTACTTCAAATACGGTGAACGAAGACACAGGTCATTTGTTCAAGAGTATGTGAGGTTTTTACTCCCAGATCCCCATCCTATATTAACCTGGATCTTTTCCTAAGAAATCGTATTTTCAGAGGCTCCTGCGTGTCTTCTTCATGAGGACCAACGTTCATATACCGGGTCAATTAGAGACACGCTCTACCTGTGTTTCTGGTCCGCTCTCAGCCTTTGCTTCTGCGAATAGTTCCCCAGCCCTCATGGAGGGCCCCGGGTGAGATGTGATTAAGCCAAAAGATGTGATAAAGACACAGCGTTCAGAGGATGATTTCTGTCTCAAAATGAATTTCAGGCAACTTGTATTTCTTAGCCAGTCATTGACAGCAGTTTCTCTGCTCTGATGGGAGTTATTCTTGCATTGTCTATTTTAAATGAAAATCTGGACGACATAAATAAATGGTGTAACTTTTTGATAACTAATGGGAAACCTTTTCTCACCTGTTAAGTTTCTTTTCTTCTCCCCTTCTTTTTTATTATAACCAGGCAGTTGTTCCCTAAATAGCAAAGTGCCTTTACCACTGGAGAGGCTATGGCCGGTGTTTAGAATTTTAAAATAAGCCTACGGCTATCAAGCCAGCAAACATCTCTGACTAAGTGCCTAAAGAACAGGGCACAACAAAAGATATCTCCAGGTACTCCAGCAAAGGGCTGAGTGGCATAGCTCTGAAAGATCCGGATAGCATTTTAACATGATGGTTTTGTTACATGACTGGCAGCTGGGGCAGAGCTTTTGCTGTAAATGATCAAGTAACCTTTTCAAGTGGCTGGCGCTAAGTATTACTTACTATTTATCATGGGCTGGGAGCCTCCAACTAAGGGGCCGTGGATCTATTATCGAGAAATGGGTTTTACTACTCCTCTTTTTTACAGCTTATGAATGGTTGTCAGCCTTCCACAATGTATTCTTTGG
Organism: Larus michahellis; assembly: GCF_964199755.1. Lineage (NCBI taxonomy): Eukaryota > Metazoa > Chordata > Aves > Charadriiformes > Laridae > Larus > Larus michahellis. The sequence continues at coordinate 8,937,026 of NC_133911.1, forward strand.
TGATTAAGACAACTTTTTTTATAGTCATACATTTTAAACAATATCTTGGCTCTCTTTCCCCCTCTCCCCGAGCCCAGTTTAATAAAGTGTAAACGTGCAAAAGGTCAGCCCTTCCTGTACAATAGAGCATCTACTTTTGATATATGGCTTCCTACTGCCTTCCGCTCTCGCTGTCCCCCGCTCTCGGGCTGACTCTCCGCTCGGGCTCCCGCTGCCCCCGGCGCTCCCGTCCTTCCCGCTGATGTCATCTGTGGCGAGGAGGCAGCTTTATTGCCGCCTTGTTTGTTTTATCCATGTTTTCTGCTTGGTATCTTGAAAAGTGCTCTCAAGAGTGCATAAAATTGAGCGCTGGAGATGTCAGCGTAGTCCTCCCAGTTGCGTTTCTCTCATGGATTTGGATTTCCTGTTTTGCTCTAATGAAAGTAAAAGTGCTTTTCTTTAGGTAGGATTTTTACGTGTATCCTTATTTTTGTGCACAGGCCAACTTTTTTCTTTCCTTTCTTGCTTTCCCGTTCTCCTGTATCTCCAGGTTTTTCCCTTTCTCCCTCTTTCTGGTGTGGTGTTTAACCCCGTGTGTGCGTGAGAACGTGGCCGTTGCCGAGTCGTACGAACTAACGCTGATAAAGGCACCCAGAGACGCTCTGTTTGGTGTCACAGCTCTAGGCCTGTGTGTCTGCCGCTGCCATCCCACCAGGCTTCCAGTGTGTAGGCTGTGGTCCTCCTAACCGTAACTCATCCAGCCGCAGCTCACAGAGAGTATTTTGGCTGGAATTCCCTTTCACTCCAGGAAGCTCAGCCATTTCCCACCCATCCTTCCATCACCGTTACCTGCTTCTGAACCTTTCTTACATATAATTAAAATATTAGCCTCTTCGCCAGGCAAACTCTCTGTGGACCCGCTCCATCCTGAGCCTGATCTTAATCCTCCTCTTCCCCCTGCTCCCTCTTCACCCCTCCAGCCTCAGCCTCTCCTCCTTCTCAGCCCCCGGGTCAGCGGTTGCGCATTCCCCGTGCTCCCTCCCGCTCTGCTTTGGCCAGGATTCCTCTGCCTTCTGCCCAAAATTCCCCTGTCCTCTCCAACCCAGGCTCTCTTGCTGACCTGCCTGCCCGCGGCTCGCTGCTGCCGCCCCTCCGAGCCCTGCCAGGGGGACGGGTGCTGCATGAGAAATCAGACCTCCTCGTGTGCCAAGACTTGGGTTTGGGTGTGAGGAGGGCTTGGGCGGTGAGTTCTACGTCCAGCAGTTGAACGCGTTGTCTAATTGCAGCGTCATCCCTGGAAAAAGGGAAACCAGGTGTATTCTGAGATAATTTTTAATCTGAAATGCTGGAAGTAAACACGTGCACATTGCAGAAGGTAAACAAGTGCCTGATTTCTAAGATCTGATGGTTACTGCATGGCTTTGCCAGTCGTTTTGGAGTTCTCTGAGCCCGACACGCTATTTCTCTTTCCTGGCTGGATTCAGTGGCTCCATGTCACGCTGTGCAGCTCTCTTCTGAGAGTAAGAGCAAACATCAGCAACAGGCTTTGACCAACATACTAGTGCTAAAAGGCATGTTTTATGCATCAGATACTGTTCTCCCTGTGGGTTCTTATGACAGGAGGTCTCGCCTTGTACTTGCAGATGTCAGCCATAGAAACAATGACAGAGAAACTGGAGAGTTTTGCAGCCATGAAGGCGGACACTGGCACTTCCCTGCAGCCCCTTCCACATCACCCCTTCAACTTCCGATCGCCGCCGCCCACGCTCTCCGACCCCATCCTGCGCAAGGGCAAGGAGCGATACACCTGCAGGTAAGGGACCGGCCCCCCAGCTCGGAGGGGCAGCCCTGGAGGATGGCACCCCGGCTGGGAAGCTCCATCAGACACCAGCGGGCAACGGAGCAACTTCCCATGGACATCTTTACTGTCTTGGCAGGGGTGGGAGGGAAAACAAGAAGCAGCAGAATTAGAACAGAGCGTTCTGATGACTAATTCACTCTGAAATAGCTTGTTTTGTCTGGTAGAAAATCAGCATCTTCTATTTTCATTGTAATTTTTAATAACCTTGAGAGCAGATCTGGAGATTCTCAGGCAAACAGAATTTTCCAAGCCAAGTCTCTCGTGTGTGGTAGCAAATGCCGCAGTTGCCAGTGTGAGTGCGATCTCAGCTACGTCCAATCTCAGCTATGCAAAATAATGCAATTTTAAAAATGCCATACAGTAAACCACTTTTTCAAACACAATTGTATCCACAGAAATACTTCTGTATCCGTTGCAGCTCTAAAAGCTGGTATCGGAGCAGATCACCGGGGAATAAAAACCTGTATCTGCTTACGCAGTTTTACCTGCAGCTTCTAGGGGTTCTTGGGGTGGCTCCCACCCCATTTTTCTTGGGTGCAGTAAGGGGGTACGTATTTTGTTTGACGTGGCTCTATGTTCAACTTTGCCACGGGCTCAAAATTCAGTTGAGTGTTTAGAAATTTGAGGTTTCTACCTACAACAGGGACTAAACTTACATTTAGATATACACTAGCAAGTCAATATTTGGATTTTCATTGTTGATTAACACTCACATTAACCATTCATCTCAAGGACGTCTGAAGGTGCTGAATGTCTCTTAAATTACGAAAGTCTACTCATAGCTTCTATCAACAACATTAAGTGTCAGGTTTCATAGTCACAGAATGTAACCCTTCATCCTTAATATTAATGTTTTTATTTATACCACCCTTCCTTTTAAGGTTTACTGTGAATCAGGTTTATGATGGAACACAGTTCCTTCTGTTCTTTCATTTCCCATTGCTGCATTTCCTAATGCTAAGCAGAGTGTGTATCCCGATAACAGTAACACCGTGCTGCAGCATTTATCCAAAAGGAAATTCTGTGAATTCCGAGAAGGATGATCAAGTAGATTTTGTATGATAAAGAACTAAAGATGGATATAAAGGAAATCTATAAAAATCTGAAGCGATGGAGAACGACGAGGCAGTGATAAAACACTCTGTCCTAGTGCAGAAGGAGGTGGTATGGGCGGCAGTCACGGAGCAAGAGGCTCAAACGAGCGGGAGGTTCTTTTACACAGCACAAATTCAGCAGAGGAACTCCTTGCCGTTGGAGGCTGTGGGTGTCACAAGCTCGCATGCGTTCAAAAAGCTTTTAGAAAAATAGGTGGAAGAAACTCAGCCAAAGGGTATCGCACACAACTGTTCGTCCTTAGGCTCGGGAGGATCTTCCCCTTCGGGTGGGAGCTGGGAGCGTGTTGGGGATGGGTCACTACATCCTTGCTGGGCTCCCGTGTGCGTGGTTTGGGCGTGGGGTCGGCGGTAGGTGGTGACACGGTGTTTGGGAACGATCCGGGGTGGCGGGACTCTCACGCACTGACGGTGACTTTGGCTTCCGCTGTCTAGGTACTGTGGTAAGATCTTCCCTCGCTCAGCAAATCTGACAAGGCATCTGCGGACGCACACTGGAGAACAGCCCTACAGGTGATGTTGTCCCCCACATAAAACCCCTTTCCCAACACACTCCTCATTCACCGCTCTTATTTTTTTTCTCCTTTCTATAAAGCCGTGCCAACATAATACAGCAGTCCTGTAGCATTACATATAATGATTCATAGGATTGTATATTATGTGTACCAGCCAAAAATAATCAGGCTTGGCAGCTTGAAGATAGACACTTAACTTATATTTAGATGTATGCTGGCAAAGGAGTGGCCTGATTTGCAGTGTTGGTTAACACTCACGTTAACCATTCATCTCAAGGACAGCTGAAGGTGCTGAATGTCTCTGAAAATCGGGCTGTTTTGAAGGGCTTGCCAGTAATTTAACTGCTGGGTCTAGCTAGACCTTTTTTTTTTCTTTTCCTAAGGCATATCGGAGGTGCCTGGAGTAGTGGATCAAAAAACAAAAGCAAAGCCAAGCCCTGTAGTGTGTCTGCATCAAAACCTCGGTTAGGGAGTGTCCTACCTGAAATCACAAAGTTTAAAGAGTGAGGGGGCAAACTCACGCGCTGTTTCACGTGCCGAGTTGGCTGCACTACTGTTTTCTGCTGGTTGTGGACGAGGGGATCTGCTTTTTATACTTAGTTTGCACTGCGTCTCTGCAAAGGGGCACATGGAAAAACTGCCCATCTCCTCCCCCGGCCAGGACCCTGCACGGAGCCCCCGCCTGCAGCCTGGCTCCCCCCGCTGCTGGGTCTCATACAGGGGCTCCTCTTTCAGCGAAGGTTTTAAATTTGAATAAAACTCACAAGAAAATATAGGTAAGTGTGTGTGTGTGTAGGTGTACGAAGGAACATTTCTCGTGGAAGACCAAGTGGGAATTTTTCCCCCCAGTGTTCTTCTCCTAGTGTTTTGCAGTCAGTTTCAAAAGACTTTGGCAACAAATACACTTTGGTTGATTTCCTGTTAGAATAGGTACGTATGTGAGCAAAACTGAATGCGTAAAGAATTGAGAGCTCACTTGAAAATCAAGCATTGTGTTTTCCACCACGTGGGTAAGTGTTTTGCGCGTTGCCGAACAATGGTAACAGTTCCAACCGGTTCGGTTTTGGTAGCTAATAGTATGGTATTTCTGTACACAGGCGTAAATTCACAACAAACTAATGTAATAGTTATTATATAAAGAGGAACACAAACAAATTTATGAGCAGCAAAAGGCCGTGTGGTCAAATACATCAGATTTTTATGCTTGGTTTAAATTAAGAAGCTCTTCTCTCCCACATTGTAATCCCCGGTACATACAGAGCCAAATTTTTTTTCCATACAGAGCCATACAGAATTTTGAGTGTAGACATTAGGTAAATTAAAAATAAAAAAAACCCTCTCCAAAGCAGACATATATTTTGGAACCATTCCCCGTTCTGATTTTTTTTCAGTTGCGTTATTTGATATGCCTTGAATGAATACTGTGTATTCACTGTACACCCCTGTCTGACTAAAACGCTCGCTCCCGATTATTCAGAGATTGTTAGTGCAGTTTTCTTCCAAAAAAGGAGACTTGCAACTTAACAAAGGTTAGGAAAATAAAGATTTATTTGATCTGGTCTTCTCCCAGAAAATGGCCTGTGTGTTTTTTTTGTAATAGAGGTTTGACTTCTGGACAATGTTGCGTTCTAATAGCACTCCTGAGAGTTAGTGCTACGTTTACAGAAGAGCTTAATTATCATTGATTTTCTTTTGCGCTCAGAGAACTGAGATTTCCAACTTTTGCAGCAATAATTGTTTTGAAAGCTTGTTTTTTAAGTGCTGACTTTATGCAGGTAAAAGGAGGTTGCTGACTTTTCAGTATTTTACTGATGTCTTTCTTGTAACTTCTCTTTTGATTGTTTAAATGTTTTTTCTTTTGACTGTGTCAGTGTTAAGTATTCATCCAAATATGAATTACAGTGTTCTTAAAGCTAAGATAAACTGACCAAGTGTCCTCGTGTAGACCAAGAAACAGGCAGGCCAGAAGACGAGGTGCTTTGGTTTTGCTTCCCGGTTGTCATTGCTAAGTGATGTGTTCTTTACCAAGTCACTTAAACTTCCTAGGTGTCTATTTAATTATGTCAGAAGTAGGAATTAACAGCACAGGAGCAATAAGGAGGCAAAATAATTCTTTTTGTAAGGGAAAGCGCTGCATGTTTTTTGAAGAGTCAGAAATACCTGGTCATGCACTTTACTTCCTACAAATCCACTGCTTTGAAAAGACTGAAAGGCGATACACTGGCCAGTGAAATTCGCCGTGCTCTTGTTCACTCTTCCACACCAAATCTAAAATTCAGTAGTGTGGATTTCAAAACCTGGTGGTAAAAAGGACTATCAAACTGAACTCTTTCTTTCAGAGAAATGCAAAATAAAATTTGGGCTTGTGAAATCATGTCAGACTTAACGACAGAAACTCGGGTCGTAAAACACAGGACTCTGTTGTCATTCTGAGCTTTCCAAGCCCAATCCAGGAGGGGCAGTTTTTCGTGAAGCTCCTTATGCTCGGGACACAGGAACATAGAGGTGTGTTGTAGCAGTGGGTTTGCTTCTTGGCTTTGTTTTCATTCTCTGCAATCACAGAATCACAGAAACTACCTAAAACCTGGGCTGAGAACAACTAAAAGCGGTTTGATTCAGTAAGACTTTATTTTCTTCTTTCAAATGTCCGTTCCCTCCAGGATGCCATCTAATTGATTCTTGAATTACACCCAATCCTGACGCTTTGCCTGCCAGGCTGTGATTCCTCCTATAAAGATGTGCTTCCTGACGTCTGTTTTGAATTTGTTTTTCTTTAATTTCCTTTCAGGCCCCCGTGTCCTGTTATCTGCATTAAGCTGAAACTAACAACTAAAGCTGACATCTACCCCTCACTTAAGATTGCACATAGTTCAATCAATACCTCTTCATTCTCGTTTTCTGTTTTTAAAATATAGCCTAAATTCATCGCTGGTATAAATGCACTTGAGATTGAGGAGTTGCTCGGAGGAGGAGTAGCGGTCCCTGTGCTTTATGCTTTGTTTCTACAATTCCGTCCTTACAGCTCACATTGGTCATCAAATAAGTGGAAAATTTTGCCAGTGCTGTCATGCTGTTGAGACTTTACAAAGGTGTTATCAAAGGCCCTGCTGTCTCTTTGGAAGCGTTACCGACCTGTCCCAGTGGTGCAGCGCTGAGCTCAGTCGCTCCTCGCGGGTTTTTGCTCTCTGCTGTCCCCCTTCCCGTGTCTCACACCAGGTACCCGCCTCCCCTGCGGCTCCGAGATCGCCTGCCCTTCCTCGGGGCTCCCGAGGTCCGGCTTTGGCTCCTTCTTAGCTATCGTTCACTCCCGCTTTGTGTTTTCGTAGCCCGTTGGTGTGTTACTTTAAACTGATAAGGAAGAAACTTTATTAGCATTTTGTCAGTGTGTTTACAAAGCAAATATCGCTTCTCTTGAGTTTTATTCTTCTCCTGCCTCTGTGTTCACCTCTTCCCTGAATTTAAGCTGGTTCCTCCGTCTGGGTCATTTATTTAGATTAAAACCAGCAGAGATCCAAGCACCGACCCCTCTGGGACCACAAATAACGCAGTACATCTCCCTCATCCCTTTGCTCTCAGACATTAGCTCTTGCTCCTTTCGAATGCCCCTCTGTTTTCTATTTTTTTAACAAGCTCTTTATCCTTTCTCCGTCCCCTACCCTGGATCCACATAGCTCATAGTTAGAGCGGGGACCTGTCAAAGGAAACTTTTCAAAGACTTCCTGAACATCTAAATAAATCGACATACGGGAGGCCGGGTCTCTCTTGCCCGGCGCATCGAGCGCTGCCTTTGAAGTGGCTGGGACTGCGAGCGATGCGGGCAGCCCGTGTGCCGGGCACCGGGCACCGCGGGGAAGGGGGCTCCTCCGCGGGGAAGGGGCGCTCCGCGGAGAAGGGCCGGAGCCGGCGGGGCCAGGCAGGGAGGGGAGGGAAGCCCTGGGCATCAGCAGAGACGAGGAGGGGGCTGCGGGGGCAACCCCAGTAGAACCAAGCCAGGCAAAAGCGCTAATGAAAGTCCTGCGAGTAACAGGGATATTGGGGTATCGGCTATTTCGGACATTTCAGTGTTCGGACGTGCTGAGCAGCAGACGCTGCGGAAGCCTGGCAGCGGCTGACAGCAGATTCATTCATTGCCAGCAGATAGGAGGAGAATAAGAGCTGGAAAACTGTGCTTATTCTTGCTGATGTTCAAATAATGTCTTGTTTTCTTTACTTGTTCCATTCGTGTTTTTTGAAAAAATGAAAAAGAAGAACTTTTGAAGGCTGAGAAAACTGTGGTTTAAATGAGAGATTTTTGCTTTCTTCCTAGGTTAATCATAATAAAGGTTCATTATTTGAAATATCTTTATTCTTCTTGGTGATTTAACAGTAGGAAATTCGGAGGTGGACATGGAATCCATAAACATTCAGTGAGAGAGAGTGTTTCATAAATGTATCTCTGCTATTTCCAAAAATAATATCAATTTATTTTTAGAGACCAAATAAAAATCACAGCTGTAGCACATCTGGAAGTTGTGTGTGTGTTTCACAGCATTGATTTTTTTACGCTTAAACCTCCTTCCCGTATCTGAACCTGTTGTGTTTGTAGGAAACAATACTACGTCCTTAGTGTCAAGGCAAATCCAGTTTCATACTTGAGTGACACAGGCCCAGGACAAGGTCCATCTGCCCTCTTCACGTCCTGAGCTAGTGGCATGCATAGGTCCCTTCCAACCCAGAGGATTCTGTGATTCTGTGGTTCTATTCCCAAGACGTACACAAATGCAGCGCCATCTCCATGTCTTATCAAGGAGCGGCTCAGCTCGGTGGGACAAATTTTGCTCTGGGTTAGAGGAGCAGAGAGCCGTTCCGCTGAAGCAAGCGGTTTTGTTCTGGAATTACGGGGGCTTAAGACCAGTTTTTATTTTGTCCCGTAAGCGTAGAGGATTTGCAGAGGTCTGCAGCGGAGAAAGGATTCTACTTCTCGTGGGTTTTGGAAGTAGAGCCATGAGGAAAGCAGCTTTGTTGAGGTACAAATGACGTATTTAAAGGGAGATCTAATGAGGGATTCAGGCGGATTCAGAGAGGAATTAGATTTTCTGTGGCTTTAGTTCCGAAACTCTTCATTGTGGCTCAAAGCTGCCCTCTTCAGTACGTCGGCTGCCTCCTCCTCCTGCGCTGGAGGAGAAGTAGAGGCCCAAGTTCGCAAAGCTCCACGGTTTAGCAGAGCCTTGTTTCTGTTTGGAGGGAATCTGAATCCAGAGAGGGGGGGTGCCAACTTTGAACAAGCGTCCAGCACATCTAGCGTGGGTCCTGCAGAGGTTTGCTTCAAAGAGGGAACATTTCTTCACTCAGCAGTTTCCCTAAACATTCTGGCTTGGCTCCTCGCGTTCCACATTTTTTCATCGTAAACCAGATATTCACTACATAGGAGTAAATCTTATCCTGTTTGGAAGCTACGGTGTATTTCTTGGGAGCTATTGTACTATAATAATAACCATAATTACCTCTAAAGGCACGCTGTACTGCCTACGTCTTGAGTACCACAAGGAATTTCACAAATAAATCTGGAGTTTTCTGTGTGTCCAGATAACTGTGTCATGTAGGGATATGCTAGCTAATAACTATTTTATACATTTAACCTCCCTTCTTTCTTCTCCTTCTGTCTTCTTTTTCCTCCCTCCACAGCCATATTTTACCTACTTCCCCTACAAAATGAGAAGGGTGGAAGAAATAAATTCACCTTTCTCATATTTACATTCATGTGTGGAAAAGTAATTATTTTGTTTAAAATTCTTATTTGTTTGGACGGCTCACTTCTTAATTAATCCTAATCCTTTCTTTGTGCTCCTTGAATAACAATAATATCAGATTTGTCTGGAATGATTAATGCCTTGTGCTTCCCAGGTCCTCAGCTGAGTAAAGATTTATAGACCAACATTTTCTGGTTTTCTGATAGTCAGATTTTTCTTTTTCTTTTTTTTTCCCCTCACGTTGCACTCTTTGGCATTTGCTTCTATTTTTCAGGTGTAAATACTGTGACAGGTCATTCAGCATTTCCTCCAACCTCCAGCGGCACGTTCGAAACATCCATAACAAGGAGAAGCCATTCAAATGTCACCTGTGTAACCGATGCTTTGGGCAGCAGACCAACTTGGACCGACATCTTAAGAAACACGAACACGAGAATGTTCCAGGTAGGAAGGGGCATTGCTGTGTGCTTATCATAGAATGGTTTGGGTTGGAAGGGATCTTAAAGATCCTCTAGTGCCACCCCCTGCCCTGGGCAGGGACACCTCCCACCAGCCCAGGTTGCTCCAAGCCCCGTCCAACCTGGCCTTGAACCCCTCCAGGGATGGGGCAGCCACAGCTGCTCTGGGCAACCTGGGCCAGGGGCTCATCACAAAGAATTTCATCCTAATATCTCATCTAAATCTCCCCTCTTTCAGTTTAAAACCATTGCCCCTCGTCCCATGGCTCCCCTCCCTGCTCCAGAGTCCCTCCCCAGCTTTCCTGGAGCCCCTTTAGGGACTGGAAGGGGCTGGAAGGTCTCCCCGGAGCCTTCTCTTCTCCAGGCTGAACCCCCCCAGCTCTCTCAGCCTGTCCTCCCAGCAGAGGGGCTCCAGCCCTCCCGGCATCTCCGGGGCCTCCTCTGGCCCCGCTCCAGCAGCTCCGTGTCCTTCTGATGGGGACCCCAGAGCTGGAGGCAGCGCTGCAGGGAGCTCTGTAGTTCAAGCCTGGAAAACATGAGCTTCCTTTGGCAGCTTCGAGCCATGAGATTTCTCTTAAATCATTAATATATCGTGAGAGGATTTTTGCCTAATGCTCCTCTTTTATTTTTCCTCTTAATAATAGCTTTGACAATACCTGATTATTTCTCCTGTTCTCTTTTCTTGTTTCTCTCCCAGTGAGCCAGCACTCCGGAGTCATTACAAACCACCTTGGGACCAGTGCCTCTTCCCCAAACTCGGAATCCGACAACCATGCACTTTTAGATGAAAAAGAGGATTCGTATTTCTCTGAAATCAGAAATTTTATTGCAAATAGTGAGATGAATCAAGCATCAACTTTAGCAGATAAAAGGTAGACAAGCAAATAAAATTATCTGGTGACATGTATTGTTAACGTGGTTGAAAGACCCGTCAGCCTCTGTCCTGCAGTACTTGGTGTGAAACGCTCAAAAGAGAGAAATGTAACAGTTTGGGAGGAAAATGCATTCGACTTTAAGCTGTGATAGGTCTTTTCAGAAAGTGGCTTCAGTTAGGAGGGCTGACACCAGGGAGGCGCGAACGGTTGGGAACTGGTGGGAGCAACCAGCGGAGCAAATTTCCAGAGAAGAGCAGGCAAGCAGGCAGGCTGCTGCCGCTGGCTCCAGCGCAATAGTTGTGAGAAAACACCGTTTCTCTAGGTAAAAATGTGAATATTGAACCATTACCTTCTGCCGTGAAGCCACGTGGCCTGTTCCATCACTGGTCAGAAAGTACTGGTTAAGGAAACCAGAGGCACCTGCTTTTCTAGTCTATTAGTTTGTTTCAGATCTCTCCGTATCACAAACCGTATTTTGACAGAGTGATATTCCACCTGCTGCTATCCTGTTTTCACAATTAGCTGTTTAATGCCAATACTAAGGTTTAAGTCCAAAACGTAAGTGTGAGAAATCCACATGATGATGCGAAAGAACAGTGAGAAGCGTGGAACATGCTGACTTAAAATTTCTGGTGAAGACGTTAGTCTTATTTTATGTCGCTTGGTGGCATCCGATTGGGTTCCAAGTCCATAGCGCTCGTGATCCTGCTCTCGTTCTCTTAACGTAATATAAAAGCGCTAGTTTGGTGGAGTCCACTAGGTCCGTAGGGCATGAATAGCAAAAGCAGTCTGAGAGAGAGTTCAGGCTGGCTGTTAGATTACACCGGGAGGAAGCTTCCTCCTCCTGGTTGCTCGAAGGGAGATTGTTCGAATACAGTAGCACGGAGAAGGAGGAAAGCCACTTGTCCCACCAAGGCTGTATTCTATGAGATGGAAACCCGTCATTTAAATCCAGACTAGACAAAATTCTAGTTTGAAAAGCACTGGGACTAGTGTATACTTGACGTGCTTATTAGCCCTTAAGACACTGTGAAGGCTGATTTTTAAATGTCTCAAACATGTTGGTTTTCATTTTCCTTGCAGTTTAAATAATATATATATATGTACATAAATATGTCTTTGTATTCATACATATGTATAAAATTATCAAGGTCTTGCATTACAGCGAAAACGCATGACTTACGCATTTGGCATCTTTTTTTCTTTTCTTTCTTTTTTCCCCCTGTGACCAAATATTTCAGGCCAGAAATCCAGGATATTGATGGCAATTCCCAGTGTCATGGATTAGCAAATGAGAAAACAGAAGATGTGGATGATGAAGATGAAGAACTGGAAGAGGAAGACGATGACAGCCTGACAGGGAAGTCACAGGATGAAACGGTATCACCCGCCGCAGAGCCCCGAGGAGCATTTGAGGATGAGGAAGATGAAGAGCCCACATCTCTCACCATGAGCTTTGACCACACCCGAAGGTGAGGTGGGCCATTCCCTTTGAGAAGTCAAACGGGGCTCAGAGTTCTGACCCAGTGTCACTGGTAGATTGTGAGTGCTGCTGTTTTATTTTTCAAGCCATGTATCATACCTCCAGTTTGATTTAAGCATTCTCTTGAGAGATTCCATTTTCACCATGGTGGGGGACACGAAACAAGTGGACTGCAAGGAGAACCTGGGATGAGGTGTATATCCAAGACTTGAGAAGTTTCTATCGGGGGAACAGTTAGTCCAACACAGAAAACAGCATTTTCGGGGTACCACAGTTCTCTAAACACTGGTCAGGGCAAAGGAGGAGGCCCGTCTATGCCAGCCGATTTGTGCTGCTCTGCCCCTTTGAATTGGAGCAGAATGTTGTTGACTTCAAGTGGAGTTCTCAGAGCTCTGGGAAAAAGTGAAGCCTTTTTTTTCCCAAGGTCAAGCCACATCTAGACACTTTTAAAATTGAAGTTTGTTGCACATAGTATAGGCTTAGCCTTTTTTTTAGCCTCAGTTTCCTAATTGGTATTTGTAACAGATGTCCCACGATGCAAAGTAGTATCTTACTCGATTTCAGTGCATCACTGTTTTCATTGCAACTCAAAGACAATGCGGCAGTGTTCCTCAGACATTGATCCAGCGTCAGACATTTCAGGGAGTGGACAGGAGCTGGACATCTCCACACATGAGACCAAAGTGAATTGTAGCCACGCTGACTCACAAATATCGATAGCACTAATGCTTGTTTGTGCATAGTCGTGCTCTCCACTTTTTCTTTGCTCCTTGCATTTTGTGTCGTTGTCGTGTTTGTCTGTCCGTCAGTTCATGCATGTGGCTTGTGAGCCCCCCATGGTATGTGCATGCAGGCACTGGGTTAGCAACACGCACATTGGCGAGATGTGAACGGTGAGACGAGCTAACAACAGGTCAACCCCTTCCCCTGGTCATTGGTACAGGTGTATTGAGGAGGACGAAGCCGGCTTGTTAGATTTGGAGCAGATGCCGAATTTTGGGAAGGGGCTGGATCTTCGCAAAGCAGCCGAGGAAGCATTTGAAGTTAAAGATGTGTTTAATTCCACCTTAGACTCTGAGACAATAAAACAGACTCTGTACAGGCAGGCTAAAAACCAGGTAGGTATATGACAGACCATTTTATCTAGCTTGCCACCGGCACGTACGGTAGGGTTAGCAGGCAGCTGGCCTCCTTTAGCTAAGGTTTATTTTCCCCTTCCAGCGAGCAGGAATTCTAACCGTAATGCCTGAATCATATGTGAACCGTGTCTTGTTGCGACTGTGCTAAAGCAGAGGAGGAACGGAGTGGGCATCAGTTCTAGGTCACCAGGTCAATTTATCGCTTAGCCTGTGCCGGGAGAACATGCTTATATAGAAAGATAGAGGCATCTGTCTGGTTTTATCTGTCTGTATAAATGTTTTTATGACTATTACTTATTTATACTTTGGGATGGGCCTTCAGTCGGTGCATACTAAGAAACTCGAGGTGTGGTCTGCAGGAACAGTGATGAAGTATCCTTGGGTTTGATTGTAAAAGGTGTAATGGACAATAGCATTTCCAGGACTTGCAGTCCAGCAAGTCTAGAGGAATTCCTCATGTATCTCCCTGATTTCTAAAAGCAAACCATAAAATGGAAGTCTGCTTACTGAGCTAGACCAGTTCAGACCCACCAAAAAACCCAAAATGACATCTCGGCATCTATTGGAGTTTTGAGAAAAGTCTGGAGGTTTGGGGCAGATCCATTTGTGCTTTCTGCTTTTTCGTTAAACCAAAATGCTCAGTCCAGTTTTATGAAGTTCGTATCTTGATCCCTACAAAAGGATTCTCACGAAAGAGCTGTTCAATGAAGTTACATCACTGGACTGGACTGGAGAGGGCATACTCAACCCTTCGTGGGCGATGAGTAGAGCTGTTGCCTTGGAGTCTCTTTCTAACCTTCAAGCAACAGAATTTGTCATTAAATCTAGTTCAAATGTCCAGCAAAGCAGTAGCTTAATGCAGTTGCCAAGCAGAACATGATTTTTGATTTATCATCACCCAAAACTTGTGAAATTATTGTCCTTTTTCATAGTAGGTGCTAGTACTGAAGCTGGGGTAGGTCTGCTTGAAGATAAGACACAGCTTTTTTCCGGGTGAAACTAATTTAAACACAAGCCACTTGCCTGACTCTTACATGTGTCCTGTGACTAATATGCCGAATATACTAACACTTTAGGAACAGCTTGCTCTTTTAAAATTTCTACTACATTGTTAGGTGCTGTGCTTGGATGGGGTGGGCTATTTTTGGTTTTTGAACCAATTTTATAACGTATGAGGTGCACGAATGGTTACACTTAAATCAGAATAAGTAACTTAAGTAATTTGAACCATCTCTTGTGCAGGAAACGTAATAGTAAAACAACTTTTGTGTGAGCAGCACAGCACTCCTTTGTGGCTGTCCTTCTTCTAAGTAATTTTAGAAGCGTGCACGCCTATAGCGCTACAAAGCTGTACCTCTTCCAGCACGCACCTACAAAACCTGAATGCGTTGGCTTGACAAGTAGATCTGACTCTCAGCTTTTGAGAGGAGAGGCTGAAGTTGGGTAATTGTTCGTATTGTCACCATTACAGTTGCGTTACTAAGGGTCCTGCTGTGCTGAGCGCTGTACTGGTGTCCCAGATAACGTCTCGTCTTTGTCTGTTGCCCTGCAAAGGATTGGGTGGGTGGGTGCAACCTCCGTGAGCAGGGGAGGCCCCAATTCCATTGCCAAGTAGGAGCATACGTTACACCGGCTAAAGCAGACCAGGGAGCGTGGGGACCGTGTCCTCCTCTGTCTCAGGTCGTGGGTGGCAATTACACTGGCCTTCACCTCCGGTGTGTGAGGTTATCATCTACCTAAGTCTTCACGTCACCTGTGTGGGCTGTGAAAGGACACGAAGGTGTGTGAGACAAGTAGTCTTGGAGGAGGGAGAGCATCTAGGTTACAAAGAAGCAAGCGGGTTGTCATAGAGAAAACGGACGTCTTGCTGCATTTTTCTCAGCAGACGCTTTTAACCGTTTCACTGCAGCAATAGATCTACCCTGCCAAGAGCACATGGACACACTGGTAATGCCAATGAGCATTTCACGCCTATATTCCTAAATAGCTGCGGTCTCTGCAGGCACCAGGCAGCTCATGCCAAGCAGTGGGTCAGGGTGGTTATCCTGCTGCCCGTCGGCCTGCAGCTGGCATGGATGTTGCTTCGCCATTTCGGTGGCGTGTGATCGGGCACTGGCCTCACTTAGCCACTTGCTTGTCTGTAGAACAAAACAACACAAACTAATTGGCATTCCGCAGGTAGCGGCTTTCCCCTGGGAGCAGAGCCTAGAATCAAGCGTGTGGGTTTGTGGCCAAGCACGGAGCTGGCACAGAAAGGGTTTGGTCCTATAAAAGCCAGTGGGAACGATGGCCTCTGCTGAGTAACCCTACCACTGCCTCTAAACTTGGTGGCAATTTGGGCAGTTGGAACGATGGTGTCACCCTGGCATGTGGATGGACATTTAGACCTGCTGGCAAGGGTCTCAGCCCCGGGCAAAGGCTCCGTTTCCCATGCGGTTGGTGTGCTGTGCTTCACACGGTTGTTCCAGCCTGTCCCGCGTGTGCGCTCACACGTCTCCTCTGCGTTACTCTCTTCTCCTCCAGGCTTATGCAATGATGCTGTCCCTGTCTGAGAACGCTCCCCTCCACACGTCCTCCCAGAACTCGCTGGGTGCTTGGTTGGACATGGCAGGAGCAGCTTCAGAGTCGGGGACCTTTAACCCCATCAACCACCTCTGAGAGGTCACCAAGGCACTGGCCAGAGTCCAAGCGAGGAGGCGGTGGTGCTGCAATTATCCTAGCAAAAATCCTAGCAAGCAGAAGATGGATGAGAGGGCCTCAGGGAGTCGTCTGGACTTTTGGCTGAGAAGGAAACCTGTCGCATCCGACCTACAAGTCCTGCATTTTTATCTCTCCAGAGTTTTCACTTCTAATTTATCAGAACGAACCTCTCCAGAACTGGACAACCCTGATGCAGCCCTAGGAGTTCACAGTCTATAGGAATAGCACGAGCAAGACACGAATTGCAACGGTGCAATCAAATATTGGCCCCTCTAACGTTACAAACCAGTCTCACTGAGCCAGTAAAGCCTGCGTATTAATGAAAGCTTGAAACCATTCGGTAGCATTTCCTTCCAATTCAGCTGGATAGTGAAGTCATAAGGCAAGAGAGCCAGGTGCGACCCATCCCTGGTGCAATTCTGACCTAGTCACTGGAGTTATACCAGGGAAGGGTAAATTCAACCCATTTAATTGACCCCCAAAAGAATTTGAAATTCTGCGCTCCCACAGAAATGCCGTCCTATCCCTTGTTCCCAGTGAAACGTATTGGCACAGTGCAAAGCGTCTCGAATGCGAGGCCACGTTGCCTGCAGTCGTGATACACCACATCCAGCGCCCCGGGTGAGAAATCTTCAGCCTGGGGCGTTGCTGAGGTTGGGGTTATCGATGTACCGTGCAAATCTGTGGTTCACGGTCACGGCTGTGCCCTGGATGCCCTGTGTGCGTGTGCCTGCGCTGCGAGGTTAGGAGAGCTTTCCTTCTCCGTGCGCCCGAGCTGCCGCGGGGCTGGGAGCGTCGGCGTGTGTCAGACCAAGGCGTGCGCAGCTGGTGAGGGGCCGGGGGCACCGCCATGGACCGGGCTGCGGGAAATGCTTGGACTTTCCCAGGCAGAGCGGTCCCGGGGTAAACCCCTGCCTGTGCGCGAGAAGGCGCGCGGGGTGGGCGAGGCTCGCCTTACGGGGGGCGATTCAGGCACATCTTCTCATTTATCTCCCAGGGCTTCTTTGGGTTTTCTTAGAGCGACATCCTTTCGGTGTCGATAGTATCCAGGAACTGTGGCAGAAATTTCTGACTCATGCAGTTGTTTTGGTATGCTGGATGGTTGCTCATGCATAGCACACCGCTGTTTGGCCTCTAATTTAAGTAGAAAGATTAAAATTTCCTTGCTTCAGCATCCTCAGGGGTACGGCCCTCTCTTCAAGCACACAGCTAAGAATCAAATTGTCTCTCTGACTCTAAAATTGCTCCCAGGTATTTAATGAGTGATTTTTAAATCGCTTCAAAGTCTCATCTTCTTTACCGATACAAAGCAGCCTCCAGAAATACTGTGGTGTTCATGCTGTTCTACACTGCAGTTGCAATCTGCTGTTGGAGCAGCGGTTTCGCAGGTAAAGCTGAATTACGGAATAGTCAGGAAAGCAATCGGACCTTGCAAAGAGTAACGTTGGCCACACAGATGAAGTTTAGAATGTGTGTCCTGAGAATTTTTCTAAGTGCAGCATCTAAAGACGAGAAATGCCGAGGCCGGAGTGCTCCTGCCGCTGAGGGAGGACACGCGCTGCGCTGCATCTCGCCCGTTGCAGCTCCACAGCCACAGCCTGGCTGGGCACGGGTCGCGTCCCGAGCCAGGGAGGTCGAGAGGAGCTTTTCCCACTGACTTCAGCGTATTTTAGTGCTGGGTGTGCTTCTAGTAAGTGTTGTATCAGGTGATAACTGCTTGCAGAACTGGGTTAATGGCCGATTTCAGAGAAACAGCAGCCAGCGGTCAGTATATCTGCCTGTAAATACTTGACGTGCGCAGCCCCTCTGCCTTCCCGGCGTGGAGAGAACAGCCGGAGGCATCTGTGCCGGGCCGGTGTGAAGGGAGGCGGTGGCGAAGCCTCATCCCAGCATGCCAAAACAAAGGCAGCCGCCACTCAACTAAAGCGGAGGTTGTGTCAGGAACAAGACCCTTGTAACTCCCTCCCTGCAGCCAGGAGGCTGGTTTGGGATAGCCGGGAGCATCCCCTGTCCCCGGGGGGAAGCGTCTGGGGTAGCTTTGGCGCAGAAGGGACTCCAGGTAGATTGAGCAGCACCGGTGTGTTTCCCAAGAGCGTTTACCCTTCCTTTTTGGTTTTCGGCAAGGCCCTGTGAAAGTGCCCAAGGCTCCGAGCCCACCGGTCGGTGTAAGCCGAACTGCTCCGTGTATTTGCACAAGGCTCCGGGGTGAGGAGAGCCCGAGAGCCCAGAATGTCAAAAGAAAGCCGGCTCTGCGACGGGGCCGGGCCGTTCCCGTCCCGGCACATCTGCCTCCGCTGCTGCTGCAGCACAGCCCTGCCCAGGCGCTTGGCCTTTAAATTATTCCCACGGGGGCCAACTGAAAATAATAAAAGAATTGTGTTTTTTTTTTTCCTGATGGAATTTATTTTAATCTGTATATAACTTGTAATTTTTTGCTAATTCTTTTCCTATTTTATTTCTTCCTTAACAGTATTTTTTGCATTAGATATCACTATTGTGAAGAAATAATGTTAATATAAGTATGTAGTGAAGGACCAAAATGGTGTAATTAAGGTTGTATGTTGTATGATTGATAACCAGGGAGTAGGAAGATTTTGTCCACGTGCCAAGTGACCCCGATCAGTCCTGCTAGCCTTGCTGCCGACTCTCCAGACAATCACACGGTCTGTTACTTTTGCCTTGAAGCGGCCGCTGCGTCAGACGCGGGTTTCTATTTATTTCCTCGGCCGGTTGGAAAAGCAAACGCAGCCTCCGCCAGCGAGCGAGCGGCCCCTTCCCCGCGTGCCCTTCGCCGAGCACGGCCAGCAGGACCGGGGAGGCCAGCAAGGGATGCCACCGTGCCACAAGTGATGCCACCGGTCTGACAAGTGATGCCACCAAGCCGCAAACATTGCCACCGTGCTGCGTGTCCCCCCGGCAGCCCCTGCCGCCCGCTGGGACTGGGGTGCAGCCCCAGGAGCTGGGGGGACCCGGTGCCTCCCCGGGTGCTGCAGCCCTGGGAGGGAGCAGCTGACGGAGCCGGGGGCCAGCGGGCGACTCTGCCGAGGGGACGCGGACACGGAGCTGGTGGCAGCGCTGGGTTGGTGGGGGCTGCCAGCCTGGCTCCCCGGCACAGACAGACTCATCCGGCGAGCGATGCCAGCACGGCCCGGAGCAGCGCTCAGCCGCTGTGGGACCGTCAGACCTGCAGGTTCCCAGACCTGCCCCAGGAGAGCACGGAAACGCAGCCCGGCCTTACGCACAGGGATAGATGGGTCCTGTCCGTTACAGCACGAAAGCCCGAGCTGCAGCCCCCTGGCTCCTGGAGTATCTGCTTGGAGCGAACCCTACGTCTGAGCATCTTTCTGCGGGGCCGCAGCGCTGTCTGCCCTGTCGGAACGAGATCTGTGGGTGACAGCAAGCGTTCGCGAGCTCTGGCCCGGTGTCGTGTTCATCGTCGCTGAAGCAACCTCTGAAGGCACCGCGCTCCTCGGCAGGAGGAGACAGTGTGGCCAGGGGAGCAGCAGGGAGCCGGGCTCCGGAGTCGGGCCCAGCACCGAGCAGTGCAGGCGTTCCCGTGGGGGTTTCTCTGGGGGTGTTCGTGGTGTCCCCCCCAGTGTCTCAGCCCCCGGCCGGTCGGGGTTTCTCCAGAAGCACCGTTTGTTGGCAGCTCCTGGCTCTGCCGAGCTCGCGCTGTTGCCGTCTCCCTCGCAGGCTGTTCTGCTCCCCGGGGCTCTGCGGCCAGGGATGGGGAGGTACAATCCAGCCAGGGATTAAGGACATTAAAAATAGCGTTTTTAAAATCATGAAATGATTTTTTTTTTCCTTTTCATATTTCCTAATTCAGTTTTCTTCCCGTTTTCTCTAGCTAGTGTCTGTTTGTTGTAGGATCTCCCGACTCCTCTAATTTAGCACTGATTACAAGTTTTAATTTTCCCACGGTTAAGATAAATAAACAGAAAGCCTCACTGAATCTCTATTTATCTTGTAGCTTTCATTCAATTGCACTTGAAATGTGTTGCAGCTCCTGGCAGATGTTTTAGGTTTTGATTTGCTGTTGCAGACAACAGCAATCCCTTGTTCTGAAGGGCATCTCGAGGCGGGTTCTGCCACCAGGCGCAGGGTGACAGCTCTGGGTCCCTTGGCTTCCCTGGGCCATGGCTGCCACCATCGCCCGGAGCTGGGGCGCCGTGGCCCTGGAGCGGCACAGCGAGGCATGGGGGGCGGTGACCGGAATTGCTCTTTGTTGGAAAGCCAGGGCACCGCTCGAGGTGGGATTTAAACCAAGAATATTCGTGTAGCATCTATTTATTAAGAGTATTTTCACATCTCTCAGCCATATCGCCACAAGAGCAAGGAGGAGAGGCGGGGAAAGCCCTGTGAATTTGGGATATAACCAGCTAAGCCGACGGCCCCTGGCTGTTCCCGGGCTGAAGTAAAGCTGCCCTGAGAAGGGTCCTTGCTTCTCCCGAGCACGGCTGTGACCGCGGCTACGTCCTTCTGCCTGAGCCGGGTCGGGAGGGGAAGGTGGGTCTGACGTGGGTGATTTCCCTTTCTCTCGCCTGCTCGGCCCGCGGCAGTGGGGACTCGTGGGGATGGCTGTGGGTGATGCAGGTGCTGCGTGGCTGCCCTGCCGGGCTCTCCTTTGGGCCACGCCAGCCCCCGCTTTGCTGTGTGCCGCACACGGGTGTCCCTGCGGGGCCGGGGCCTGCCTGTGACAGTGCCCCGGGCCGGGTCCTGCGCCTGGTGGGTGCGAGGGGACACGAGGGGACGCCAGGGGATGCGCAGGGCTCCGCAGGAGCAGCCGGGTGCCGGCAGCAAAGCCGAACCAAGCGGGGCGAAACGGCAAAACGCCGTCCGAGTTTTCTCAACTGCATTCGGGGACAAAACACAGCGCTTGGTTTCCGTCTTGCTTAGAACAGACTAGTGGAAGCTTTCGATTCCTCCCTAATCAGCACTTAGACTTTCAATAGACGCTCTTGAAAAACGGCTTCTTTTCCACTTCATACGAAGCATTTCGAAAAGCACTTGCACAACGACGTGAACGTGTTTGACTCTAAGCATCAAAGCACTGGATTGTGAGCCCCCCCCTCCCCCCCCCCTCCCCCCCCCCTCCCCCCAGCCCATTTCAATCTACTGACTTACATTCGATTTTTACGTGCTGTATTTTGTGTGTGTGTGTGTGGCGGGGGCGGGGGGGGAGAGGGAGCGTGGGGGTGTCGGAACCTGCCCGGTTCCGGGGGCGACGCATCCCGCGCGCGTCGGTGCTGGTAACGTACGGGCAAAACCCTCTGCTCCCAGGCGACGGTCAGTAGTGTTCTCACAAAGCCATGAAAACTTTTTCTCTGTAGTGTTGAGTGATACTGTGATTAAAATGTTATTGAATGATTCCAAGATTATTTTTTTTTTCTCTTTCTTCTTCTGTCATTAATTCTTAGTACCACTTTGGAAAAAAGAATGAAAAAGAAAAAAAAAAAAAAAAAAAGGCAGCTTTGATTTCCAAATGTGCAATTCACATGTGAACAAAGTAATTCTGAAAGTAATTCTCAATGTATTTTACATTCTCGTTGCTCTCTTCAAAGCGAGAGATGTTTTGCCCTGATGTCATTTCCAGCCTGCAGAAGATGTAATTTAAAACATATATATATTGTGCTTGCGAGAATCATAAATCTGTGCATCCTATGTCATTCCTTTTCCCATTGTTACAATACAGATATGATTTTAGGTTGTTTGTTTTTTTTTTTCTTTAGAACTGTATAGTGTTTTTTTAAATCAATTGTAAATGTCTGGTTTTCATATAATGTTTAAAAAACATTGAGAAAGAGGATGGTGCTTGTTCCATATCATTCTTGATTGTATATTGCTTCTGTTATGTTTATAAGTAAACTGTGCATGACTTGTGTTTAGCAGTCATTATTGTGTCTGTTTGTGAAATTTTTATTAAAAAGAAAAAAATTCCGTAGATGCACTTATTGTATATGTGATTAGATTTTGCGTCCGAGGCTAGAAGCCTTGAACTGCCAAGGAAGAAAAAAAAAAAGTGTTGGCAGTTATTAATTAATATGAAATCGCTTTGTTGGGAGCATAATGAAATAAAAGATATGAAGTGTAGAAAATAATTAAAAAAAGCGATTTTACAGATTTCATTTTGATGCTTGTGATAAAAGACAAATGTACTTGTGTAGAGAAATTCCTTTAAAATAATGAATAGAAAAAGCTGATTTTGAGGTTAATGCTGTAGAATAGGAATGTATACCAAATGTAATCTTTCCAATGCTACAATGAATTTATACATGAGATTGATATGCAATAAACCTGTGTGCTTTTATAAGCAATGGTCCTGTGAGCTTTTTTTTGGTGGAAGAAGGATGGAGACCCAGCGTCGTGCAGAGTGACGGCGTTTGGATGGCTCCGTTTCTTACTCGGCCGCACGGTACGTTGGAGAGGCGGAACGCGGCCGGGCAAACCCAGGAACTGAAGGGGAAGGACATGGAAATGGGAGCTTCTACGGGGGCGGTTTGGGGGCGTTTGGCAGGAAGAAACGGTCTGATGAAGAATTGGATTTCAGAACTTTTATAGACTGCAAAAATAACAACTTCTATTCCTTCTCTTCCCAAGCGGCTCGTCCGAGTGCGGCAGATGCCGGTGCTGTGCTGTGGGTGCTGCTGGCGAGGCCGTGCGTCCTCCCCGAGAGCCCCCGGCGGCTCCGAGCACTTCCACCCTCTGGTGCCCAGCACGATCTTTGATTTTCTCTGTTGGTTTCCAGCGCGGGGGGTGTGAGCGAGCAGCCCCGGCAGGGGGGGTGTTGACGTCCTCCTCTGAGCGCCGTGGGGGGTGACCGCCTGCGCGGTGCCCAGCGCTGGCAGAGCATCCCTGTGTTGTGAATGACGCGGCAGAAGCCTAACGAGCCCTCACCGCCTCTGCAGCGACTTTGTTGTCTGATGGTTGACGTGCTTGGTTTGTAATACTTCAAAAGGGCTTCAAAAAATTAAATGATGGACGCCCCTCCTTGCTGCCGAGGTCCAGGAGGTGCCACCGAGCGGTGCCTGCGTCCCGCTGAAGGGACACGTTGTTCTTGCTGGGCAGTGTGTACGGGGAAGAGTGAGAACCTTCTGGGGTGGGGGAACGGGTCAGGACAAAGAATTAGTGAGCTCTCTCAGAACGTCAAGAATATTTCCTTTCACAACCGGGAGCTGAGAGTTAGCGAACTGTCTAGTGATAGCGGTCAGATGTTTCAGCGGGGGCCCTGGGAGCAAAAATGACTTGAAAGCAGGGGCTTTGAACTAACAACACGCATTACAAAACTGATGAATGGTCCGCGCTTCAAAAAGTCATTCATCGTGATCAAATGATGGTATCCTACATACAGCATAATAGCCCTTCCCTGGAGTTTGCCATGGAAGGGTTTCAGTCTTAGCTGAACTCTTGAGTGGAAACCCTCTGCCTCTCGGGGACGGCTGGCAACCTTTCTCCTTATTAGCCCCGGAGGGGAAGGAAAAAAATCTATCGGCTAAGAAAGCTCTGATAATAGAGCGATTGTCAGGCAGGCCTTAGCGAGAAGAGAACAGTCTTTTAAAAGAATATTGCTGACAAGTGGACTTTGTCATCCAGAAAGCACTTGAGATTCACCATAAACCAGCGAGAGAAAGGCTCCATTTTTACGGGGGGGGGGGGTGGAATGAGAGCGGGGGGCAAAAGAGAAGGTCAAGGAAAAATCTGTTCCCAGTAAATACACAGAGCGCTGTTGAGCCGGGCCTTACTGGGCAGCTGAGTGACTGGGCGGCTGTCAACAGCCTGACCCTCGGGTCCTCCTTCCACCAGTGGCTCCAGCTCCTGACTTTGGTGGTACCAAAGCGTCCGACACTGGTGTTTTCTGCACCTGGAGGGGCAGCCTGGGGTTACGTTGAACCACTGAAGACGTAAACTGCTACAGCAAGGCTTGTACCGGCCTTCAGTGAGAAAGTCCCTGGGCAACCGAGAGTCTGCTGCTGCTCAGCCCCTGAGGACAGTCGGAGGCGCAATAGTTTGTCATTAATGTGATGGGAGGAAGATGCCAAATAATCCTGTAACCTTCAGAGACCTTGGTGAGGAGGCTTTTGTGAACGGGTGATCCTGAGAGTGCCCAGGGGCTGGGAGAGAAGTAGAATCGTAGAATCATAGAATGGATTGGGTTGGAAGGGACCTTTAACAGGCCACCTAGTCCAACCCCCTGCCACGAGCAGGGACATCTTCAATTAGAGCCGGTTGCTCAAAGCTCCATCCAACCTGACCTTGAGTGTTTCTAGGGATGGGGCATAGAATCGTTTTGGCTGGAAGAGGCCTTTAAGCTCATCAAGTCCAGCCGTTAACCCAGCGCTGCCAAGTGACCACTGGCCCGTGTCCCTCAGCACCAGCCCCTTTAAATACCCCCAGGGGTGGCATCTGCCGGGACGTGCGAGCGCTGCGCAAACACCTTCTTGAAGAGAGGGCAAGAAAAATAATTCTTAGTTAATTTTAGTTAGTTCCTGTTAAGCAGAGGCAGACCCCGGGTGCAGAAGGTGGGCAAAGCCCTCCTCCAGGCCGAGATGCCGGGGGTACCGGCTGCCGGCAGCCTCGGGGTACCGGCGGGTACCGGAGCGCTCCGGGACACCCGCCCCGGCCCGGGCCCCGCCGCCTCCCGCCCCCCCCCGGGATGCTGGGCCAGGGGGCACCGTCCCGTCCCCTCCCCTCCCCTCCCCTCCCCTCCCGTCCCGTCCCGTCCCGTCCCGTCCCGTCCCGTCCGCTCCGTCCCGGTCCCTCCCCGGGGCTGCTCCGCGCCCGCCCCCGCCGCGGCCCGTCCCGCCCCGCCGCCGCCGCGCCGGGCTCCGGGAGCGCGGGGGGGGCGGTGCGAGAGCCAGGGGGGGCCCCGGAGAGTGACCGCGACCGGGAGCAGGGCCGGGACCGGGCCGAGGGGCTGCCGGGCGTCCTCCAGATCACCGGCGCCGGAGCCCCGCGCAGGGCCCGGCCCCCCCCGCCCCGCCGACCCCGGGAGGAGGAGGCGGGTCCCGGCGCCGGGCAGCGCCTCTTCCGCGCGGGCGGAGCGGGAGCCGCGGGTGAGTAGCCGGAGGGTCGGTCCTTCCCCGAGGGTCGGTCCTTTCCCCGTCCCAGCTGCTGGGGCCTCCCCGGGGGTGGCGGTGCCGCGGTGGGTGCGGGGGTGCCCCTTCCCCGCACCCTCCCGGGGCGCGGGCGGGAGGCGTGGAGTTGCCGTCGGGGCTGATGGGAGCCCGGGCATGGCCGCCCCGGTGGGGCTGGGGGGGTGCAGCCCGGTCCGGCCCTTCGGTGGCACCAGAGCCCCGGGGCGGGGGGGGGGGTGTCGCAGCCTCCGAAATGGGGCGTCCCTCTTTGTTGTTCTTAGGGCGAGCGCTAAGGGTTGGCTTCGTCTGCGCCGAGACGGGGTTAGGAGCAGACCGCGGTGCTTTTCTCGTCCCTGGGCGTTTGGCAGCTCTCTGGCCCAGAGGCGCGTGTCCCTCACGCGTGTGTCCCTCGTCCCAGGACGGGGAACCGAGCACCGTCTTGATCAAATGAGCTTTTGTTGATGGGTCCGTTTTGTGCTTCTGCCGGTCATTGATGCAGGGGAATACACTCAAGTCTTGGGTTCTGTTTCCTGGTCTGTGGCCTTTGGAAAAAGGAACAGCTTGGAGGTGGCGGTGGCATACAATGAGATTTCAGTTGAGAGGGATTAAACCATGTTTTTTTTTCCTCAAATGATGTAAGGGGGGAGGCCGTGGGCATAGAATGCTCCGTCAGGTGTTTGTTCTGGAGGTGCACAGGACGGGGGGTGGCTTGGGAGGAGACGGGAAAGGTTAAACGCGAGCGAGGAGCTTGAGGGAGCAGGGCAGGTGATTTTGCAGGCGGTGTGGAGCTGCTCCTCGGAGTGCTCTGGGACAGGTACAAGCTTTGAGGAGCACAGGGCTCGCGGTGAGGCACCCACCGGGGCTTTCTCCACACGTCAGCCTGGGGGAGGTGGTGTGGAGAGGGTGGCAGCCAGGAAGGTGAAGGCTGGCCCCCGTGGCTCAGGCTGGTGGCACCCTTTGTCCCCAGAGGGGATTAAGAGGGGACAGGGAGCTGCGGCAGAGGAGAGTCGGGGCTCGGTGGGGCTCCAGGCCTGCCCCGGCTGCGCGCTCAGGTGGGAGCTGCCTGGTTCCTTCTCCACGGCCCGGCTGCTCCCTGGCGCCGCATCCTGCACCGCTCTGCCGGCAGCCAAACGTGGGCTCCAGGAGCCACCAGCCCGGCCCTGACATATGGCAGGGCTCCGAGAGAGGTGTGTGGATGGTGAGAGCATCACGAGTGTGTCCGTATGGGCTCTGCCGGTGTACGGCACCCGGGGAAAGCGGCCCTGCGGTTCCCCCTGCGAAGCGGAACGCTGGCACTAAGCCTAAGTGCCCTCTGCCTTACTGGGAGGAGTCATCCCATCTGTCTCTGTCTGTCTTACGCAGCGCTCCGGTTCCCCGTGCCGCCGCCATGTCTCGGAGCCCGCCTGGCAGCTCGGGGGATGAAGAGACCTTTTTCCTGGAGTACCGATGCCACCCGCTGCGGCCAGAGCCCCCCAGCCCGACCTCCCCCGCTGGGAAGAGCAGCTGTGCCGTGGCGCCCGATGCCACCTCGCTCTCGGCACTGGGCTCTCCCACCTCGGCTGAGCCGCGCCGCATCGTCCTCAGCACGGACAGCCCGGCCGCCCTGAAGGTGGGAACCCAGCAGCTGATCCCCAGAAGCTTGGCCGTCTCCAGCAAGACCAAGAACAGCCCCTCCCGGCACCAGAGCCTTGGGGCGGCCGGGTCCAGCCGGGAGCCCCCAGGCCACGACCCAAAGCGGGCGTCCGTCCCCAGCCTCTCCCCGGAGGAGGAGGTGGAGGATGATGGAGGGGGGGCCCTCAAGCGCAACCTGAGGAACATGTCCTACCGCGCGGCCATGAAGGGCCCGGGTGCGGAGTTGGAGCCGGCGAACGCCGTCCCCTTGCTGAAACCCGTGTCAGAGGAGGGCAGCGCCCGGCCTGACCGCAGCCCCGGCAGGAACAAGGTGGGTTTTGCGCCCGCTGTCACCCAGTTGCTCCCAGGTGGGGCTCAAGCCCCCATTTTCGTGGTGATGAGCTGCTGCCGGCGGATCTGCGGAGCCTTTTCCCTGCAACTCCTGTCAGCCATGGAGCTGAGCGAGCCCGGCGTGGAGCTGGCAGGGCTTGCTGAGCCTGATGACGTGACTTGTGGCTTGGGAAGCCTGCGTGTCACCAGCAGGTCCCCGGAGAGCCCGGAAACAGCCGACATGGCTTTCGTGGGGAGTGTAACTGGCTGCTGTGTGGCCCTCGCTGTCGGCAGGCGGCCGCGGGCATGTTTGCAGGGTGGGGTTGGCCGGGCGCGCGGCTCCGCGGTGGCGGTCGGCTGTACACAAACATGGGTGAAGCAGGGCTGGGGAGCGGGAGGCTCCAGTGCAGGCAAAGTCCAGGAGTGAGACAGAGAGATGTGAAAGGCGGCGGCGTAACTGCAAAATGGTTTAGATCGCGACCCCGATAACGCAAGGTGAAAGCTGAGTCACTCCGGTAAGGCAAACAAAATCTCAGACAAAAATCAGGCTGAAAGAACAGCCTGACGGGCCGCGCAGGTAACTTCTCCTCCTTCCTGAAGGAGCTAAACTTTTCCTGTAGACAGAAACAGTGTCCGCAGCGTGTTCTCCTCTTCTTCCTCTTGCAGAGAACCTTTGGGCGGAGGCGGGTGCAGAAGCGTGGCGGCTCGTTCAAGGACCGTGAGTGCTGCTCCCGTCCTCCCAAGCACGCCGGCTCCGGCATCCCCTCTGCCTCGCAGGGCACCGGGCGCTTCCCAGCGGAGAGAATCCCTGCAAGTCCCTTTGCCACGTGTGCTGCTGCTTGTCCCGCGCCTGGGGCAATTGCTTTTGCCTTGTTTCCCCCGCTGCGAGAGGAGCATGGCAGCCCTGCCTTCCCGCTCCCTGGGGCGTGATGAAGCTGCTGTGCTCGCAGCTGGAGCGCTCCCGGCTTTGCTTGCTCCGGGCAAACCCGGAGAGCTGTGGGAAGCTGCCGGGAGCGGGAGCTGCTGGTGAATTGGAGCTGTGCAAAGTCCGACCTTGGTGGGGAGGTGCTGGCCCGGCCTCGCCAGCGCCCGCGGCAGGGCTCCTGGCGGCGGTGGGAAGGGAAGCCATGGGCCGCAGCTGGGAGAGGCTTCGCTGACCTTGTGCCTTTCCCATGCAGAGCCCCGGCTGTACCAGGAAATCCGTGAGAGAGGTCTGAACTCCGTCAGCCATGAGTCAGATGACGATTTGCTGGAGGAGTCCATCCCAGAAGAGCCGTCCCCACCGGGTGCCACTATCGTGGTGCAGAGCTACCGCCCAGCGCAGGTGACCTGGAGCCAGCTCCCGGAGGTAGGGGCAGCAGCGCAGCTCGGAGGGTCCGACAGGCCCCGCTTGCCCTGGCCGCGGGCTGCTCCCATGCTCGTGATGTCTTGTGGTCACAGCTGAGTGTATTTTAAAAGCTGTCTGAGCTGCCAAGCAAGCTGTGAGTGGGTAATTCTGCAGCGCTGGTCTTTGCCATGGGATGTTCTGGGGCTGTCCGGCCCTGGCTGGGACACGCAGGTTCCTGCCCAGGCTCGTCGGGATGCCGGCAGAGCTGCTGCGGTTGTGGTCGTGAGAGGTTCACCCGCAGACGGGGGAAAGGCAGATGCTCCTGCTGTGCGTACCTGGGCTTTCCCTGCTGGCCCCTGGGGAGAGCGATCTCCTCCTGTGGAGCAGCAGCAGCTAATCACTGAGGGCTGCGGAGCCGTGGGAGATGGTGGTGCTGCCAGAGTTGCGGTGGGAGGTGGTGCTGCGGTGGGAGATGGTGGTGCTGTGGTGGGAGATGGTGGTGCTGCGGTGGGAGATGGTGCTGCAATGGGAAACGATGCTGCGGTGGGAGATGGTGCTGCGGTGGGTCTGGTGGGCTGTGCGGGGCTGGACCGCACTAGAGGGCGTGCAAGGACCGTCGGTCGGGGCGAAGGCGGCAGCTGATGCGGCCTCTCGCCCGCAGGTGCTGGACTCGGGCATCCTCCAGAAGATCTCACCCGAGGAGCGCAAGCGGCAGGAGGTGAGAGGAGCCTTCGGCGTTCCCAGGAGGGTGACGTGGATGCCAAAGGCAGCGGGGACACGAGTGGCTGTGTCCGGGAGCTCGTGCACGGGGGTTGGCTCGGAGCAGGGCTCTGGGTTATGGTGCTGCTGCTTTTTCCAGCAGCTCTGGGACTGGGCAGCGCTGGGAGGGCTCACCCGCACGTCGTGGAGGGGATGCAGGCAACTCCTTCGGATGCTGGTGGGAAGTAGCCGCTGGAAGGGAAAACGTCTTAGTGCTGTGGCTTATTAATGCCTGAGTGCACTAGAACATGCTGAAGTTACTGGTGTAGGTCAGGCAATGCATGAGATGATACAGGGAATGCCGTACCGTTCGAGCGAAGTAATTTCCAGTGGTTTTGTGCCAACTGAACGTAAATAAGATATACCAAGTTTTAATTCACTGCCTTGTTTAGTCAGTTTGTGCTGTTACGTCTTCACTGCCCTGCTTTTTTTCAGGCAATGTTTGAGATCATCACTTCTGAGTACTCCTACATGCACAGCCTGAGCGTCCTGGTGCGCCACTTCATGCGGTCGGAGGAGCTGAAGGGGACCATGACTCAGATGGAGCACCACCACCTCTTCTCCAACATCAGCGACATCCTGACGGTCAGCACGAGGCAAGTGGGGTCCATCGGCGTGGGGTTGGGACCAGGCAGGCCGGGAGGAGGGACTCCGGAGCTCTGTTTATTTGCCGTATGAAAACAACCATCCCTTGGATTTGTTAAGAGAATGAAACATCCCACCTATTGCCCTTTTTCCTAATCCCTTGTGTCGCAGCATGCTCCCCTGCGGTGCCTTCCTGCCGTTACATGCTCAGGACCTGAATGTCTCATGGAAGATGATCTGTTACTCTTACACCCAGTTTTTTTAATGGGTTATAATGGTGGTGCTCAGTCGTGCAGCTGCCATCGGGCACCGAGGGCTGGCTGAGCCCCTGTCCCCATGCTCGGGACACTCCTGTGTGCCTGGAGACTCCTCCTTGGGTGTCCTGGTGCTGCCATGAAGCTGAAACTGCCCCTTCAAAGAAACTGCCCCACCATAAGTGTGGCCTTTGCTGCCCGGGAGGTGGGGAGCGGGTCCTCAGGGCGGCCGGCGAGCCGTGTCCGTGTGGGAAAGAGCAGGAGGAAAGCGCGGGCCTGGGAACTGCTGCGGGGGCGTTGAGGGCTTGTGGCTTCCGCAGCTGGCCAGAAGCGGCCCTGGTGGGGCAGAAACGAATATTCCCGGAGAGCCAAAGCGGAGGCGGGATCTCGTGCGGGAACGGAGGAAGCGTGTGCGTCTGGGGCCGGGGGTGCTCGAGCGCTGCGTCCCCCGTCTCTGCAGCGGAGCTGCCGGGGCCGCGCTGGAGCCGTGGGTGTCCCAGCTGCGTGGGGCTGACCAGGGCCTTGTCTCCTCTGGGAAAACTGGGGAAAAGCAGCAGTGGGAACATCGTTAAACATACATGTGTTCGGTTTGTCCGGCCCTAACGAGTGGCGTAGTGACTTTGTTTGAAATTCTCTCCTTAGCTTCTTTGAAGCCCTAGAGAAGCGACACCAGGAAAACCTCCTCATTCCTGACATCAGTGACATCGTGGAAGAACACGCCTCGAACCACTTCACTCCCTACGTCAGCTACTGCTCCAATGAAGTCTACCAGCAGAGGACTCTCCAGATGCTGCTGTGAGTGCTGCTGCGCTTGGGAAGGAGTTGCGGCCAGGGTCTGGGCTCCAGGGCGGCCAGCTGGCTGCGGACGGGACTGCGACCTGCCCGCGCCTCCCTCAGCCTCTGGCTGTTTCCTTTTCCCTAAGGAATGCCGTCTCCTTTCTGAGCAGAGTTTCTTCTAGACCTCAGTGTGTCTGTGTCGGGTGATTAGGATGTGGTTTGTATTGCGCAGTAAGAAGGGTGAAGGACGGGGAGAAGTGGGGGAAACGCTACCACGTACTGAAAGGCAGATGGGTCTCGCCAAGGTCAATAGCACATATGTGGTGTGTTAGGGACACGTGGGGAAGCTGTTTGCCTCCGGATCATGCTGGTGGTGCAGGTCAAGTGCGTGTCTGCTGTTGGTACGTCTACGGCTTTACCTGCCTTTTGGTGGACTCGACATCTCTCGGTGCTTTTCCCCCACCTCCTGACGGCTCCGTCCCTCCCCAGCCCAGCTGGGTGCTCGGAGATCAGGCTGCCCTTGAGCAGCAGGGGCAGAGCTGGGAAAAATCTTGATAACCGAAGAACAGAGTTAATGGAGCTTTCTTGTCCCGTTCCAGAACCACAAACCCCTTATTTAAAGAGGCCTTGAAACAAATTGAAAGGAAACCAGAATGTGGAGGCCTGCCAATGATATCCTTTCTCATTCTCCCTATGCAGAGGGTAACGCGGCTTCCCCTGCTGTTAGATGTAAGTAAGTCACAGGGTGGCATTGCTTGGCACCTCTCAAGAGGTGACGGTGTTATAGCCCGTCTTTGGCTCGCTGAGCCCGGGACAGCCTCCTGCTTGGACTTCCATCCCTCTGGGAGCCGAGGCTGGGATGCCTGAGCCTGTGTTCAGGATTTAGATCCAGAGCGATCTGCTTCTTGTGGGTGTCGGATGCGCAGCTTAAAGCGTTGTGAATAACGCTTCACGTCTCGGCACCATCCACTGGAGCGACGTGAGGTTCTTCTGTGCCCCGTGCTGCACCTGGGTACCCAGAGTGGGGTGACACGAGCGTCCCGTTTGATTAATAGTTAGATGGCCCAGGAAGGGAGAGCAGGTTTTGCACAAGCTTCACTGAAATCTGGGACTTGTGGACGCAGCTGCTGTAAACAGCAAAGCTGCTGGACGTGGGATCTCTGGTAACTGCTCCCGGTCCGTGGTGGGCTGCGGCAGAGAGGGCCAGGGGAATGCCCGGTGCGCGGGGTGATGCTCAGGCACGTATCTGATGTGAAAGCCCCATCAGAAACCAGATTCACTGCTAAACCTTGCTTTGTGCCTCTCCCGCTGCCAGGCTGACCGTTGGGAACGGCTCGAGCCGTGCCACGTCCTGAAATCCCAGGGAAGCGGCTGATGCGCAGGTCTCTGTCTTGCAATGTCACTAAAGCGTCTTGTCTTGACATTCTAGACTGTCTGTCAAAAAACAAAAGCAGGCACTGCAGCGTACGGAGCTGCCACCAGAGCTCTGAAAGCCATCAGCAAGGTGAGGCCCGGCCGCCAGCTCTCCACCTTTCCTCCCTCCAGCTCGTCACCCTGGCCCTGAGCCTGCCGTTCTGGCCTCTCATTTTCCCCCCTACATCGGTTCACTTGGGATCTCTCTGCCCCAAACAGCTGCTGGATCTACACGTCTTCTCCCTCGCTCACCTTTTTCACCTGATCTTGATTTTTTCCTTTTTCTTGCCGTCTTTCCTTCTTTCCTCTTTGGCCCATCTTTTGTCCTTCCTTTCAGTGCCATCTTCTCCATTAGCGCTCTCTCTTCTCAGAACCTCGAGGTGACAGCGAGCTGTGACACTTACTTGCCGTGGTTTTTGGAGATTTAGGCAAAGAGTAGTGAACAAAGCAAAGAGCAAAATGTAGAGGAGCGAAGGAGCATCGGGAGCGGTGGGAGTCGTGCTCCCCTGTCTCCTCTCCATCTGGTTTCCCATCTGGTGGTCACTCATGCAAGGCAATGCACCACGGAGATTACGGTGGCGGCTCTTCCTTTTGTCCCCCTAAAGCCCAGCTCTTGGCAGTGCACTCCTGCTGCTCGTGGTCTGTCCGGCTTGCTCATCCCTTGGTGGAACAAAATGCGTGGCCCCCATCCAGACCACGCTGGACCACCCTGCCCCGGGCTGGAGGGGTGGCCGGCAGAGCGGCATCTCGCCAGCGCGAGGGGCCGGGGTGCCACACAGCTGCCCGCTGAGTGTGGCATTGCTTCACCTGCCTGTGGAAGGCCTCTGCCCTCCCCTCCCCCTCTCTGGGCATTCATCCTCCTCTCTTAATTCTGATTAATTCTTCCTCTTCGTACTGCTCCTCGGTGAAGCTCGGGCTTGGTGCAGTTTCACTTTTGTCCTTCTCCAGGCAGAGGAAACGTGCCGTCTCTCTCCTGGAGATCTCCTTAGTGGCAGGAGAACCTCCAGCTGCCTTTCCCCAAACCTGGCTTGAACCCTGTGCCGGGGCTCGGCTGTTTCTGCTGTTGAGGGAAGCCGCTCGACCTGGTGGCGGAGGACGGGTGGGCTCAGCCTCCTGCCATTCTCCTCTTCCCTTGGGGTGTTGTTCTTTTTCTAGCTGGTGAAGAACTGCAACGACGGAGCGCGCAGTATGGAGAGGACAGAGCAGATGTACACCCTGCAGAAACAGCTGGAATTTGGAAAAAAGAAGGTGAGGTCTTGTGGAAGTGGCGGGAGGAAATGTTCGGGGGCGTGCTGGGAGAGTGGCCCATCCCAGGCATGTCAGACCTGTCCTGGGAATCCTTCCAGCTGGAGCATCGCTGCTGCAGGACCAGCAGCACCGCTCCATGCCCCGGGTGGCCTTTTTTTCTTTTTTTTTTTCCTGCTGTTCTGACTTAAATCTGAGTTTCTGGGCGCCCGCCCTGCCAGCTTGGAGGGTTCAGCAGAGGAGTCCTGGGTAATCCACGCTCCCTCACAACCCTTCGCGTTCTCTTCTGCCTCGGGCTGAGACTTCATCTCCCGCTCACGGCGGTGAAAGCTGGACTCGCCCCTGACAAGAGGAGGTTTTCCCCGGGCGGATCGGCTGGCAGCGCGCTCTGCCCTGGCTGGCTGGTTCCCGGCAGACGCGGCCTTCGTCTGGCTGTGGGACTGTCAGGTGTGGGCAGCTTTCCAAAGGGCTCCGGTAAAGCCTTGACACGGTGCCCCGCCGCTGCCGTGCGGGGGGGCTGCGTCTCCAGGTGTGCTGCTCTGCTTCCTCACCGGCCTTCTGGAAAGGCTCCTGGAAAAAACGCTTAAAAATGTGTGATGTGTCCATCCCGACTGTCCCCGGGGTCCACTGCAAGTTCAAATACAGGTTCTGGGCTTGGTTTTGCCTGCTGCCGGTGAGCCAGTAAGTCAGGACTTTTCTTTGATCCGTTTCAGCCTTTCCCGCTGATCTCTGCGTCCCGCTGGCTGCGGAAGCGGGGGGAGCTGTACCTGCTGCTGTCGGAAGAGGCGGGCATCTTCCGCCGAGGCGCTGGCAGGCTCTGCTACCTCTTCTTGTTCAATGACGTCCTGATCATCACCAAGAAGAAGAGGTAAGGCTCGGGGGGGGGCACCCCTTGCTTTCCCTGCATAACAACTAGGGAGGTTGAAAAATCTCGATTTCCCAAGCAGCACGTAGCCTAAGCGATTCCCGAGATTTCCCCATTTTGACCTTTATTGAGGTGTCCCTTGTTGGCCAGAAGGGAAGCGCCCAGCCCCACAGCCCTTGGCCTTGCTTCTGTTTGTGGCTGGCCGGCCGGCAAGTCCGCGGAGCCGTGTCCCACCCCCGGGCATCAGCCCATGTCCTCACCGTGATGGTCACCTCGGTGGTGCCCACTGGACTTCACCCGCCGGGGCTCTGGGCCGTGCCGGGGGGCAGCTCGGTCCCCGATGTCAGCACCTGCTCTGCGGCTGTGCGTGGCTGAGGTGCCGATCCCGTCCTTGCCGCAGCGAGGAGAGCTACACCGTCATGAACTACGCCACGCTGGACCAGGTCACGGTGGAGAAGATGGAGAACGCCGAGCCGCCTTCCCCCCCGCCCGGCAAGGCGGGGAGCGGTGGCATGGCCCGCAGCGCGGCTGGCGGGCACCTGCTGCGCGTGGTGATGGAGAGGGACAGCGAGGGCAGGCGGGAGGAGGTCGTGCTGTCGGCGGAGACACTGTGAGTGGCCCGGTGGCGTTTCACAGGGTGCACGTTCTTGCTTGTGGGATAAACTGGGGCCCTGGAAATCCCCCTCAGGCCTCTGCAAAGCACCTTTCCCTCCCTCCTCCTCCTCCCAGAAAGGGGGACCTGCGCGGGCTTCTCCCCTTGCTGTCTTTTAGATTTCCCATATAATTCCTGTATAATGCTTCCCCTGGTGCAAATTAAGCAAAGCGGCTGGGTGATGTGTACCAACTTGTGATGAATCTTTGCATTGAATGCTCTGACCAAATGCTTGTCCAGTCTGGCTTCCCGGGAAAGCCTTCATCCTGCTGGGAATTTCCCAGCTGCTGCCAGCAACAGGGATGCTGTCTCTACACCTTCTTTTGTAACATGGGCTTTCCCTCTGCCAGGAGTGACCGGGCCCGGTGGATTGCTGCGCTGATGCACCGAGAAAAGGAAAAGCCGGACACCACTCCTAAAGGAGGTACCAGGATGCTGGAAGTCAGGGGATTAGCGGTCAGACTGGAGCCTGAGCATTTCCAGGCACAGGTTTTTACCCTGTTCTTATCCGCTCCTGCTGGCGAAGGGGCTGAGGACGTGTGTCGATGGAGGGAACACGGGGTACCACGTGATGGAGAGGAGAACTCAGGGTACCAAGCCTGGCTCATTAGGAGTTGCCTCCCATTAAGTTATTGGTCACAATAAACCTTCGGTACATTCCCTAGGAGGCACAGTGAAATTCCAGCGATGCCTCAGGCTGTAGAAGAGCTTTGGCTTCCCCTCCCCATGTGCTTGGAGGGGGCAGGCGGGGAAGGGAGCAGGGTGCGGGGCTGCGGCTGCCGGCCGTGCCTGCTCACTCGGGCCCTGCTGTCCCCCGCAGAGCTGAGCCAAGTGGAGATCACCCGCGCCTACCTGGCTAAAGAGGCGGACGAGATTTCCCTGCAGCAGGCGGACGTCGTCCTGGTGCTGGGGGGAGAGGACGGTGAGTGTCGGCAGGGGGGAGCTGCGGCCGGGGAAGGCTTACCTTAGGTGGAGCAATGGTGGGGTGGAAAAGCTTCAGTGATCCCACTGAACCAGAATTTTAGCAATTTCCAGAAGCTTCCAGGAAACCCTAGCTGCTGGTGGGGTCCGTGTCGCTGGCTGGTGCTGTGTCCCAGCAGATGACGGTGGCTCCATGGAGGCTGATGGAGGTGGCACTGCCAAGGGATGGGCGGCTGGTGCGTCACTTACCAGTGACTCCACGGCGCAGGCTGTGGCTGGCAGCCAGCAGCAGAGACCACAGAAGTCCGAGAAATAAGCCCCAGAAGCAATAAATCAGGAACCTCCTCCCCTGTGAAGCTTTCCCTGGCCGCCTCTGGCCGGTGCCGCTGGGCAGGGCAGCGGTGGAGCCCTCTCCTTCCACTGCGTCCCCGGGGGCTGTGGCCCGTCCCCCTGGCGTGACCATCCCCGCTCCTCTCCTAGGCTGGTGCTGGGGTGAGCGGCTCAGGGACGGCGAGCGGGGCTGGTTTCCCCAGTCCTGCGCTCGGCAGATCACCAGCCGCACGGCCGTGGAGTGCAACGTCCGACGGATGGAGCGGCTGCGGATAGAGACCGACGTGTAGGGTGACAGCCGAGGAGAGATCCCTCTGCCGTGACTTATTTCAGGGGTCCTCAAACCTCTGCGGACTGAGCCCATAGCAAGAAGGGAGCGGGAGCCCCTTTCTTCTTGAATTTCGTTTGTCTTGAGCAGTCACAGGCGGCAGATCTTATCGTTCAGGACCGGTCTTTGTAGTGGCTGTGACAGCAGCTAATTAATGTGAGACCTGGCATCCGAGCGCTCCTGGCCAACGTTAATGACCTGGAACAGGCTTCAAGAGGCAGCCAAGGTGTTGGCTCAGGCTGAAAAGGCCACGGCCGTGTCCTGGGCTCTGTGAAGTGCCTCCTGCTGCCGTCCCCTTCCCTGCTGACCTCTGGGCCGATGCCTGGTGCCAGCGGCTCCACACCTTGCGAGGGAAGAGCCGGGGCATGGGGCGACCATACCTGAATCAAGCTAGTTATTCCTTGACTGAGTTATTCCCTCCTGTTTCTTTTTTATTCTTTCATTTTTTTCTCCCCACCATTATTCTCGGTTCTTTTGAACACAGCTGTGACCTTGGCAGGGGGAGGTGATACCTTGCACTCACTTGCCAAAACATTAGGTGCTGGAGCCGGCGGAGTTGTCCTCGTGGTGTCAGGTC
This sequence comes from Larus michahellis, assembly GCF_964199755.1. Classification (NCBI taxonomy): domain Eukaryota; kingdom Metazoa; phylum Chordata; class Aves; order Charadriiformes; family Laridae; genus Larus; species Larus michahellis. The sequence goes on from NC_133911.1 coordinate 8,973,922, forward strand.
TAGGGCCAGAAAGGGGATGCTCCGGCCAGAGGGAAGCAGGGCGAGGAGTGACGCTGCAGCCCCCGGCTGCCTCTCCCCTCTCCGGGGGGGCTGTGCCCGGGCAGAAGGTGGGGGGTCACTCCACCGCAGTCATGCAGGGTCAAACCCCATCCTTCCCGGGGCAGAGTGGTCCCTTCTCCTGCCCTTCTCCCCCAGAATTAGCACCCACAGGTGATTAACGAAGAGGCCTGCGGCAGGGTGGTTGCTTTGTCGTGGCTGAGCCGTTCACAGCTGGGTTTTTCCCCAGCCAGATGTTTAATGCCGCGGGGCCGTCGGGGGGGGCGGGGGGGTGGCAGTTCCCGGGGCCGATGCTCGGCCTCAGGGAGGGGAAACGGCAGCGATGATTTTGGGGTGAGGCGGTGCCTGGGTTGGGATTCACAGGGGCAGCCGTGCTGTAATGTGTCTGTTCTGATTAGACTGTTAAAGGATTAATTGGATTAACAATAAATTGATGGATCCCAATGAAACGCGTGTTCTCCTTGCCCAAAAGGGAACTGCACCCACCATCAGCAGCACCGGTGGGTCCCCGTGTTTGGCCCTGTGAGTGGGGACGGGTGTCCCCGAGCATGGCAGCTCATGGCCGATTGATGTCAAGGAGCCAGGTTTCCCCATTAAAAGCTCTAAAAGTAAAGCTTTGGGCTGATGGCAGCACCTTTCTGGCCTCTGCTCGTTCTCGACACGTGCGCATCGTGGGACCAATCCCTCAGCACAGCTGACTAAGCCTCTGCTGCCAGCTGCGGCGCATCTCCAGGGTCATTGACTGAGAGAGACCAGATAAACAGAAATTCAGCGAGGCTTTCTGTTTATTTCTCTTAACTGTGGAAGAATTAAAATTTTTCTTCTGTGCTAAATCAGAGGAGATGGGATCCGCAAAGAGAGACACTCGCTGCATGAAAACGGGAAGCAAACAGATTGTATTAAGAAATACGAACAGGAAAAAAGAAAGTTATATAAAAAAAATATAGGTAGAGAGTTGCCGCGCTCCCATGCTCAGACGCAGGGTTTACTCCAAGCGGGGGCCAGGAGCTGCAGCTCAGGGATTCACGCTGTAACGGGACAGGACCGATGTATCCCCATGTTTAAGGCTGGGCTAGTTTTCCTCGTGCTCCTGGAGCAGGGATGTTGGTGCCAAGGGCTTCCCGGCACCTCAGTCCTGGAGGGCGGCAGGGACTGCCGGGGGGACATGTGGCACAGTGGCATCGCTTGTCAGACTGGTGGCATCACTTGTGGCACGGTGGCATCCCTTGCTGGCCTCCCCGGTCCTGCTGGCCGTGCTCGGCGAAGGGCGCGCGGGGAAGGGGCCGCTCGCTCGCTGGCGGAGGCTGCGTTTGCTTTTCCAACCGGCCGAGGAAATAAATAGAAACCCGCGTCTGACGCAGCGGCCGCTTCAAGGCAAAAGTAACAGACCGTGTGATTGTCTGGAGAGTCGGCAGCAAGGCTAGCAGGACTCATCGGGGTCACTTGGCACGTGGACAAAATCTTCCTACTCCCTGGTTATCAATCATACAACATACAACCTTAATTACACCATTTTGGTCCTTCACTACATACTTATATTAACATTATTTCTTCACAATAGTGATATCTAATGCAAAAAATACTGTTAAGGAAGAAATAAAATAGGAAAAGAATTAGCAAAAAATTACAAGTTATATACAGATTAAAATAAATTCCATCAGGAAAAAAAAAAACACAATTCTTTTATTATTTTCAGTTGGCCCCCGTGGGAATAATTTAAAGGCCAAGCGCCTGGGCAGGGCTGTGCTGCAGCAGCAGCGGAGGCAGATGTGCCGGGACGGGAACGGCCCGGCCCCGTCGCAGAGCCGGCTTTCTTTTGACATTCTGGGCTCTCGGGCTCTCCTCACCCCGGAGCCTTGTGCAAATACACGGAGCAGTTCGGCTTACACCGACCGGTGGGCTCGGAGCCTTGGGCACTTTCACAGGGCCTTGCCGAAAACCAAAAAGGAAGGGTAAACGCTCTTGGGAAACACACCGGTGCTGCTCAATCTACCTGGAGTCCCTTCTGCGCCAAAGCTACCCCAGACGCTTCCCCCCGGGGACAGGGGATGCTCCCGGCTATCCCAAACCAGCCTCCTGGCTGCAAGGAGGGAGTTACAAGGGTCTTGTTCCTGACACAACCTCCGGCCCGGCACAGACGCCTCCGGCTGTTCTCTCCACGCCGGGAAGACACACTGACACGGGGATTTGCTGTACTGGACCACGCGAGAGCTCTGTGTCTATCCGCACAGTATCTCTGATTATTACACCTAATTTAGGCTTCCTTTTTGGTGGAGCAAAGTGGGCTGACATACTCCTGGGTTAAAAACCAGGCTCCTGCTGCCCTGCAGAGCCCGTCGCGAGCAGCCGGCACTGCCAGTGTGGAAGGCACTGCCTGTCGCCGGGAATGCTAACTGGGAGCTCTTGTGCTGATGGAGAGGGTCGGGCTGTGGGCACCGGCTCTGCAGGGTCGCTGGGGTCAGCGCTAGAGCTCTCCCCCACCCACGGCAAATGATAATTTACAGTAAAAGAACACTGCAAATTCGAATTAAAAAAAAAAATCATTCAAGTGAGGTGGTACTTCTGTGGAAGGCAGGATCTCAGGAGGGCGGGCACGTTCAGCCATCCGTTCTGCCCCCACTGTTGTACAGCTTCCCATAAATACTGGTGCATAAATACCTATTTTGGCCCATACTTTCAGCCCCCTCCCCAAGCCCAGCACCCAAAGGATGAAGGCCAGCAATTCGCCACGAGCGATCAAAGTCCGCTGACCAGGAGCGATCGCTTCTGAACCGTTCCTTCTGGTCTCTGGCCGAGGGCACGCCCGGGTGCCGGGGTGCTTGCCCTTGCCACGTGCCCGGGGGCCAGCCCGTGCCGCCCCGGCGAGCCGGTTACCCTCGGCGCTTCAGCCTCGCTCAGACAACCCCAAAAGCAGCAGCTTAGTCCATCTGGCAACCATAACCACTCGCGTGGCTTGTAAACAAGTTCGTTAAATACGTCGTCGTCTTCCTCTTCAGGCGGCTGCTTGGGGACACCGAGGGAGCGCTCCCGGCAGATGCAGGACTTAGTGCTCCACCGGCCGGAGCCCCCCCTGTGGCGGGGGTGAGCCGGTGGGTGGCGGGGGCTGCAGGGCTGGAAGAGAAGCCGGGACAGGTCAGGGGATGCTACAGGGCTGAGCGCCGGCACTGCTGCTCTGCTGGGGGCAGCCCCCGCGCCCTGCTCCCCCCCTGCCCAGGGAAGGGGGGAGCTGGCCCCGCTCCGCGCCCACGGATGGGCTTCACCTTTTTAGGTGACAACAGGCCACTGGTGGGGGGTCTCTTACTGACCTGGGAGCAAGGAGGGTTGCTCGGCCGAGGGCAGACGAGGAGTACCACCTGCAAAGCAAGTCCGAGCATCCTGACACCCATCCCCGTGACACCCACGGGGGAGCTGCTCTGAGCCAACAGGGGCCATGATGGTTTGGGCAGAAATAAGGGTTTTTCCACCATGGCTGGTGCACAGGATCATTTTGTTCCAGTGTGCCCAGAAAAGAGTGGATTTTGTGTCCTGGCTTTACGCCAGGCACATTTGGGGTTAGGCTACTCAACAGCTTTATTTTCACAGCACTCTCAGCGTCCAGCCTGTGTCTTCCCTCGTGGCTGGGGTGACGGTGAACAAATCATCTCAAATGAGGGCCTTGGGAAGAGGCAGGTGCTACACCCTCTTACTGGTTTGAATTGACAGTACCACTACCAAACCCAAACCACCACGGCATGAGTGACAGCCCGGGCACGGGTACCACAGCATCCTTCCCGCAGCAGCTGCTTTTTTAGGCTCCCGTGGCCTCCAGCGGTACTCACTGCGCCTATACGTTACCTTCCCGACACGTCGGTCCCATGTACCCGTTCAGGCAGAGGCACTGGCCGTTCCGAGCGTTACAGTAGGAGCTGCTGGGGGCACACTGGCAGGCCAGGCTGCAGTCGGGGCCGTACTGGGTCGGCCGGCAGTCTGGAGAGGGGGCAGAGAGGGACTCCGCTGCAGGGCAGCCTGCTTCTGCCGTGAGCAGAAATGCCCGGCCATTGCCCGCTGCCCACCAGGCCGAGCTTGCGGTGGCGGCTGAGATAAAGCAGAGAGCTCTTTGCCTCGTCTCCCCCTAGCCTGCTCTCGATCTGCGGTGACACAGAGCATCAGAGCGTCCCAAGGTGGTCCTTCTGCATTTCAGCCTCAGCCTTTTGACGCTGGTGAACTAAATACAAGGGCACTGGAGGCTGGGGACTCAGATGTGACTACAAATAGAGGCTGGAGGCGTGACTGCCTCTGTTCAGAGACCCTCTTACTCTTTGAGGGGACACACAAATAAGAAAGCCCCATTCCATGAGCATTCAGCCCCAACAAGAGGGGTTTCACATCCATTTTAGGACAGGGCTTCTAGCCCACTGGGCTTCTAATGCCCCTCTTGCACGGTCCCCTTTCCCACCTTCCCAAGCTGCGGCTCCACTCACCCAACCCGCACTTGAGGCCAGTTTTCCCGGGCGGACACAGGCAGCGTCCCGTGGCCGGGTCGCAGGGTGCATCGCCGAGGCAGTCGCAGAGCTGCTGGCATCCCTCGCCGTACGTTCCCTCCTTGCAGCCTGTTTTGAGAGGGGAGACAGGGCACAGGCGCTACGACGCCATGCCTTGGGATCCCACCGATGCCTGGGGAAGGCAGGGGAGGCCGTGGTACCTGTCTGGCAGCGCTCGCCGCCGAGCCCAGCGGGACACTGGCAGCGGCCGGTGGCTGGGTCACAGCCTGCTCCGTGCTCACAGTCGCAGCGCTCCCGGCAGCCAGCTCCATGGAAGCCCGGGGGACAACCTGCGATGGAGCCGGGGGGGAGAGCTCGGTAAAGCACGGGTGGGTTGGACTCAGGATCAGCTGCAGCAAAGCCTCCGCCAGCCCAGCAGAGAGAAGCAGCGAGCCTCGCTGAGCACAGCCCCACGCCTCACGCTGCAGGCAGAGGGGTCTCCATGCAGGCGGCATGCAGAGAACGGACACAGCGCTCCTTTTTTCAGGATTAAATGCATCCCTAGTGGGATGGGGAAGCAGGACATGTTAGGACACGCAGCCTACAGCTTCAGACAAGAGATGGGACATGAGGGAGAGGGGACACGGGGGAGATGGGACAAATAGGACGGGATGAAGGATGCACTTACGCAGGTGAAGGGAAGGAGGCACACGAACAGCCGGGCACACACAGGGCCCATGGCCCACAGACGCCTCAGAACACAACAAGCGCTGGCAGATGTCCTTGCCCAGGGTGGGGGGGTTGGAACAGGATGATCTTTAAGGTCCCTTCCAACCCAAACCATTCTCTGTTTCTAGGGTTCTACGAATGCACACAGCTGCCCGCTGCCAGCCCCGGCTGTGGAGCGTTTCAGCTCCGAAGGTCCCCGGCGGTGCCGTGTGTGCCCAGCTGCCTCGGAGCGGCACCTCTGTGTCCAGCGCTCCCACCCAGGGAATAGGAATTACCTCCTCAGCCACTACTTCTGCTTCCCAGGCAGGGCTGGCGGTGAACACCAGTACAAAAGGAAGAGCCCGCAGGAGCGCACAGCCACGTGCGCGACACCAGCGGGTCACACCTCCGTCCTACCGTCCTGCTCGCCGGATGAGCTTTAGAAAACATTCCCCCCACCCTCACAAAGCCGAAGGTGCCTCCGCTGCCACGACTCACTGTGTTCGCAGAGGGGCCCGTAGTGGCCGGCGGGGCAGCGGCAGGCTCCCGTCCCCGGGTCGCAGGTGGCATTGTGCAGGCAGGCGCAGCGCAGCTGGCAGTTGGCACCGTACCTTCCCGGCGGGCATTCTGCAGGGAAGAAGCGGCGACAGAGCTGCTCAGCGGCCGGAGAGCCGGCCTGGCCCTGCTCCTGCGCTTCAGAGGGCAGAGAAGGCAGAACAGACACAGGTGGGGATAACAAACTGGACCCAGTATGAAACAGACTGAGCGAGCTCCACAGTTCCTGGGCCGGTGCAGGGCAACGCATCCAAGTGGGGTTTACCTAATTCACAGGATTTCCCCGTCCACCCGAGCGCACACGAGCAGGAGCCGTCGGCAGCATTGCACAGCCCCCCGTTGCGGCAGGAGCAGGTCTGCTGGCAGCCCACCCCGTACCGGTGCTCCTCACAGCCTGCGGGACAGGACCAGAGGAAATGGTCTGAGGTTGCGGCAGGGGAGGTTCAGATTAGATATTAGGAGGAACTACTTTACTAAAAGAGTGGTCAGGCACTGGAACAGCCTGCCCAGGGAGGTGGTGGAGTCACCATCCCTAGAGGTGTTTAAGAAACGTCTAGATGTGGCACTTCAGGGCATGCTCTAGTGGCAGAGACTGTAGGTTGTTTGGTTGGACTCGATGATCTCAAAGGTCCTTTCCAACCATGAAGATTCTATGACGAGAGGCAGTGGCCGTGGGCACGGGGACCACGGCACGGCTCTGGCAGGAGCCCAGAGGTCTCCAGGCAAGGAAATCAGTTCCCACTCAGGACCTTTTTCCATCCGACTGCCTGAAACGCCTGCTTGTCCCGACGCATGACCCTGCAGCTGCTGTTTACCTTGCTCACAGGTGGGACCAGCTCTTCCCGGTGGGCAAACGCAGTCTCCGGTGACGGGGTGGCAGGTAGCGCCGTCCCCGCAGGAGCACAGCCGTGCACAGTCCTGGCCGTAGCGACCAGCAGGGCATCCTGGAGGGATGGAGGGAGACCCTGGTCACACCAAAGCACAGCTGGTTTGAGGGCTAGCGAGGAAGGACTTTGCAAGGGCACATGAGCAGAGCAATGGGGCAGCAGGAGGAGTCCACAGCCCCACCGCTCGTGCGCAGTGTGGCTGGCGGACTGGGGAAAGAGCTTTTAGGATTTAGGAGCAGGGCGTTTTTTGCAGAGAGAGAGCAACACAGTGACGGCGTGATGCAAAGGCTGGTGTGTCAGGCCTTTCCCGGTGGAGAAATCATTTGTGTGATTCTCAAATGATTTTGAGAATCACACAAATTCTCTAAATAAAACAAACGGAGCAAGAAAATGTTTCCGTGGTTCAGACAGACAGCAAAGGAGATCAGTGCGACTCCATGCCCACAGTAAGGCCGGTACTATGCACGGGGAGGGCATTGCTGGGAGCGCAGGCTGCACGGTCAGGCAAGGAGCTCTTTTCCTGCCGACAGCCCCGTGCAGGAGTCGGTCACTGTAACGTGTCTCATCTCCCGCAGGGCCAGCACCCGGCTGTGTGCAGGATCCGCACTACCACCGTTCACCTCCTGACGAGGAGAGCCCTGCGAGCTCCTGTCCCCCGGCCGGGTGGCCCGGGCACTCACCCACGCTGCAGTCCGCGCCGATGTAGCCAGCCGGGCAGTGGCACGTCCCTGTGGCAATGTCACACTGGCCCCCGTTCTTGCACTTGCAGGGCCTCTCGCAGTTGTGGCCGTACCACCCAGGGGAGCACTCTGCGGGGAAAACAGAGACAATGGCCTCAGTGCCCAAAAAGATGAGAACAAGGTCCAAACTCTCTGGAAAAACCCACCAGATGGATTCAGATAGCCATTTCATCAGAGAGGAAGCCGACAGCTCTGCTGGGGGTGGGCTTGTGCCAGGCTGGCACAGTCGAGGGGCTACTGGTCCGCTTGGTAGCATAGAGCTGCTCCAAAGCACGCATGAGTCAACCAGCTACAAGAACACACCAAGGGTGTGCAACTCACACCCCCCATCCCTTCCACGAGCGGGTTCTGCGGGATGTGACCCGTCCATCACAGACAGCACGAGCTCCTGCAAGCCACGCTCCGGTGCCTCTGCCCCGACGGCGCATGCCGACATGCAGGAACGCGAGAGCTGCTCTGAGGGGCCGCCTGGTCAGTGGGAGCCAAAGAAAAGCCCAGAAAACACTTATAAATAATCTCATGGCAAACTAGCAACAATGCCAAGGAGCTTCGGACTGTTCAGAACCTCTTTGCTGAAGATATAGCTGCGAAATATCCCAAAATGCAAAAGTAAAATGGCCAGAAAATGGCTGAAAAATGGCCAAAAATGGGCCTGAGTGCAGATGAGAATGACGTTTTGTTTCCATGAACTCCTACTTGCGAACGAGTCATTGAGAGACGCCGCAGAGGTCAGAGCCTCCCTGTGCAGGGCCAGGCTTGGGCCAGGGAGCAAGAAAGCACTTGCCTGGACAGACTCAGCCGCGGGGCTGTAGGAGCTGGGCAATGGTCAAGAGCAGAACCAAAAAAGACCTTGGCCAAGCCGATGAGGACAAAGGCGACCACGGCAAAGACAGCCCGCCTTTGAAGGTGCTCCAGCAAGCTGGCTGCTCCCTGCGCTGAGGCTTCTCCGGCAGTCAGCCCACCACCATCCCCCGCGCTGGGGAGCCATGGCTCTGCACCGGCACCGCCAGCGTTCCCGGCACTGTGCCTTCAGCGCGGCCTTGGTCCGTGCAAAGGTCTGTGAAGCAGAAGAGGAGCCGAGAGCAGACTCACCCAGCTGGCAGGCGGGCCCGTGGAAGCCGGGGGCACAGATGCAGGCCCCGGTGACGGGGTGGCACTCCTGGGTGGCTCCGGCACACTGGCAGATCTGCCCGCAGCCCTCCCCGAAGGTCCCTGGCAGGCAGGCTGTCGGGAGAGAGGGCACCAAGGAGGCTCAGATTCACTTAGCGGGAGCGATCCCACCCCCCTGCGCAAGACCTTTTTTTTCCCCCTTTCTATTTTAAGCCAGGATTTAGGAAGCCTTTTATGACAGTGAAAGTTCTCTGCCACCCAACGAGCAAAGGCACCCGCATGCAAACGGTTCCTCGACTCCATTTAAGACTTGGATTGAAAAGAAAACTGTACTTAAAGGCATCAGATGCCTCTGGCGATGCCAGCCCTACCTACCCTCATATCCCCGCCAGCTTCCATCCCCACAGACACGGCAAATACACCCCTGTCCCCCGGGGAAGGAATGCACTCACATGCCTCGGTCTCTTCCAGACTTGCTCATACCCACAGGAGCTCATTTTAATACTGATTTATTGCCAATCCTCTGGATAAATACGTAGCTCTGATTTCCCACTTGGCTCCCCGTGCTTTGCTAACATTCTGTGGGCGAGCACCCAGCTGCCAGAATGTATGTGAGCTGCTCCTTGGCACAGCTCGCTGGCGGGGCTTTTTTTTTTTTAAACTTTATGTAGAAATTGCTTGACCCGTCATGTTCCCAGAGCCCATCAGCAGAACCGCAAGAGGATCACTCCCTTCTTCGTACGTTTCTCACATCCAGAGCCTGTAAAGCCCGGCGGGCAGCCGCAGCGGCCGGTGATGTGATCGCAAGGCACTCCCTGGGGACAGGCGCAGCGGCTGGCACAGCTCTTCCCGAAGGAACCCGGCAGGCAGGCTGCGGCACAACAAGCGGGGAGACAGATGTAAGGCCCCCGACTGGCTTTCCAGTTTGCGTTAAAGCATCAGAGCCCCAGGGCCAGCTCCTGCCCTCAGCGGGTGCCGAGCCGGCCAGGCAACACTTTTTGCAGCAGCCCAAAAGCCTCTTTCAGGGCAGACTGTCAGCTCCCCAGGACGTTTTGCCACAACTTGTAACTCTCATTAAAAATGAAGTTTCTCTCCTCCCCAGGCTCTGCAAGGAGCCAGGGGTGCACCCAGCGGCGCCTGGAGGCTGTGCTGCCGGAGGGACGGAGGGACGGAGGGACGGAGCGATGCTGGCTCACCTTTCTCGCAGCGCCGGCCCCTCCAGCCACGGGGGCAATCGCAAACGCCAGTAACGTGATGGCACGAGACGTTGTCCCCACAGTCGCAGTGCTCTTCGCAGCGTGCCCCGAACAGCCCCTCCGGACAAGCTTCAGCGATGCAAACATGGGAGGGATGACAAGTTATACCAAAAAAGGTGACACGGGTCTTTGTCACCGCAGTTTCTGTAGGCACACACTTCACTTTATTTGTGTCCCTTTCATTCCTGCCAAGCCAGAGAGGTGCTGTGACAAGACCGGTGACATCTGCCAGCTGGGGATGGCAGCTCCTCTCTGCCCCACGGCACGTATGGCGTGGGGAATCGCAGTGTGACACGGAGCTGCACGGCACGCAGGAGCACGAGTGGCTCAGCAGCATCCCCGGTCAGGTCTGCCCAGGGTACCCGAGCGTGAAGTGTCACCTAATTCAGTGTGAAAGTCTTTTCTAACCACGCCACATGTTTTCGGAAGCGTTATTCCTGGCGCTGTTTAATGAGAGCTGGGTGCCGGCACCGTATATTTTAATCACGGCAGCAAGCGTTTAGTTTTGCTGCTGCTTCTGCTGTCACAGAGGCACCTGGTTTCTAAAGCAGCTGCAAGACAAACTGTGCGCAGTCCCACAACTCTGCAGAAGTTAGCACTGAGCTGTAAAGGCAATGAACCTAACTTTCACTTCTGCTTCATGAATGAATGCAAAAAAAACCCCAGTAAGTCCCTGTACAACTGTCCAAACAGGTTGCTTGGCCACGCAAGGGCCAGGCTTGTCCACGCAGCTGTGGTGAGAGCGGGGCTGCTCTGCACACAGCCGGGTATTGGCACAAACACGCAGCTTCAAATACAGCTCGGTGGGAAGCCAAGGAGAAGATTCTAGCTCTTTTTATTTTTTTTTAAAAATAAATAATATAGTTTGTGCATTTGCAGGTGTGTTTTTAAATACTTTATATTGAAATAAATTATAAAAGCGAACCTGTGGGTGAGCTCAGTGCAGGCAACTGTGGGCGAGCTCAGTGCAGGCAACTGTGGGCAGGGTGAGGTATGATGGCCAGAGCCACGAGGGCACCCGGAAGCCAAACCCCCCAGACGCCCACCCTTTGAAATCTCCACCCCGGCAGCTTAACGCTGCCTCGTGACGGGGACCGTGCTGCGGGGGGGGTTCTAGGTGTGGGGGTTTGGAAGCGTGTGACATGATGCTGGGAGGGGACGAGGTGCCTGAGAAGGCGGCGGAACCCGGCTGCTCGCCCTTGGCCAGCGAGGCGAGCTGCAGGTCGGGCTCTGTGGCCGAGTCTCGGCTGCTTACAGCAAAGGGAGACATTCCTGGGAGGAAACCTCCGAGCACTTCGATGTGGCTCATGGCAGAAAGAGCGGCAGTGGGCAGCTCCCCTGCGCCAGGCGTCAGCTGCCAAGTAAAGACTAGGCCATGCCTTTTACACCCTAATATAAGGAATACAATAAGGCGTCATGACCCCTGAAAGGGAAGAAGCTGGTGGATCTCTTCGTGGTGTTCGGATACTGGGTGAAGTCCCTGTTGCTGCTCTTAGCGGGGCCAACGGCCTTGTCAACACTTCCTCGTAGCAAAGGGATTGCCAGGGTTTGTGTTACATTTAAAGATAAGGCGCACACAGGAGCCCGCCGAACGACAGACGTCATTATTTGCTGGGGCTGAGGACTGAAGCCAGGCACTTCGGGTCAGTGTCATACAGGGAAGTGCAGGAGATGGAAAGGAGATGGTCTTTTGTTACTCTTAAAATAAGTGGGAGAGAGGAAGACCTTCACTTGGCATTTTGGTTTCACCGCGCAGGTAGCGTGGGGGGTGTGTGGGATTGCTGCCCTGCCTCGCATCCCTGCTTGGGGCCTGGGGAGCTCTGCCTTCGGGCACTGCCTCCCCCTCCCGCCGGCGCCGGCGCAGGGTGCTGTGCGGCCTCTGTGCGCACCAGGAAAGCAGAAAGCGCAGCAGCGGCCAAAACCCAGGGCACGCGCGAGAATCACGGCACCCGCGAGCTCTCCCTGCGGCACTGAAATCCAAATTTTATGTCTTTGCTTAAAAATCCCCCGCCCCACCGTCCCCCGGGGCAGGCGGTTCCCGCGGTCAGCATCCCCGCGCCCCACTTACGGCTCTCGCACTTCTGGCCGGTCCAGCCGGGCTGGCAGAGGCAGTGGCCCGTCCGGCGGTCGCAGAGCCCCCCGTGCCGGCACTCGCAGCGCTGCCGGCAGTCGGCCCCGTGCTGGCCCTGCGGACACTCTGGGAGGAGGCACATGGTGAAACACTGCCCTGACACCCGCCTCCCCGACCCACCCCCAGCCTTCCGAGGAAAATGAGCCCAAAAGGGGACAAGTTGGTGCCAGAGCCCGTTTCTCAGGGCGGCCGGCGCACCGGTACTCACCCAGCTCGCAGGCCAGCCCCGTCCAGCCCTCGGGGCAAGCGCAGAGCCCTGTGGCAGGGTCACACGTGCCACCGTTTTGGCAGAGGCAGCGCTGGCGGCAGTTCCTCCCGTAGAAACCCGGCGGGCACGCTGCGGGAAAAGCAGGCCAAGCGTCCCCGTCAGAACACGGGTCCAAGGGCAAACACAACGTCTCTGGTCACCTGCCAGAGCGATAAGTGTACGGCCTGATATAAAATGAAGCTGTTATGGTGTGCAATGAGAGGCAGGGAGAGGAGCCAACGAGACCCTGAGGCTGCTCAGCTGCCCTCATGGGGACGTTTGGTATTTCAACCTGCTCAGGTAAGAGGTGGCGATGACACAGGGCACTGGGTGCATGATCCCTTTAGAGCCTTCTTAGCCCCGGTGGTGGCAAATACACAAAAGAAAAAAGATTGTGTGAGTTCAGCAGCCAGGAGAGATGCTCAGCTGGCGGCCGATGCCCTCGGTCCTGAGCTGCAGAACATCCTCCTCCCCTAGACCCAGACAGTGCCAGTGCTTGGCAGAGAAAAAAACCCCAGCCATTTAACCACACGAATAATTGTTCTCATGTGCCCAGTTTCACTGAGCTGTGCCTAAAGACATCGCCAACTTGGTGTCTGAATGCTCAGTGCACTGCACGATCAAGCTGTTCCTCTGTGTGCTGCTACGGAACTGCAAACCAGTGCGATTCCTGGTGCTCTTGGGGAAGGCAACCTCTCGGCTTCCCTCTTTGTGAATGAATCGGGAAGCGAGGAAGGGCTGCACACAATCACAGCAATCTGGCTTTGCTCTCGTACTGTCTCAGCTTTTTGTAGTCGCTACTCCATTGAAAACTCCGACCCAGCCTGAGAAATGGCGCGTTTAAGGCAGGCTGGCAGAGGAAGCAGAGGGCCTGGGTTCGGAAGTGACCGGGAGGCGCGTTACCTTGCTGGCATGTGGGTCCCGTCCACCCGGCGGCGCAGAGACAGCGGCCACTGACGTGGTGGCAGGTGGCGTTGTTGAAGCAGTTGCAGGTCTGGCTGCAGTCCTCGCCGTACCTGCTCTCCTGGCACGCTTCGTGGGAGCAGAAGCAGGCATGACTGTTAGGCAGCAGGTACGAATCGCATCAGCCAGACTCCTACTAACCATCCCAAACGCACTTGTCTGGGAGAGGAACCAACACTGCTGTGTGGCTGCTTTGGACGGCTGTGTAAGTTGGGTTTTATGGTGCTATGGGGAAATAACAGCTGTGTTCTACAGGCGGCGGGCATCCAAACACGGACACTGTTGTTATCGCCACTCTTACATCATTTTATATATTTGGAAACTGTTTGCTGGATGCCCAAGGCCTCATTACATTCAACAACGTGCTCTAGCCAGAAGCCCCCAGTCCCTCTCCAAAACCAAATCCTTCTCTGCCACACAGAATTAACTTCCATGCAGAGAAACGGATGTGGGGAACAGACACCTAAACCTCTGGGCTCTACGACCGAGCAGCGCGAGAGACGGCGAGGGCTCCAGAGTGCCTTATGGAGGGCTGCTCCGACCTCGCCCCATCCCGTCCCATCCCGTCCCATCCCGTCCCATCCCGTCCCATCCCATCCCATCCCATCCCATCCCCTCCCCTCCCCTCCCCAGGCTGCTGTGAAACCTACGCTGGCTGCAGCGGGGGCCGGTCCAGCCGGGGGGACAGTGGCACTGGCCTGTGACATGGTCACAGCGGGCGCCGTTCAGGCAGTCGCAGACTTCCCGGCACTCCAGTCCGTAAAATCCATCAGGACAGGCTGTGGAAAACAGAAGATAAATGCCCACAAAATGCCTATACAGAGAGCTGGAAATCTCCCAGCAGAGAGGAGATGCCTCTTGGTGGCCTTTTTTGCCAATATAATGCTGCACCAGTGTGACAGCCACATATTAATGGCTCTCTGCCTGGCAGGGCAGCAGAATATTGCATGCCTGTCCGTTGGGGACACTCAAGGTACAGGACAAAGCTGTGGTGCAGCAGAAGAGCAATGGCACCAGGTTTCTGTCCACGAAGCCACCACACAGGTTGGTGCAGGAGCCAGAACCTGCACCCAGGGACCCCCTGGAGAGGCTGCTCCGAGACCCTGCGTGGAAGGTGTATACGCACGCAGCGACCAAGGCAGCTGGGCATTTACTCCCTGTTTGCACTTTGTTAGTCTTTTTTATTTCCTAGACCTTTTCCCTTCAGAGTTAAAACCAGAGACACAGCAGCTTGCGGACAAGCGGTTTTCCCCATCACCATCCCAAGGGATTCTCCTTGCTGTAGTGGGATAGCAAAGGAGTGCAGACCCTGCCGGCAAGGAGCCCGTGGGAGCCGCAGCGGGCGCTGGGTGCCCAGCACAGGTACTCACCGTGCTCACAGAAGGTTCCTCGCCAGCCCGGGCTGCAGGTACAGGCCCCGCTGACGTGGTCACAGGCAGCCCCGTTGTCACACTGACACTTGTGCCGGCAGCTCAGCCCAAACCATCCCTCCGGGCACTCTGGCAAGCAGAAGCACAGCAGACTGAGGAGCCTGTCCTGTCCCGGCGTCCCCGGGAAGCTACGCTAAGGCTCTGCATGGGAACAACGGTATCTGGCTTTTTTATAATGACTAGTGGGCTCTACCCTACTCCTTACAGATGTGTACCCATGTCACCCAACCACCCTCAGGACAGGATGGGACTGCCAGCATGGCAGGGCATGGCGACTGAACCAAGAAGCACTGCCAGAGAAATCTGCACCCCATCTCCCTTCACTCCCTTTGCAGGGAGAAGGCTCCCGGCTGCCTGTCCGATGTCTTTCCCCTGGAAAACAAATCTGCACCCTCTGTCTCGGCTGAGGCGAGCGGGGCACCCGCGGGCAGCACTCACTCCTCTCGCAGCGGCTGCCGGCGTAGCCAGCCTCACAGGCGCATTGACCCGTCACCGCGCTGCAGCTCCCGTCGCCGTTGCTGCAGTTGCAGGTGTGAGCGCAGTCGGGGCCCCAGCGCCCAGCGTCGCAGGCTGAAACACAGCGGGGAACGGACCCTCAGAGGCTGCCCTTGCCCAGCCTCCCTGGCGCTGCCCTCTCCACGGGGCGTTATTCCCGTTGATTGCAACCGCTCCCTCGGGCAGAAGGACAAACATGGCTGCGGGTCCCAGAAAACCCAGTGGGACAGTGAGGGCGGCTGTGACATTAGCACGTATTTGATGGGAATTCATTCTGCAAGCGAGCCCACTACAGAAAGGCAAGCGGCTCCCGGCGGCACTGGCAGGACAGAGCGGGGAAAGCCGAAGGATTCCAGACAGATTTTTCTGGCAGAGGCACAGCACGAAGATGACAATGAAGCAAATGACAGCGCAGCTCTGCACAGGTCAGTGACTTCTGGGAGCGATGACGGATAACACCGCAATACCTCTCTGACAGTTGTACCCCGTCCAGCCCGGTGCGCAGCTGCATGTCCCCGTCACAGGATGGCAATGTCCCTCGTTCCCACAGCTGCAGCTCAGCTGGCAGTCGGGGCCAAACCAGCCGGGCGGACACACTGCCAAAGCAGACACGTGCTCACTGCAGACACCGCCGTCACACCGCAGCAAGGGCTCCCCTCCCTCCCGGCAGACCCGAGGGGTGCCGCAGGGCGCTTCTGCGGAGCCACCGTGGGCACCGACACCCCTCGGCCGAGCCTGGGTGCTCAGCGCTGGGCTGAACAGGCCGAGGGCCTTGGGGATTTACCTCCCTTTCTGCTGAGGGAAAAGCGACCGCTGGGAGGACAGGACTAGAGGGATGTCAAGGGAAGAACCCAGCCCAGAGTGTGAGGCACCGGCGGCGTGCACGGTGCTGAGCCCTGCTCTGACGAGCGCGGTGATGCCTGGGCGATAGCTGGATGCTCTGCTGACTACAGCAGGTACCCCAGGTCCAAGGAAATACCCCTCATCCCAGCTGGATCCCAGCCCTGCAGGCACAAGGGACCGAGGGCAGAGAGCACTCACCATCCTGGCAGCGGGGGCCGGTGTAGCCGGGGGGACACAGGCAGGCGCCCGTGGCGGGGTGGCAGCTGGCGTTGTTCGCACACTCAGGACAGATCTCCTGGCAGCCCAGTCCCCAGCGGCCGTCAGGGCAAGCTGGGGCAGAGAGAGAGAGGACACAGCGGCATCGGGATCACAGCCGAGGCGCGAGAGGGACAGCTCTACTTCCTGCTGCATGTCAATGGGTCCCTTTTCTCGTTCGTGTCCATGCAAAACATGGACTTTTGTTTGGCAATACGTGGCTACTAGCAAGGACAACATTGCTTTGTTTGTTTTATAAACAGCGTGTGAGCCCTGGTAAGTGCTATTCTGGTCTCACTCCAGGACTTTCATGTCAATTTTGGATTCACATCTACGGGTGGGGAGCTGCAAGGGCTCCTTGCGAGGAAATGCTGCTGCTGGCAAAGGGTCTTCGCAGCTGCTGTCCCACTACTGGACAGCACGTCAGCACGCCCAGATCTGCTTCTAGTTGCAAAGGAGAAGCAAAAGGCTAAGAACTGATAAACTGGGGCAGGAATCCTTGTTTAACTGCTCCAGCGCCTGGAAAAAAGTCAGTTCAAAATGTATGGTAAGCACTGTGCACGTGTGGGTTTATTGCTCAGTCACACTATTAGGAGCAGGACATCTATATACATGACTAATATCTTCCAGCTGCTGCAATACCGTATAATCATGTGAAAGTTTTTAATTTAGGATTCTCTGGTTCACCAGCAGTTAAAGAGTAATATGGTGGAGGCAAGTAAAAACACACATCAGTAAAGAAAGACTCCTTTCCTATGTTACGGACTGCAACAAAATATCTCCATCTCTACAAATATCTCTACAAAAATATCTCCATCTTTTTTATCGCGTATGTTTACTTGTACTTCACTCAGCTTCACCACCAGGGCTGAGCTAGCTGAGGCTATTGTTTAAGACTTACCATCAAAAGCCGGTTTTTTTCCTAATTTTCCACGAAGTTGATCCTAATTTCCCTAGATGTTTTTAAAGCCAATTTTAGCAAAAGAAAAAGAAGAGCTGTACGCCTAACTCCCTACCTCGGCGCACTTGCTGCTGTTGCCTCCTCACCTTGGCCGCAGTCGTGTCCGGTCCGGCCGGGCGGGCAGAGGCACTGCCCCGAGGTCCGGTCGCAGGGCGCTCCCCCGCAGGGACAGGGCTGCCGACAGCCCGCCCCGAACGTCCCCTCCGGGCACTCTGCGGGGAAAACAGCGGGTGAAAACCGCCCCCTCCTCAGGTGCCTTTCCCAAGGGCGCGTTACCCACCCCCAGCCCCACACACCAAAGGAGCCGCTGGTTCCACGGGGAGAATCATAGATTAGAATCTTCATGGTTGGAAAGGACCTTTGAGATCATCGAGTCCAACCAAAAAACCTACAATCTCTGCCACTAGAGCGTGCCCTGAAGTGCCACATCTAGACGTTTCTTAAACACCTCTAGGGATGGTGACTCCACCACCTCCCTGGGCAGCTGTTCCAGTGCCTGACCACTCTTTTTGTAAAGTAATTCTTCCTAATATCTAATCTAAACCTCCCCTGCCGCAACCTCAGACCATTTCCTCTGGTCCTGTCATTATTCCCCTGGGAGAAGAGGCCAACACCCACCTCCCTACACCCTCCTTTCAGGGAGTTGTAGAGGGCAATGAGGTCTCCCTTCAGCCTCCTCTTCTCCAAGCTAAACATGCCCAGCTCCCTCAGCCTCTCACATGCCCTGGTCTCCAGACCCCTCCCCAGCCTGGTCGCTCTCCTCTGGACACGCTCCAGCACCTCAATGTCCCTCTTGTACAGAGGGGCCCAGAACTGAACACAGCACTCGAGGTGAAGCCTCACCAGTGCAAAGAGAAGCCCAGCTGTGAACAGTTTCCCTGCTGCAGAAGAAGACCACAGGCCTGGAGGTGACCGCACTGTTATCCCCACCTGCAGCCTCTTGCATTTAGGGGTTGACCTGCTGGAGAGCAGCTCTGCAGAGAGAGACCTGGGAGCCCTGGTGGACACCAAGTTGCCCATGAGCCAGCAATGTGCCCGTGTGGCCAATGGCCTCCTGGAGTGCATCAAAAAGAGCGTGGCCAGCAGGTGGAGGGAGGTCATCCTCTCCCTCTACTCCGCCCTGGTGAGGCCACAGCTGGAGCACCGGGTCTGGTTCTGGACCCCCCACTTCAAGAAGAACAGGGAACTGCTGGAGGGAGTCCAACAGAGGGCTACAAAGATGATCAAGGGACTGGAGCATCTCTGTGCTGAGGAAAGGCTGAGAGCCCTGGGGCTGTTCAGCCTGGAGAAGAGCAGACTGAGGGGGGGATCTCATCAATGCTTATCGATATCTAAAGGGTGGGTGTCAGGAGGATGGGGCCAGGCTCTTTTCAGTGGGGCTCAGTGACAGGACAAGGGGTAACGGGCACAAGCTGGAACACAGGAAATTCCATCTCAACATGAGGAAAACCTTCTTTGAGGGTGGCAGAGCCCTGGCACAGGCTGCCCAGAGAGGTGGTGGAGTCTCCTGCTCTGGAGATATTCAAACCCTGCATGGACATGTTCCTGTGCCACCTGCTCTGGGTGACCCTGATTTGGCAGGGGGTTGGACTGGATGACCTCCAAAGGTCCCTTCCCACCCCGGCCATTCTGTGATTCTGTGACTTCCCAGCTCTACCTTGATTCATCTGTTGGAGTATCGCTTCTCTGGGGGTGACTGTCCTTTCAACAAGTGTCTCTTCCTACAAGAGCGACCAGTCACATGCCCAGGAGCCAAGGCCAAACTGGTCTCCAAACTGTGAACACGATTGTCCCTCGCCCCTGCACCCCGGCGGGGCTCTGCCCCACGGCAGGGCTGTGCCCCACAGCAGCACTGCGGGAAAGGTGGGCTTTTGCTCTGCCGCCGAGACACACGGGCTCATCCCACGGGCATGAGAACAGCGGGTTCACAGCCCCCAAACCCGTGCCATCCCTTGAGTCCTAGAAGATGTTCTGAGAGCTTTTTACTGCCCTGGCTGAAAGCCTCTGGAATCCGGAAGCCAGGCTCTTAAGAGGCAGCAAGGTTTGCAGCAGGTACATCGATGTAAAGCAATAAAGGGGGAGCATCCTCATCCATGAGAGGAGTAAGCACTTTTCCTTCCCTCTGCTCCCAGTGCCAGGGTGGCACTGCTGGTACCAGAGCACTCACTTTGCTCTTTGTACCCCGTGACACGACTCAGCAATAGCTAATTACGCGCTGACTGAGGGCCTCAGACCTGAAGGCCCTTAAATCCTATTTGAGTCTCCCAGAAGAGCTCCATGCTTGCAGACCTTTTTGTTCACTTGAAGCCAATATTTCGTAAGGCTTCGGCAGACGCGAACACACCAGCATTCACAAATCAGGGAGGAAAAGCACACCAGCGCGTAGACTTCAACTGACACAGTGGAGTATTTGTTATTCCTCCTCTTTGCTAATTGATGGCAGATGTTTGTCTTCACCCTTTAATAATTTCCAGATCCGAACAACAGCCAAGAGCCTACTATTTCTATACAAATATTTGTGTTATTTCCTGTGACTCCCCCCTACAGGCTTAAGCTCCTTTCTTATTCCTTTTAAAAATATGCCGACGGAGAGCGCCCAGCCCGCCCAGGCGCCGTGTGGCTCTGAGGGCAGCAGCGTCCCGGCGCGCAGGGGGGCAGTGGGACCCCCGCCAGGGGCACAGGGCCTGCAGATGCTGCTCGCACCCCTCCTCCTAACGCTCCTCCTAACGCTCCTTGGCTCTGCCAGCGCCTGCTCGCACTGGACCTTTGTGTGGCCAGCCGCAGCTTTTGTTCTGACCAGCACACCAGCTATCTTCTACGGGGCGTGGGGTTATGCGAGATAAGCACGCGCTGTGCTAGCAGCTTAATTAGGTTAATAGTTGTAACTGCTGGGTTGGGTGTGGATGGGGTGCGTGGTTAAACATGAGTTTGTGCAGAAACTCCCGGGATGCCTGAGTGAAAATTCAGATGCTGACCACTGCAAGCCTCTTCGTGCAGTGTGCCATCTCTTCATGCAGTGTATCTTCTCTTCATGCAGTCTATCTTCCCTTCATGCAGTGTGCCTTCTCTTAATGCAGTGTATCTTCTCTTCATGCAGTGTGGCATCTCTTCATGCAGTCTATCTTCTCTTCATGCAGTGTGCCTTCTCTTCATGCAGTGTGCCTTCTCTTCATGCAGTGTGCCTTCTCTTCATGCAGTGTGGCATCTCTTCATGCAGCGTGCCTTCTCTTCATGCAGTGTGCCTTCAAGTGTGGACTTCACGAGTTCAGCTTTTTGTGTTTTCTCTCGGATCCAACCAGTTGAAGCGTGATTCAGAAGCAGACAGCCTCACAGGGGGAGGAGGTTGCCTTTTCAACCCTTGATCAGCTCCGAGGCCGGCAGAAGTTGTTTCCCAAGGACTGTGTTCATGTTTTGTAATCATCACCTCATGCCAATGACTCACTGTCATTAGGTTCACCCAAAACACCTTTGTTGGAGGAAAGTCACGCTCTCTGACACCCCAACTATCCCCCAGGATCCTGAAAAGCTGCACCCTCAGCGCCCGAGTGTCGCCCTGCACACCCAGAGCCGCGCAGGAGTTACCGCGCTGCCGACTGGCCCTTTATGTGAAGAGCAGAAAACTGCTCCAGGAGGGTCATACTGAGGCAAAAGTTTAAATCCTAATGTAAATTTTCTTTTCCACTTGAAGATCAAATAGAGTTTCAATATGGAATAGAGAATAGAGCGGAAAATATGATACCGTTCTGCTGGGCACGGATTGCCTGGAAGTAAAAGGACATCAAAGAGGGAGGAAAGATAACAAGATATCTATCACCTTCATCTACAAAAGCAAAGATGCCCAAGCGGCAGGATAAAGTGAGACCTTGTTCTCCTGTTCTGAATAAGCCCCATTATGTGTGAGAAATCCCGCTTCCCGCTTTGAAGAGGCTGCAGCGCGTTACGGAGCCCTGCAAATGGCAGCTCTGGTGTCCTCTAAAGCCATCGCAACTTCCCACTCCTTACACCAACTGCAGTGGGCGAGGGGGTCCGAGAGGAACTCAGGAGGCCCTTTCATGTTGTTTTGTGAAGAACAAGTCTGTATGTGTGCGGAAGGTGAGTTTGCAGCAGGCGCTGGGCCCCTGCCTTACCTTGGTCGCAGTCCTCCCCATGGTAGCCCGGGGGACACTCTTTCCAGCACTCTCCGGTGACATGGTCACAAGACACTTCTGGAGGGCAGCTACATTTCTTCTTGCAGCCATCCCCGTAATAGCCAGGGTCACAGTCTGTTAGCAGTCATAATTAAAAAGAAAGAAGAGCTGGCATTACTCGATGGGCCCTGGAAGAGCGCGCAGCCCCAGCTCGCAGCGCTGGGCACTGACCCGAGCCGCCGGCTGGGGACAGTGGCTGGATGAGGACCACCGTCCACATTTAGGGGCACTCCCACCCGGCTGGGCAGGTTCTGCGTGCTGACTTAATGTTACCGAGGCTGACAGCAAGGTTTGTCCCTCATCGAAATAACGAGAGCTCAGATTGTCTTAGGAGGGTGGAAAGCTGAGCTTTTCTCTAAGAAAAAGAGTTGGGGGGGTTCAGCCTGGAGAAGAGAAGGCTCCGGGGAGACCTTCCAGCCCCTTCCAGTCCCTAAAGGGGCTCCAGGAAAGCTGGGGAGGGACTCTGGAGCAGGGAGGGGAGCCATGGGACGAGGGGTGACAGTTTTACACTGAAAGAGGGGAGATTGAGATGAGATCTGGGGAAGAAACTCTTTGCTGTGAGGGTGGTGAGCCCCTGGCCCAGGTTGCCCAGAGCAGCTGTGGCTGCCCCATCCCTGGAGGGGTTCAAGGCCAGGTTGGACGGGGCTTGGAGCAGCGTGGTGTGGTGGGAGGTGTCCCTGCCCAGGGCAGGGGGGTTGGAACTAGAGGATCTTTAAGGTCCCTTCCAACCCAAACCATTCTGTGATTCTATAAAACGTGTTAGGGGGAAAGAGGCTGCGGGAGGAGAACGGGGGATGCTCCGTGAATGCTTCTTGGCAACTCACCCATCTCGCAGCGCTTGCCGCGGAAGCCGGGTTTGCAGCTGCAGGAGCCGTCCCTCTTGTCGCAGTCCTGCGTGTTCTGCTGCTCGCAGCGGCACTCTTCGGAGCAGCCGGGGCCGAACGCCCACTTGGGGCAAACTGGAAGCGGAGGGAAAGAGCCGGTCAGTGACCCGCGAGCAGAAACGACACAGGGCATGGGATAGAAACTTTCCCACCTGGTGCTGGCCCTTCCCAGGGATGGGACCCAGAAAGGCTGTGATCTAAGAAAAACATACACCTCATAAAAAAGCGGAGGACAAGCGTACCTAAATGGCAGTACCGTCCGTATAAGCCAGGATCGCACAGACAGGCTCCGTAAATCCGATGGCAACGACCCCGGTTGGCACAGTTGCACTTTTTCCTGCATTGTTTCCCAAAAAATCCTTTAGGGCACCCTAGTAATAGAGAGAGATTTTCTGGGAAGATGAGCTGATTTCGGCCCGTCATTTTCCACAGGAGAACCATACCAAACCTAAAGCTGTCCAAGAGCAGCAATGAACCTCGGCAAAGGATGCAGGGAGTGGGGACAGGACGGCTGGCTTGTTTCCTGAGCGGGAGCGTGTGTGTGTCTCTACGCAATACGGGAACGACAGGAGCGATCAGATGGGCTACACCAGCTCAAACTCGGATAGCTTCAGCCGCCGGCACTGCATCCACGGTCCACGCACAGTGCATTTCACTCGCTGCCACTCGCCAGCCCCGAGGGCGCCCACCAGCTCCGCACCTCGCCCGGGGACACTGGCTGGGGAGGGACATACCCTGCAGGGCTCGGAGAAGGCAAGCTTTTCATAGGGGAGAAAGTAATCCATGGGGCAGTTCCTACTGATAAATAACAGTGATATTTGCACTATCAAGAGAATAAAATTATTGTTCTTTCTCTGTTATGCTAAAGATCTTAATATTAGAAGCACATGGCAGACAGACAGTGTCAGCAGAAAGCTCCAGCCAGCATCTGTCCAGGCAGCACGTGCCTCCTCCCGTATGACAGGAACCGCAGAGAGTTTAAGCAGAGGAAATGGCACCCTGGGACAACAGACCAGTTCTTCATTGTTTACCTTAATCTCACCTTCCTTTTTTTTTCTCTGTACCCCTCAATCACCTCCTTCCTACAGAAAGAAAAGGTCGGGGTATCTCTTGCATTCGTTTACATTCTGCTTCGGTCTCCTCCTTCAGTAATAGCTCCCAGATGCTCCTAACCATTTCTCTGAAGTCATTTTGTCTGAATCTCTTATCGTCTCCCTCTTTCTGTGTTTTTAGATTATGTCACCCAGATTTCAACTCTTTGGGAGAGCAAATACCTACCAACAGCAAGTGACACCTCCTTTTGCAGTACTTCGGGTAACTGCTGTTGTCACAACTTTCCAATGCTTTGGCTTTTCCTCAGTGGAAAATACCTCCACAGTTCTGTAAATTTATTGAATTTCCATTTCTGACATTCTTTTCTGTGTCTGCCACTGAATGTGGCAGACGGCTGCCCATGTCGCTGCTGAGCAGCAAACAGGAACTGCAACAATCTTCCAGTGCAAAGACAAGGCATACTACCTGCAGCACTGTTTTGTGGGTGAAGAATCCCCTTTACCGTCTTTTCCTTATTAAAAGGACATTTTTCCACACAAGACTAGGTGACCCACGGAGTCAGACGGAGCAGGGCTGTGTTAGCGCCACTCACACTGGGACGGGGCAACAAAAGGGTTGAAAGATGCTTTCAGTGCCCAGCTGCAAAGGCAGCGCTGTCAGGTATTCCATGGAAAATATTTTAAGGCTTCTGAGAAGCACAACTGGAACATCAAAGAGTGGCATCAGGGATGGCCGTAACAGCCATTTATCAAATTACATCAAATGCTCTACTAACACATTGAGAGAAACAGGAAGGGGCCACTTCTGCAGGCGCGGGAGCATCACTCGCAACTCACTGTGGCTGTTTCCTTGTAGGAAAACGTTTTGGGGAGAAAAAGGAAAGTGGAAGGGAGGCCCCAGTGTTGTGTGCCCGATGTCAGGGCCCCCCAGAGATGCCGTCCTGCCTTTTCGCAGTGTGGTGAGACATCCCACCGCCCACCCAGGGTTGCGGCGAGAAGGTTGGGGATCACCCCCAGCGTGGTGAGGGCGATGGAGAGCCATGGGCTTACCGTCTTGGCAGAGCTCGCCGGCCACACCGGGGGGGCAGCGGCAGGCGCCGGTGGCGGGGTCGCAGGTGCCCCCGTTCTGGCAGCGACAGGCCATGCTGCAGTTCCTGCCGAAGGTGCCGGCCGGGCAAGCTGGGGCGACAGGGAGAGGAGAGGCTCAGACGGCCGCCGCAGCCCCCGCACCGCCGCCGCCTCCGGCATCCCCGAGCCGGGAGGAGAGGAGCTCATCCCACCGGCATCACTCACTCTGGTTGCAGAGGACGCCAGTCCAGCCCGCCAGACAGTCGCAGCCGGTGCCCTCCGCGTTGCACGTGCCCCCGTTCTGGCAGTCCTCGCAGGTCAGGCTGCAGTCGGGGCCGAAGGTGTGCTCCAGGCAGACTGCAAGGAGAGGCACTGCCCGTGAAAACCCTTCCCCAGGGCTGCCGCGGCATCTCCGAGAGTTTGGGCAGGGAAACCCGCCATATGCGGGCTGCGGCAAAGCTAAATGCATCTGTGCTGTAACACAGGTCCTGCGTACATAGAAAAGGCACTCGACAACTCTTGTTGCTCACCAAACACAAATAAACCCAGCATGCGCGATTAATTCTGGAGACTTCCAAGGAAAGTACGTCATTTACCAGCGCTGCAAAATGCCCACCAAATTTTTCTGAAAGTGTGTGCTCTCCTCTTGCTTCCATCTCTTCCTCCTCTTCATCATAGTCATCATTAAAGAGCTGGGTGAATTCATCTCGCAGGATTGCCACGTGAGGGATTGGGCGGATAACGGGGCGCTGACCATCCAGAGCTTCCACAGGGTGCTCGATCGCTGGGGAAGCAGGAGACGACAACGTCAGAGTGGGAAAAGAGACAAGATCTCCAAGAGCTGAATAGCAGGACAGAACCTCTGTAATAAGAAAGGGAAACCAGCAATATCTGTGCTGGGTCGGTGCATCTGATCTGGCATGGTTTGCACCACCAACCTCTATATTGACGCCTCTAAAATTTTTGCAACTTGTTTGCTTGTTTGTTGTGGCTGGAATGGGCACGGGCCAGCTAAGTGACTTCAAAATCTATGGGAGAAGCTTTGATCTTGATCTCGACCTTGACACACAGCTCTGGCTTCTCAGGTCGCTGAGCTCACACTCACCCCATCACCTTCGCTCTGTGTTTTTCTGACCAGAGCCACTCGGCTTCTTTGCGTTTTCTGGTAAGTTGTGGGGTTTTTTTCTGGAAAATTCATCAATCTAACAAAATTAGGCAATGCATCTCCTTTTGGAAAGAGCATCTGTCAGGTACAGCTGCTGGTTCCCTTCCCTTGCAGGGCAGGCAAGGGTTAAACGCCGGGCAATCAAGCCGAGCAGAGGCACACTTGGGAGCCAGGGCAGGGGCTGAA
Source organism: Larus michahellis (assembly GCF_964199755.1). NCBI lineage: Eukaryota > Metazoa > Chordata > Aves > Charadriiformes > Laridae > Larus > Larus michahellis. The sequence goes on from NC_133911.1 coordinate 8,999,562, forward strand.
GACCTATAAAAGCCACCAGCTGGAGGGGGCTCAGGTGTTTTGCCAGAGCAGGGGGGTGTGAGTGCTGCTCCTCTGGGTCCAGACCTCCAAAAGCCTTTCCAGGGGCCTGGGTAACGCTGCTGGGGGCCGGTGGCTGAAGCGAGTGGGGTGTTGGCCGCCCTGTAAGCGAGTAAGTTGGGCAATAGTTGGGCTTGGTGATGGGATAAAAATAATACTGCTTAAAAAAAAAAAAGAAGAAATCCATTATTTCCTATAAGGGAAAAACTGTAGAGGCTGGTGACTGTGGAAAGGGGTCTGGTTCTTTGGTTGGTGTGGAGTCATCGCTGCAGACTACTGTAAGTGTAGCTGTGCCAAAATCCCTTAGATTTCTTTGGGAAGGCTGGAATAGGACTGGCCCTGTCAGGGGAAAAAGGTGGTGTGTGGGGCTAGTGAGCTGTAGCCTGCGCTGGCCCTGGCTCTGCTGGGGGGAGCAGGGTGAGTGACAGCTCCCCCTCACCCCCGCAGCGCAGGGACGATGCACTTACAGACACAGCTCCTTCGGTCCTCATCCAGCTTGTATCCAATCTCGCAGCCGCACTGGAAAGACCCCAGCTGGTTCTGGCATGTGTGTTCACATCCACCGCCATCGGAAGAGCACTCATCCACATCTAGAAAACACGGGATGCTCCAGCGTAACGGGAGCTGGCCCTCGGTACAGGACAGGGGGCCAGATACGTTTCTGCCCCCGGAGCAGGCTGATGGCATCCTCTCTGGGAGTCATGGGAAGCCATCCGACTCCAAAAACTGAGTGAGACTGCCCAAGCGGTTCAGGGAGCCCTGGGTTTCAGCTCACATCTCTCACTAACTGTGTAGAAAGAGGTGGGTAAACCTGGGGTTTCACCTGTGAAATCTCATCGGAGAGCTTTGGTAGTGAGAACAACCCATCAGGAGGAAAAAAAAAGTCCCAAATTCTTTATGCTAAGAAGACAACTCATCAGAGAGCTGACAGGAGAACTGCTATGAGCTGGGAGAAACTGGAGGAAACGCCTGGCTGTTCACAACCAGGTAGGACAATTTCTTGTTCTCTTTATTAAACGCTTGTGTTAGTCACTGTCTTGGCTGTATTTTATACAGACGTTTTTATTTGCCTGTATCTCTTGGGTGAAAATGATGGGCAATGTTGTCCTCTGGGGTCGAACATAAAATTATTTCTATGAATTGGAGGAGTCGGACCTGGACCGACTGACTTTGAGATATCCTGGTTGGAATCCAGTGTGTTCAAAAGCCCCCTTGCTACTCCTCAGTTGTGCCGGCCTAGTGCACGGGTTAAAATAGCCGCGTTGCCTTAACAGCAAGTAAACTGAGGCGGCTGACAAAATACAGAAAACCAGAATGAGAGGAGCCCGTTCCGTGCGTGTCTCCTGCCGTGCTGCAAGGCTGCTTTGCCTGCAGGAGTCCGGCTAGATGTTTCTGCTTACCATCACACCCACAGCCATCTGCGCCGAGCCTGTATCCAGCGTAGCAGGCACACTCGTAGCCCCCGGGGTAATTGTAACAGTCTTGCTGACAACAGTGAGAACCATTGTCACATTCATTGATATCTAAATAAAAAACAAAGGGCACTGGGTATTAATACACGTCTAGATTTGCAGTGGTGACAGTACTTGTTAAAATTGCTCCGTGACTAGTTCTGGTAAGATTTGACTGCTCTGAGTGCCAAATGCTGAGCTAGTGTTCTTGCTTTCCTCTGAAATAAGTGACTTTATGTTAACAGATCATCCTTGGCAACGTGCTCCCCAGCCAAGAGAGGAATCCTGAATCCTACGGGCCTGTGGGAAGTTAACCGTGATTTTCAGTTTGAGACTGTTCTTAAAGGTTCTGCGTGATTCCAACTGTAACACTGACTCTTGCTGTTGGATTTGCCCTGTTACAAACACCGTTGTCGATGGGTGAGAACTGCACGACTCCTTCAAACCGCCTCAGAGCGCAGTCTCTGAAGGATGGGCTCTGATAACCGGGAGAAAGCAGAGATCCTGCACTCTAAATTTCAAGCCCCTTCTATTTATGGGCCTTCATTTGCCCACGATGAAGTGAACTATCGCAGTGCCCGTGTAGTAGTGGGGCCTGTGAAGCATCCCCCGCCACCAGAGGAGGCTGGACCAAGGAGGTATCTGGCAGGAAAACAAATAGCACTGCTGGGCTACAAATGACCTGGGGATTTTGGGTTCCTCTCCTCTGTGCTCCCCTTGGCACAAGCAGCAGCCTGCTAAGGAGTCTGTTCCGAACAGATGCCCTGGACAGATGTTCTCCTTGAAAAGTGCAGGAAGAAAGTGGTACCGAACAAAGAAGAAACAAATTCAAGAATTGTTTCCTGAGTAATGTGAACTGCAACTCTACACAGCACGGAAATGTGTAAGTACTGTTTTGCATCACTAAACGCTGTTACTTTTTGCTCGAAACCTCCTATTTGCTGGTTTTACAGAAAGAGAAGTCTTTAGGTATAAGTGCCTCAACGCACTGCCTGAGGCACAGACCCTCCACTAACCTGCAGGAAGGGCACCAGGATTTTATAGAATCACAGAATGGTTTGCGTTGAAGGGACCTTAAAGATCCTCTAGCTCCAACCCCCTGCCCTGGGCAGGGACACCTCCCACCAGCCCAGGTTGCTCCAAGCCCCGGCCAACCTGGCCTTGAACCCCTCCAGGGATGGGGCAGCCACAGCTGCTCTGGGCAACCTGGGCCAGGGGCTCACCGCCCTCACAGCCAAGAATTTCTTCCTGAGATCCAATCTAAATCTCCCCTCTTTCACTTTGAAACCGTTTCCCCTGGTCCCATCATTACACTCCCTGATAAAGAGTCCCTCCCCATCATTCCCGCAGGCTCTAAGCTGTTTCTTACAGCTTCGGGCTGCCTGAGGGATGGAAGCACCCCCCAGCCTTGGAGTCCGAGCCACAGCCCCGTGGCAAGCACAGGAGGCAACCACAGCCCACACCGGTGTGGGAAGTGTCTGTCTAGTGAGCGCTACGGGGGGTTTGTGACCGGGTATTTGCTGCAAAGGGCTGGGAGTAACGCAGTACGAAGTGCATGCCTCAACTTTATAGCACTGAGGGAGCTCGCGGAGCATTTCTCCCTCACCTCTCCATTGACACATACATTATAGAACCGGATGGGGCTGAGCTACACTTGGCTTGCAGCTACTGACTCGCCCACATCACTCATTTCCTCAAATTACACTGCTGCTGCCTTTGAGATAACAGGCAAGACGGTACGTTTCCAGCATCATCCCTTCTAGACGCAGGCTTAGAGAGATGCGAGTCCCTGTATCTGCCAGCGCTGCCTTAGACCAGTTTCAGCAGGGCAAAACTAACTAGTTCTGAAGTCAGCATTTGCTCTCCAAGTAGGTCTTGAGTGGAGGATTGAGGATGTCCTCAATTAGAGCAATGTCTCATCTGCTCCTAATTTGCATCTGCATCTAGCCTTGTTAACCTGTTTGTGGTGCATATCCACATAGGAACTAACACAGGGAGATCCTCATCATTACTTGAGATGTGCTTGTGAAAACAGGATCTGTACCTTTCCCCTTGCCTTACCAGTGCACGTCTTCTGGTCCTCTTCAAGCCGATAGCCAAAGTTACAGGTGCAGACTGGGCCAGAGCTGGTGTGGTGGCACGTATGGGAACAGCCACCATTGTTGGCTTCACAGCTGTTCACAATCTCCATTTCTATCCCTGGAAAAGGCACACTGGTTAGGATCCTTCCCCTGGCGCTGTGCCCGAGCAGGCACCCACAGCAGCTTCCAGCACGTGCATTTTTGTGTGCGCAGCCCTGCTGAGAAGTGATCTGCAGTGGGGAAAGGATGAAAATAGTTTTGCGCAGAGGCCGCTGCTGCGCTGGGAAGTGATGTGTAAAAATAAACCCATGGATCCCAGGCAACGTCCCACGTAGCCTCCGAGGGCCGGAGCAGTGGAGCAGGCTCTGGACAATCTCTGAGATGAACCAGACTGCAGACAAAACTGCTCCCATTCCTGACAAGCTGCAGTATGTGCTGCCAACCAAAAGTTGGCTCAGCCTTCCCAAGTACAGAGCTGTGCTGATGCCAGCTAGAATTGGGAACAGCAGAATCCAGCTCACGACGGAAACATCCAGATGCCTACAGCTAGAAATGTTAGTTACTGACATGTCAAAAATGGTAGGCGCAAACATCAATAGCAGCCATATATCTTCTTAGCTTGGCAAAGTTTATGTAAACTTAAGTCTAGTTAATTAAGCTTTAAACTAAAAGGAACTTGTACCATGGAGTTGTGACTCAGTCACGAACCCCAGAAAAACAATTTCTGCCTTCAAGAACATTTTTGAGTTTTTAGTGTGTTCAGACCCAAAGAGGCTGAAAGAAGGGGGGCTTGATGCTTCCCAATGGATTTGCGCCTGTCAAAACCAAAAGCTGTGCCATGGTGGAACAGTCTTCCAGATTTCCCAAAATGAATATAGTCCCTCTGCCTTTTTCCTTTTCATGCAAGAAGAACCAGGGTTTTGCATAAAAGAAACATTCTGGAAGGGGCAGGGAGAAACACTTTCATGCAAGAAGGCTACTTAATTCTGTAGTTGGCACCAAAGCAGAGGTATTGTCAGTGGTTGTGGCAATGAGTCTTAACTGAGGAGACACATTGGAACATGAGTGGGGCTTGTGCTTCCACTGTCCCTGCTGTCACAAGTGACCCTCCAGGGCCGGCGTCTCTTACCAGGGGCTTACCTGGAAAACTGAGACTTGAGCAGCAATAGAGCTAAGCTTTTTCTCACCTGGGGGACAGTAGCTGAAGCCACGCAGGGTAATCTCCTTGCTGCATAGTCACAGTGCTAGGTGAGGAGGTAGCTAAGAATTATTAGGCATAGGCCTGGCTTCCTAATCCAACCCTCTGTAAGCCTTGCTGGCTATCGTACATCTTCACCCCAACAGCTGAAGGTAAACGTGCAGTTGACCTGAAACTGAGCTATGGGACACTTTTTTACAGGATCTGCAGTGTGGGATAAACCATGTTCCTAGGAAGAAAGGTGTGTACAGGCTTAGGCTCTTAAATAGCGTCTCATCAGTCTGGTTCCTCACGTTGCTCTCAGCTTGATGCCCTCCAAGACCCATTTATGGTCTGCAAAGCCTTACCCCCAGACCCTTGTCCGGCTCCCAGGGAGAGCTGCAGGAGCTGCACAGGTGGAGCATCACGGCTTCCAGTAACACCAGCTGCCAGCACTGGGACTGCCAGGGTGGCTGTCAGCTGGGAGGGGGCTGCTAGCGGTAGATGCTGATGGCTCTGCTTTGGACTGTCCCTGCTGGTGTGGATTAGCTGAAGGAAGATGGCTATCTGGCCATTTATGACAGTCTGGCTCACTCTTGCATAAGAGTGTTTATTTCTTTTCTTGATGGGAGCAGATGTGATCACTTCACTAGCTCAATTCCTCCCTCAGTTACACATCTGCAGCTGACTGAACTCATCCAACAAAGTCCCCAAGAGCAGAACTTGGCCTATTTGGAGCCAAATGGCTCCAAATAAATTGCCTAAACCAGCAAAAGTAGCTTCATGGTAACTTTAAAGATCAGACAAAGTTTTTTATCTTGGTGGGAGAGTAAACAGCGCCAAACCTGCTTGTGAAATTCTTCAAAAAAAAGATTGCTGTAACTTGGCCCCGCCAATTGGCAGAGGAGAGCGCGCAGACACTGGCCTGCAGAGCAGCCCTGAGCGGGGCTGCAGGCAGTACTCACGGTAGCATTGCTTGCCATCGGCCCCCAGCTCGTAGCCCGGGTTACAGGTACACTTGAAGGAGCCGCGAGTGTTGAGACACTGGTGTGCGCACGTGGCTTGTCCCGTCAGACATTCGTTCACGTCTGCAAGAGATGAGCAGTCTATAAGCAAAGCGGGTAGAGCCACAAACCTTCTTTCAAAGGGACAACTGTTTCTATCTTCAAGTTTTTCACTGTTTTCTTGCACTCTGTGTTCTTCACTGGGGCCTGGTCCAACAAAGTAACAGAGCTAAGAGCTCAGAATTACTGCAAAGCTTCCTAGGAAATGGGATCACATGAAACTCGAGTGCTGTTCCAGCCAACTCGAGCAGGGCTCTTGGACAGACACCAACAGAGCACTTTCATGCCACCCCCCCAGAAGGCTTGTGCATCCCTCTCTCAAACTCACAAGCGCTGATAGTCACTCTGAGCACTACTCCACCCCCGACACACAGTTGTTTGTCTCCCTGAGAGCTTTGCGGGAGGCAGTTTACCTTCACAGGCCTTATTGTCGGGCGCCAGCCGGTAGCCGGGGTGGCACTCGCAGCGCGCTGTCCCGCGGTGGTTGTGGCAGCGGTGCATGCAGCCCCCGTTCCTGTCGGTGCAGGGGTTCCTCACTGCGGGCCAAAGCAGAAGAGGCAGGCTTGTTTCGCACTAATCCCGGCTTTTATTGGCATTACGTTTATGGGAGATGAGAGCACCGAGCAGTTATGCCTAGCAAAAAAAGTCTGCGATCTGTGAGGGACCGTCCTCCAGCAGGCAGAAAGTCTCTGCTACTGCTTAATGCTCCATCCAGGCAGGAGGATTTACATGGTGTGATATCCTGCAAAAGGCAGGCACTAATCTGAGTAAAACCTCTCCAGCAGCAGCTTGGCATGGGCATGTCCCTCCGCAGAGATTACAGAGCGAGTACGAGGCAAATTTCCTTCAAGTGCTCCTCGCAAGAGGCTTGCCGATGCCCGACCTGCTCCGGGACCCGCACAGATCCTGCAAAACCCGGCCGACTGCTGCATTTTTAATACCCCCGTTGTTCCTTTTCCCTTAGCAACTTCACAGCTAAAGACTTCCCTCCTCCTCCTTCTCGAATGCCAACTGCTCTGAATGAGGAGATTAAACTCCTGCTCTACATCCCCTCCAGCGTCTCTCCCTCCTGCAGCCGGGAGCGGGTCAGCCAGAAAGCTGTCTGCAAGCAGAGGGAGAAGATCCCGTCCCGCTGCGACACGCTGCTCTTCCTCCTCTTTCTCAGGAGTGTGTGCCTTCATACAACTTCATTTTTGTTGGCTACGCTCCTTGCGCTCTTCCTTCCCTTGCAGAATAAGCTGCGGGGTATGTCTGTGGCAATATAACACGCAGAGTTTTTACGGGAGAGGAACTCCCCGCTCTGAGCTATTTGACATCTGAGCGTGCAAGTGGATGCTCCCGGTTCCCCCCAGCTCCCGGCTGCCCCCCGAATAACGGGCCAAAGCGCAGCTCTGCCTCCCCAGCTCCCCGCGGGTGCTCGAGGGGACTCACGGACGCAGCGTTTGCCGTCTTCCCGCAGCTGGTAATTGTGCCGGCAGCGGCACTGGTGCTGCGCCAGCGTCACCTGCACGCAGTCGTGTTCACAGCCGCCGTTGTTGAGGGCACACGTGTTCACAGCTACGAGGCAAAGGGACACAACGGTCATCACCAAAATAAGGGGACCAGGGCAAACGGCGCACACTTACGCAGAGCACTGCTAATGAGGATTTAAAATCGGGTGCTGAAGCGAGAAGTTTGTGGCAAATTTTTGAAGCGTGCTAAATGGGAGCCGTTGGTGCAAAACTCAGTGCTGTGCGTAGCGCAGGGGAGAGGCCGCCCACCATCGTGCTGGAGAGGGACCTCGGGCAGGGCCCCCCGAGACGGGGACCCTTGCCTTGAAAGGTAAGATCGGCTCACCAGTGCCGGGTAGCAGCTTAAAATCGCTCTTTTCTACAACAAGAGCTCCTGAGAGGTGAGCCCAGGACGTGGGGTCTGGGCTGACACCCAGCACGCTCCCAGGCAAGCATCAGCCCCTGCGACGGGTGCCCGTGCCAGCAGGCAGGCTTCTTGCGCGGCGTTATGGCTGAAATTCTCCTAATTTTGTTCAAAGTCAGTGACTGCAGGTGCAGTGCCACCGCTAGATCAGCTTAACTACTGCTCGGAGAGAGTTGTGCTCGGGCGTATTCAGGTTTGCTTGTAACAAAATGATAGGGAACACTGAGTTTCTGGCTCCATACCATGCTAAAGACACCGATCACACAGGGCAAGGCCCAGCAGGTACCGTCAGTTCCTCTGGGAATGTTTAAGGAAAAAATGTTTTGCGATGCATTCTGCACATCCGCACTCCCACGGGGTGTAACCACCCCCGGCGCGGTGCTTCGACTGGGAGATTTCTCCACGGGAGTCGGGACGCCTGTGCCCGTCCACGCCGCCAGGAGCCGATGCTGGAACCAGCAGAGCCGGAGCGCTCAGAGATGCGCTGGCGGGAACCGTGACTTCATCCTAAGCACAGGCGGGACTGGGAATCGAGATTCCCGACTGGAGTTCCTGGCCCTGCCACAGCCTTTCTGTGTGGCCTTGCGCAAGGCGCTTTCCTGCCCAAAGGATTTCAAACAGTCAGAAAACAGAAGGTTTTGCCTAGGCTACGGCAGAAAACAGATCTTGTGACCAAACATGTGGACTATCTTCTCCTTACGCGCTTGCTATCATTAATCAGCCTTAAAATAGCCTTCTCCTCCCCTCTCTCTCTGTTTTATAATCCGGGAGTTCTCTGCAGGATAAGCAACAAAAGCCGGATGGATGTTTCACTGGAGATGTGCGCACCTTGCAACCAGCACACGGGCAGAGTTCGCCTGCTTGTTTTTCCCAGGCTGACGCTACCCGGGAGCACTCAGCTCGTACCCAGGAAAAAAAAAATTGAGCTAGAAAACAAAGCAGGGAAGGACTTTCTGGAGAGGGATGCACAGACTCCGGTAGATAAGCCATCTTGGGGTAATTACGTGCCTCTAAAGGGATGAAAGTCTCCTCTTAGACCACTGTGCGTCTCCTGAGGTAGCCTACCTACTCCTTAATCGGTGAGCATCCCAAACAGACTGCTCCAAAGAGCGGCGTCCCTTACGGGAACTGGCAAATTGGCCTTTAAAGTCTCTTCATCCTCTTGGGAGACATGGATGGGCATGAAGCACATAACATATCAGAGCTGCATGGGTGCGACGCCGCTAAAACCCGGCCACGGCCCGAGACGGAAACCCAGACCTGGTTTCCATGAGCAGAAGGGTACGATGAGTTGTGGTCTCACACCTTTCTGACCTATTTTTCAAACTCCAGAACAAAGCAATGTGCTGACTCTGAGGAATCTTACAAGAAGGCTAAAAATATCTCTAAGGAGAAACATCTCTCCACGAACTAACACTTCAGGTAATCCCAGTGCCCTCCACAACCGCCGGAGCTTTGCTGGGCCGGCGAGCCTGCGGAGCACGTGCTGCCGAAAGCCTCGGCTGTTAACGAGGTCTCTGGCTCCCCGGGGCAGCGGGGTCTGGCCGACACCGCGCGGGCAGCGCGCCTGGCGGCGGGCACCAACGCCTCGTCCCAGCGTCCAAACGAGGAGATTTCCTACAGACCAAGCACTGCAAGTAATTTGATTAAGCCTCTCGTGTACGTTAGTGAAATACAAATACTCGGCACGGGAGGAAAAGAAAAAGGCAAAGCTGTATATTCTATTTTTTTCCTGCACGCGGTTCTCCTGCAAAAAATATGCCTTGACTCAGAGCTGAGGAGCTCTCTCATTTCAAACTTTTAAATACCAACGTCCCTTTGTATGCCTCTAATTAACTGAACAACATATTTGGGGGGAATAAAAGTGACTTAGTAAGGTGGAAGTACTGCCGTGCACAACATAGGGCTGGAGCAAGAACTACCAGTTTATGTTAGTTGTGCTGACATTGTGTCCTTTAATCCATTTGAAAGGAAACAACAGAAATACTCGACGTTCCTGAAAAGTTATGGGTCAGAGTTACAGTACTCAAGCTTCAGCAGAGATGGGTGGTCATTTTAAAATATTCTGATATATTAAAGTGTTTAATAACATATATTCAAAAATACCCATAAATAACGTGCTTGTTCTTCTTGCAGTGTTTTCTTTTTTTAAAAAAGTAAAACAATGCTAATGACTGCCAAAACATTCCTTCATATGGGAAAAGTACTGGGCCAATATATAATGAGCCAACACATCCTACATCTAAAATAGCCTCCCAGTATGCAGTGATTCGATGAATTTGCAGTCTAAATAACCGCCCTCCTTGCACACCTCTAAAAGACAACTTTTCAGAGTGGAAAAAATTGAAGTCCAGGTTCTTCTTTATCATACAAAATTCAAGCAGACAGAAATCCTGTAAGGTTGGATACAGCAGACCTTCCAAAAGGATTATTTCTACGTGTAAGATCATCAACACGTCTCTCTGAGGCACAATACCCGCCCGACGCCCCACGGCAGGCGTGTAAGGATGGAGCTTTGCAATGGCAAAACCCATTCCTCGAAAGGCAGAGGAAATTTCAGACACACCTGGCAACACTTGAGCAGGGTACGGATAAGGACAAAAAGGACACACGTTCCTCTACCAGCGCATCCTCCTTGGCCAAGGCCTCTCACACAACCGAGCGCCAGAACCACTTACGCAGACTTTAACCGACACCATTTGGGGATCGCTAAGAGAATGTAAAAGGTGAAGCGGCAGGAGAACAGGGGTCTTGCAGAGCATTTTCTTTCCTCTTGTGTTTCTTTTAGTGAGGCTTATTTGCTAGCAAATGTGCTCCTCAAGACTAGTAACCCCATCTGAGCCTCCCCGTTCTGCGACTGCACATGATGACGAAGGGGCCGGCGCGCGCTGTGGGCTCAGCCATCGCGGGGACGTTCCAGACCACTACGGGTAATGGGAACCAGCAGTCCTTTTCTGCCAAGAGACTTATGTACAGGGAAGAAGTAGTCGGAATCTCAGGCTATATGGTGCTCGTAAGCTATATGGCACTCGCGGCACACGCACAATGAAAAGAGCAAAGCAACCGCGTCCTGCGGCATCCTGCAGAGCCACCTGCAGAGCACCGGCGTTTTGCTAAGACACGAACTAATTCAATTTAAAGGTCGGGAATAATAAGACAAAACAAATGAAACACGTTACAATTGTTCTGGGTGTCTTTCCACCAAAGCAAGGGCCTTCTAATTCTGGGTCTCCTTAGCTGGCTTCTTGCACAGTAACAGCCAGTAGACCTCACTGCTGGCCTTGTTCTAATTACTGCTGGTTTTTTTTTTCTGTTTACAGAACTGCTCTAAAAATATTTCCATTCCCAGATGCTTTTCCTAGCTTAACATTTCTGTGACAACGTTGCCAAATCCAGTGTCATCTTCTACATCACACAGATTTTTGTAATTAAAGCTCAGACAGATTTTCCACAGATGATATTTCATCGTCTGCAAGAGGGACGTTGCTTCCATCCCCTCGGTCTGAAGGGAGCGTGGTGCTGCTGAAAGATGCCGGCTCCCACAGCCTGACCCTCGTGGGCCCAGGAAATGGATGGAAAGGGGTGAAAAGGACATTATTACTACTGGTTGCACGCGGGGAGGGTCTAGGCAGCAGCAGCCTAACCTCTCCTCTTTCCCATCCGTATCACCTTTCCAAGGAACTTGCCATCAGAAGCAGTGAGCTAACACTTCCAAAGGAACCGTAAGCAGCTGTAACCAGAATGGAGCACGACATTCCCTTTTACAGCATCACACGAACCCACTGATTCTAACAAGCAGCTGAGAAACACCTCACTGGGCAAAGAAAAGGTCAACTTTTCTAACGCATGCAAGTTGCCTGGGCAATGCCTGCGGATTAAAAACCTCTGCGAAGTACACGCAGACCACTACCCTCCGTGCACGTAGTTCAAGCCCACACAACCTTTATGGCACAGTCCTTCTGTTCACTATATAAATCGCTGCTATATTTTGAGATTTCTTCGTTTGAAGTACTCATAATATAAATAGGGATACATCGTGTAATCCCAAACCGATTTATTCTAACCTCAGACAATTTCCAGAAACATGTTGTGTGTTAATACAGACCATCTCTCTACTCTGCAGGCCAACAAAAGCAATTGGCTCAGATTAAATTCTCTGCCTTGGACCGGAGTTCATCCCTCCAGAGAAACAGTGGAGAAGGACCTGAAGATGTCAGCCTCCTGCCTCCTGCCCATGTGGTTCTGATAAAGAAAGAGGTAATTTCAGGACGTCCAATGACTCTTTTTGTTCTGTTTCACTTTCAATAGAAATGTCTGCTCTTTCCCCCCTCCCTTCTGTATTAAAATCCTCAGTAACTTGCTATATTTGAACTACAAAGATGCAAGTGATGGGGCAGATGTAGCGTTCGTGAAGGAAGCGATCCCAGGGTGCGAGTGGACACCGGGAGTCTGCTGTCATCAACCGCCCTTGATTCTCCGGGCGATGCCAAAGATGAGATTTAAGAATCCCCTGCTGGACTGTGCACAGAGCCAAGTTCTGCTTACACTGTAAAAGGTGCCAACACCCTCCAAGAAAAACGCTTTTAAAGGCAAAATATCTCTCCCAGTCCTACAAAACACAAGTGCTAATCTTAACAGCTCTTCATCTGGAGCCGCAATACGCTCCATAAGGAATTGCTTTTAAAGGTGCCCAAGTAATTTCTGAAAACTTTTGCTGATTTTTGCCTGCATTGTGCCATGCTTTACCCTCTGCAATCCTAAACACAGAGGTGCCAACAAGTACCACGGGTGCAAAGCCCTCAAAAGAAAGTAGCAAAAGATTTTACCTGTTTTCCAATGCTTTGACATCGTCAGGAAGAAAATAGGCTTCGACTTCCCATTGCAAGCTTGGAGTAAAAGTTCAGCCGGAGGGTGGACAAGGCCCGCTGGCCCCGAGCCGCCCCGGGAGCTGAGCCCCCCGCGCTCCCCAGGTTAACAGCCCCCAGGCTCCGCAGGGGAACACTGGAGCGCCCGGCTCCGGGCAGATCCACTGAGTCTTTGTGGGTTTTGTGGGGATCGGAAAACATTTAAAGAATTAGACCCGTGGTTTTACAGACCTTAAGTAGAAACGTCAGGGGAATAGTCCTTTTCTGCCTCCCAAGTGCTTTCTGCCCTGCGTTGCTGGGGCTGCCAGCAGCCCCCTGCAGCCCCTCTCCGTGCTGGACCCAGCGCCGCGCTGCAGCCTCCCCCCAGCCCAGCGCCAGCAGCCGCCACGGGCAGAGCCGTCCTGGAGCAGAGGGGAATGGATGGGAGACTCTCGCCGTCTCCAGTTGTCTTTATTCCTATCCGATCCCATTTTTTTAGCGGCTTTTTTTTTTTTTTTTTCTGTTTTATCAGGAAAAAATCTTACTTGTCCAGCAAAGTTAGAGGATACCTCCAACTTGAAGAGAACCACATCTTTTATCAGCGTACCAAATCCCTCGGAGCCATGCAGGGAAAAAAAAAGATAATCTTGGCTGCAGTCCATCAGTGCCTGGAACTTCACAGGAGTGAAGAAACGTGGCTCAGGGCTTCCTGAGCAAAACCCACCGCCTCTTGCTCCCTGCAGCCCCAGAAAGCAGCTGCCAGGCACCGCACCGTCCCCAATCCATGTCCTTGCAAGGGAGGCTCCCTGCCCAGACACACACACCTCTGCCCGGCACAGCATCATGCTGCAGCTCTGGCTTTGCCGTACACCACAACCCATCTCTTCGTAGGTACCAACGCAACAGCTATAGAGCAGTTCGTTAGCGGGGAGAAGCTCAGCTGTCTAATTGTACCCACAGAGAGAGGCTATCGCATCCCCTTTCTGCATAGCCCTCACCCAGCCTCCAACGCACCAGTGAGCTCCTCCGCTCCGGAGGGGACACCGGGGGCTCCTCCACTCCTGGGGACATGGAGAGATCCTCTGCTCCGAGGGAGACAGCGAGAGCTTCTCTGGTCCAGGGAGACATGAGGAGCTCCTCCCCTCCGGGGGGACATGAGGAGCTCCTCCACTGGGGGGGATATGGAGAGCTCCTACATTTGTGGGGGGACACAGGGAGCTCCTCCACTCTGGGGGGACAGGAGAAGCTCCTCCGCTCCAGAGGGGGACACCCTGCTGTGGGTCCCCAACATGCCCATGGCTGTGGTAGGCGCCTGCGCTCTTTTCCACCACCCAGTTGTGTTGCTCGCCCTGCCTGTTACAGCTGGTATTTAGAACCAGGAAATCCCGTCCCCATCCCGGCGGTGCTGGGAAAGCGCTCCTGGCACCCGACGATGGCAGCGAGGCCGCCTGCCTGCGCCCCGCGGTCGCTGCTGGTGACTCGTGTCAGGAATGCTGGCTTAATAAAAACCGTCTGATTTCCAAGATCAAGTCAGAGCAAAGCCTCTGACTTCGCACTGTAAATATTTACGTAGACTGAGCACTAAAGGAAAGAACCACTTGCACGTACTTGTGGAGACACCACAGAAAGCGAGCACACGCTCAAGGGCCCGGGATTACTGCGATGTGACCCGCAGAAAGCCACACAGATGGACCGCACGCTGCTGCCGGGCTCCTGGGCTCGTGTCCGAGCATCGGCAAAGGCCAAGAACAGGAGAGCACATCCCGCTGCAATGACCAAACCCAGCTGAGAACATCCCCTTGGTGGCCTCCACGTTGTCACCAGCCGCGGTGCTTCCCTTGCCTGGGCTCTGCTCGGGGTGCGCTCCTTCCAGGGGCACAAATAGCCTGTACTTACACTAATCAGAGCTGTGTGAACTCCAGCCCCGCGGTGCTGGGCTCCTCCAGGGGGAAGAGCTGCTGGGCTCCGGCACCGAGAACCACCTACGGAATCCATAGGGGCAGAAAGGGGCAGTCGGGGCATGTGGGCACCCGTGGCATGAGGCGACCGTACATCTGCGGGTACATAAACACCGTGGGCAGCCATAAGCACCAGCAGAGGTGTAACCTCCAAGTCTGTGCTCTGTTCTGCCCTTTAACAAGAAAAATAAGTTCACTTCCACCCCTCTACGCAACCGGCTTAATAGGTTAGCGCAGAGCTATTACGAAGGCGTGTTATATATAGAGAGACATTTATGTCACAAAAGTGTAAAGAACAAAAGCCACCCGTCCTGAAGCGAGAAAGCCAGATTGTTAGGTCTGCTCTGTTGTTATTTTAGAAGCAGTTTTTGGACAATTATGCAGCGGGAGTTTCCACCCGCCCTGCCTGCTCTGCATCCGCTGCCCCGCGCGCTCCGGGGACAGCGGGGACACGGGCACAGCTGGACTCGCGCAGCTCCTGCCCGCTCCGCTCCCCACGGCGTCCCCAAACCGCCCCGGCTCCCCGCCTCGGGAGCAGGTCAGGTTTCACGAGCAGAGACCCCTTAATTTTGGCAGATGGATTCCAACGCTGTGCGCAGCCCGGCAAATACTTGCTCAGACGTTTAATGCAAAGCAGGTTTGCAGGGCTCGGCACGCGGAGTGGGGAAGCCCTGCCTGCCCCGCTCCGCACATGGCAGCCCCACGAGCAGGTGAGCCTGAAGAGCAAAAGCAGAGGATGGAACCTGCTTTTAAGCCAGAGATTCCTCCCTATAGTTATGCCTTTGGTACTTTCTTTGGAAATTGTTTCACCTTCTGGGGCTGACCCTGCTGAGAACACCAGAGCTCCCCGATGGCTGGCTCATGCTCTATTCTATGAGGCGGAGGCGGCAGAATCACCACAAAAAAGAGAACTACATATTATAAAGACACCCATTAGATGACAGACCGCACGCACGCTTCCGTGCAAACAGTAGCGATGCGTAGCCATGCACGCCAGTTCTCGTGCTCAGTGCTAGAGCGGCGGGCTGGGAATGGTGGCTTTGTTTCTTTATTTGCGATCCTTTTGCTTCTGGATTTTCCCAGCGAAATACAGGGCACTCGGTGAACCCGCACCCCAAGCGCAGGTCTCGCTGCTCTCGTTAGAGTATCGTCAGCTGCAGACGGACGCGCAGCCTGTGCTGCTCTGGGCATGGCGGGTACCATGGCCTTAGATGGCTCTTTCTTCTGCTCACATCGCCACTCCCAGCTGGCACACGCAGCCTCGCACCGGCATTTTTAGCAAACTTTGGAACGTGACTATACTCAGAGAAAAACCAGCAAATGGCCTTTGTAATACCATCGGCCGGGAATTCTTTCCACTTGTATGAAAATATCCCTCAAAAAATGGAAAAATGTGTCAAATAAAGCCGTGAGGGAGAAGGGGTTTAATAAAAACAAGAGCAGCAGCAGATGCTGGAAGGCAGGCTCCAAGCTCCACCCTGGGGTTTCTGAGCCTCTAGTTTGGGGCAGGCAAACAACAGTATTTCAACAAACTGGCCCAGAAATCAGCTGCAAGCCAGAGCTGGCATCGGAACGGCAGCGTCTGGACACGCGCCATCCAAGCGGACGCACGACCAGCATCCCAGGGAAGAGGGTTTGAGATTGTTATGGCCACAGCTCCACACACAGCCAGGCTTATTTTCCCTTGTTTGTCACACCTGGTGCCTCCCACGCGGAGTAGGGAAATTAGCTGAGGTTAAAAATGACTGACTTGAACCTTTTCATAATCTAGTTGAGGTATTTGTTCTGAAAATGGTGTATCTGATACACCCTGCATCAAAAGCAGAAGCACCAAAGCACTGGACGACGCTGCTCCTGAACCAGCATAAACAGGAGCTGCAAAGAAGTCAAAATTGTCCTTGTCCACACTGAAGAACAGCAAATGTCGTGAACCCAGCAACAGAGGTGTGTTAGGGAAGACCACCAAGATCCTGAGAAACAAAGGACCACGCAATCCACCACCGACACCTCAAATTCCCTGCACGTGCCGGATGGGGCGGGGAAGCCAAGGGAAGCATCTTCTGTACAACGCCACGCGTTTGCAGGCAGGAAAAGGGCTACGAAGAATTAGAGATTCTCATGAAATTCAAACCCATGACTTACCAATGCAGGTCCTGCCGTCTGTGTGCAGGCGAAAGCCTGGCTTGCACTCGCAATAATAAGATCCCAGGGTGTTCACACATCTGTGCTGGCAGCCCCCGTTGTGGACCTGGCACTCATCGACATCTGCGAGAGCAAAGGCAAAGGGGGAAAAAGGTTCAGAGAGGTGGGCACGATGGTACCTGGGGCCAGGAGTATTTATCCTCTGCTGACTGACTCCAGATTGGAGGAGCGAATGCAGAAGGAACAAGATTGCCATTTTGTTATGTTTAATCAGGCAAGCTGTGTAAGAAATTTCAAGGACAGGCATGCGATCGGGGGGGGGGAAGCATCTTATTTGTCAATCAGCATAAACCATCCTTCATCTCGTTCACCTCACAATGGTCACTTTTGCCATTTGCTCAAAGATTGGCGAAAATTTTACACGTTATGCATTGAAAGGAGGCGGGGTTAGTCCATTTGGTCCTTATACGAATGGCGGGAGCAACCACCAGCCATTTCAGGCCGGGGCGACCGGCAGCAGCAGGTTCCTGCCCCGCTGGGTCAACCTCCTCCTCTTCAGCGGAGAAGCTGCTTCCCCTGAGCTCAGCCCCCTGCCAAAGGTGAGGGGCTTTACCGTCACATTTCTCACCTCAGTGCTTTGCAAAGCATTTAAGACATTTCACGCCATTTACGCCATTTCACGCCATTTACGCCCCAAACTGCCTTGACCTGCTGCTGAAATGCAGCAAAATGTGGGGTATCGGGTGGTAAACTGCGCTCAGAATTGCTGCGCATCGCTGGAGACGAGACAGAAAACACGATGATACCCAAGAGAAAGTTATTACAATGGATCAATTGGATGATTAGCAAGGATTTGGTCATAATTATACGATACTTAAGAACATGGTGAAGTCCAGCTTGACCCCAAAATACAAACGGGGAGCCTCTGACCGCGGGTGCCCAGCGCTCTCCCCCAGCTCCACGAGCAGGCAGCCGCTCCTCCAAGAAGAAACCCACTTGGCCAACAGCACTCTGCATCTCCATTTCTGCTGGTAAAACCACAGCCCCTCGGACAAACGGCAGTCTCTGAGCCAGAAAAATCTTCTGCCAAGTGCTGAGCAATCTTTCCAGAGCTGAAATGGGAACTCGCCCATGAGTTCTTGGTAAAAAAAATCCCGTTACATTTTACTATCAAAGCTTCAAAACCAGGGAGGTAGACGGCAATGTGTTACTGAAAGGGAGACTCATTCCCGTTTCACAGACCTTAAATTGCCTTTCAGTGCTGGGAATAACTTCCAGAACTGAGAAGAAATGTAAAAAGGTCGGGAGCGCCCAGCTACATGGTGCTAACTAAGATGCGTATCAGAAGCTTGTCAAAGGCAATTTGAAGCTTCTGAGACATAAGACTCCTTCATATGGCTATAATTAGAAAATATAGAGATGTTTGTGGATATAGCAGCAGAGTTCCTTAAGTCCTGCCATTTGTGTGTGTGTGTGTGTGTACACGTACGCACGTAGACTACCTGGCAGACTGGAAAGGATCAGACAAAGATCCTTTGGCATGATCCAAAGGTCAGATGGAGGAGCCCCACTAAGAGCAGAACAGCCACCCAGCAATTCCTTTTCCCCTGGAGAGAAAACACCAGTAGCTTTGTGTCTCTTAGGGCTTCTGAGCGCTTTTTGCCCTTTGTGAAGACGCCTTCAGCACGCACAGCTCTCCCCCGCCGGCACGGCGGAGCAGCAGGATGGTACGGAGCCAAGCCGAGCAACGAACCAGTGCCTGTTTCATCAACGACTGTTACTAATGAGATAAAGAAACATTTCCCCAATGAATCACGGCAGGGTGTTGCCCCTGCCCGTGTCTTTGCACGCCGGCGGCGCAAATACCTGCTGAGGCCTCCCCCTTGCTCTGCCAGCTCGCCCGAACCCCGCTGCGGTGGCAAAGTGCATCGAAAACCACAGGAAAAGGGAGAAATGCCACCTTGCCTGAAGCCAGTGTTAAAATCTTACATTAATTCCATTCATTTTACGTTAATCAGATTAATTGCCAACGCAATCGGCTAGCAGCAAGCAAAGGGACTGGGTCAGGGAAGAAGTGGGAAGCGAAGTGGGAGAGGTGATGCTGCTGAGCTACACAGTAGTAACAAAAAAATGCTCGTTTTCTCTGCATACTTTTCTTTAGAAGGTTTCTCACTGCTTAAAAAGTTAAACCCAAAGGATCGGGGCACAGGAAAATGGCCCTCTGGCCCTTTCTGCCCCAGCGATGGCCAGGGAACCCACGGCCTCGACTTCTGTCCTGCGCAGTGGCCGTACAAGGCTCCTGCTTCAGAGCTCCCCATCGTACCCACCGTCTGCATTAACCCCGCAGAAAGTGACGGCTTCTGTAATGCCAGGCCTTTGCTCATTCGGAAGGACTGCGGATTCCTTCTCTGAGCATTTCAGAAGGTTTTGGTATTTTCTTCCTGTTTTTTCCATAAGACTTAATTTTTAAAGAAAGGAAAATGAACAGATTTTTGAGGTGAAACATAAGCTTTAAGTGATGCTCTCCAAAGAGTAACCCAAATCCAAACCAGCTTTTCAGGGCAGGGGGAAAAAATGCTGTGGCATGAATCTGAGATGCCTGTCAAAGCAACCTAGCCCAAATTAAATCATTTTCATCTGCGAAGGCTTGACACAATTTGGATGCTACGGAGCCCTGGAGCCCCAGCTGCGCTCGCTGCTCGTGGGGCAGGGCAGCGAGCCCCAGCCCTTGAACTCGGGCGACGACCCAAGCTCCATCGCCCACTGGAAGGGGGATGACTCCAGGGAAGGACACTGGTCTCCCCGCAGCTACCTGGGGCCAGAAGAAAGGCACCGTCCCTAACTTGTGCGGTAGAAGCCTGGGCACAGCAATTTTTCCCCTTTTTTTAACATCTCTATGGGCAGAATTAGCTATTCATACACAGAATTGGCTCGGTTCAGCCAAAGGTCTACCAGTCTTAAACGCGGAGTGAAATCTGGCCGATACACCGAGCCTGTGAGCATGGGCCCAGCACGCAATAAATTGCTCAGTTTGTGCAAAAGTGTAAGCACATAGAAATGCTTTTCAGTGAGACTCGGATCTATTGTGTCTCTAGGAAGTGCTGGAGAACAAGAAAAATAGAACAAAACTAAAGAAAAGACTGTTTGATGAAGGAATAGAGATAAACAGTTATCATGAATTATGATGATTATTCCCAGAAATTACAAAAGCTTGCCTTGAGTAAAACTGCTCTGTAATTTTCTGGCAGACCAATTTTTCTATTGGAAAATGCTGCTGAAAAAAAAAAAAAAAATCACTTCTTTTGCCTAAAAGCAACACTGCAATTTCTATTCTGCAGGAAATATTAAACTTCCATTTTGACGAGGACCAGCATTTTCTATTTTGAATTTGGTGAAGAATAGGAAAACTGGGGTTTGGGAATATTCTATATAAAGCAATAAAGTTCTTTGGTCTGGATTTAAATGACTATTCCACTGCTTCCCTTCAACTCTAATCTGAAACCGTAGAGAATTTACCATCCAAAAAAGTTAGTGATGTGTTGAATAAACTTCTTGCTTTCACCCCATTACTCATACTCAGTAATTATACATCTCCTCTCTAAATATCTCTTCTTCCCCCTTTGTGCTTTTCACCCTCTAAATCTCTGTAATTAGAGAGGGCTGTCCCCACCCCGGAGCCCCCCCTGCCTCGTCCCACCTCGGCCCGGGAAAGCGGCCAGTCCTTCCTCGCGCCCCGGCTGCAGAAACCCCCTCGCCTCCACCGTCCACGGGACCCGCTGCCTCCCGTTTTCCCTCCCGGAGCCTCGCTTATCTCCTTCTGCAGCAACAGAGAGACTTTTGGACATGTGCTACTCGATGGCGTGACTGAAATGAAACGTCCCATCCTTCGCGCCCCTGACGGGAGGGCACCAGCAGCATCCAGGACCGGGCTGGATGGGGCTTGGAGCAACCTGGGCTGGTGGGAGGTGTCCGTGCCCAGGGCAGGGGGTGGCACTGGGTGGGCTTTAAGGTCCCTTCCAACCCCAACCATTCTATGATTCTGTGATCCCCCAAGAAATCTTAGGGTTGTGTCTCTGGAAACAACACACCTGTGCAATTTGCCCAAACAAGTTCAAACTCTGGTTTGAGCACACAGAGAGAAGAGGCACCAGCTGGGCAGATGCTCTACGGAGAGCTTGTATTTTTTCTGGTGGGGAGCAGTTCCCTCCCAGGGCCAGGACCAAGCGTCGCGGCAAAGGGCCACCTTGCCCTCGCTGCTCGCCTTGGCAGTACAAAGACCCCAAAATCTACGTGACGCTCTGCGAGACGCGGTTTGTGGCACGCCAAGGTTATTTTCCTATTGGAGAGCTGACAAAATCTGGATTAAATTAATATGCCAAAGAAAGAAAATGAGAAGCATACAGGCTTCTAATGCATGCTGCAGGATGGTAGCTGACACCGAGCAGCCCAGAGCCACACCAGGACGGACCACGCCGAGCCCACGGGCACGGATCGGGCAGCGGATACCGGCCAAAGCCCACCAAGACAGACACAAAACCCAAACCCAGCGAGAGCCTGGGAGTGGGAGCCGGGTTATTGGATAGAGGAACTCCTCTGCTGCGTAAGGAAACCGGAGTTCACGTCCTCACCTGCAGGGAAGCAGCTGATGCTCTCATCAGCCTCTTCCCCAAACAGAAACAATCCATCGGACCTCAGATACCGGCTACATGGACCAACGGGGCAATGCTGCAATCGAATGCAGGGAAGGTGAACACAAGACCAAGAAAAAGAGGAGGGTGCAAGGAGAGGACTTTGGTTAAGTGCACTCCCTGACCACGCACAGGTCCTTCGAGAAGAAATACTGATTTATCTCCAACAAAAGCTCCATGTCAGAGGAAAGAAAGTGGCAACAGCAGCTCTGCAAGTTACTAAATATTTGGTGGAGAGGCAGTTTATCTCCTCTGAAAGGCTGAGGAGGAGGAGATGGATCCCAGCTGGGAGCAGAGGCAGCAGATACGCCGCTGAGGTTCACTCTATCTGGCTAAAGAGCAGTGCCAGGCTTTAATCCCAGCGGCAATTAGCCTGGATTACAGAGCAGGCCTGCAGGGAAAAGGTTAATTAAAATCCATCAAGATGAGCATGTGTGGGATTTAGGGACTTTATCTTTCCGGTACCAGTTTGTTAAAGCCAATTCAGCAATTTTAAAGAAGTAAAGAGACTGGAAGGACATGAACCAACGCATGGGTGCCCAGAGCCGAATGCTCCTGGGTGGAGGAGCACAGGGTGACCGCAACGGCCCCACGCCACCGACACGGCTTAGAAAATCAGGGTGCAGAAGGGTGCCATGGTGTGTTAGAAGGGAAAAGTTATTCCACGCTCCCCTCCTAGACCGTGCAGACAGGACTCAGCAACGGCAAGGTCCAGCAGTGCAAGGGAGAGGAGGTGCAAGGTCCAGTGCAAGGTCCACCAGGGCAAGGGAGCCGTGGGAGAGGACGATGCCTTATCCCCCCCTCTCTGCGAATTCAGACGCCCTCCCTTCCTCCAGGACGAGGGCGAGGAAGAAGAGTACCTGCCTCGGGCTGGTCTCGGCTTGGAATCCCAGTGACTCAGATTCAGAGGAAAGAAGAAAGGTCCTTTTGGGTGGTCAAAATGCCTCCACACCCTCAGTTTTCATCTTGTTGTGAAACAGGCATTTGGGAAAGCCTTGAAGGCTCCTAAAATGCTCCACAGAGTTACTCGGGCTGGCATTCCTTCCGCTGCAGCCTCTCCCAGGCAGATGGAGATGCCCGCAGCTTTCCCACGCTACCTGCGCCATCCTCAGCAGCAGCAGTTTCCAAAGGCACTGCAGGAACAAGGGCACCGGTTTTACAATAATCTGATGCAGTGAAAATGTACCAGGGAGCTATTTTGCCTCAGTCACTTGCTTTGTCCTCAGCTCACCTTTTTTTTGCCTTCAAGCGCAGCAGCCGGGAGGGTCTCGTTGGTGCTCACGTTTCTGTCTCTGGCTGGTGCTGGTGTGAGGCATTACTCAGAGCGGAGCAGAGGTGCACGCAACAACAAGCAGGCAGCCTGCTCCTGACGTGCTGCTGCGCTCACCCTCTCAAACCTTCTTTCGGAGCTTTGTTTTACCCGGCTTCTCCCTGCAGGATGTCGTTTTGGATAGCAGACGTCCCTGTGCAGAGGCACGTCGGTGGGGTCCCCGCGCCGGGCTCTGGAGCCAGCCCCACAGAGGCAAACGCAGACACGGACCTGGCAACGGCACCGACCGACGGCAACGCAGGTCACTGCAGAAGGAGCTCACAGGCTACTGGAAACCATACAGTCAAACAAAAGCCACCAGCTACGCTCTATGCTGTTTTCTGACATACTTTAGAGGATCACAGAGAGAATATCGAGGTACCAGGTCGACTTCCCCGTGGGGATTTAATGCAAGTCCCCAGCAGAGCTCAGTGCTCTCTCCTGTAAAGGTTCACTGTACAAGGACATAATCCATAGCACTGCAATTAGCCACCCTGCGCTAACACGCGCATCCAGCAGAGCACTGTTTGTACACAGAACGCATTTTAAGGCACTCAAGACCTCGGTGAAATGTACACCGCTATTACCCAAAACACCTCTCCACCCAGACGATAAGCCTGCTGGGGAAAGGCATGTCCTGCGGCTGGCTGTGCTCGCTTCGCTCTTGCAGAGGGAAGAAACTCGTCTGTGTAGAAGCGTGCGCTGCCTGGGCTGGCAAACGGGACGCGCTCCAAGTAAAAATCATACGGTCAAGAGAACGTCTGCTACCTGTCAAAGAGAAGCTCAAGGAGCAAAGGTAAAATCACCAACCAAACGCATGGTAATACCAAATTTCGGATGAGCAGCGTGTCTGTGATTGTCTCCTCTGCCCTGCCAGCTGCAGAGGTGACGCCAGGTTCCCGCCATCCAGCTCCCACTGTCCCACACGCCGTGGGGCGTCTGCCTGCACGCGGGGGGCTGCGGAGCAGGGACACGTCTCCAGGGAACCCCCCCAACACCTCCTCTCAGGTCACGTCTCCTGAGCACCTACTTGCACTGAAAAATTCCCTGAAAATTTATCTCGTTTCTTGTATCGACACCCACAGAGAAGGTCCAGACAGCGCCTGTGGCAGGGCAGGGACACGCCAGCAGCTCCGAGCGCTCCTGGAAGAGTGGAGGCCAAAACCCCAGCGCCCCGCCAGTGCCTGTCAGCAACGTGCGCAGAAAAGGCTGGTCCTGCTGGAGCAGAGAACCGAGGTGTTGACCCGCGTCGCCTTCACCCCTCCGTCTGCCTGGTCTGTCAAAGGTACCGTGCAGAGGATGGGTATTTCGTGCAGTAACATGCCAAAAATTCACTTGTTCTCAGGGGTGGAAAGAGAGAAGGATATTTTTTCTTGGGGTTTTTTTTGCCTTTTTTTTTTTGTTGTTGTTGTTGTTCTCAGCTGGGTGGGCCTGAAGGCCCTGGTGAGTTGGATTGGGTTTGGTTTGTTTTGCAATCGGCACCTACTTTATAAACTATGTAAGAATATTAGACATAACTTAGAAAGACACATCTGGCTTAAGTGACAGACTTTGGCTTGCAAAGGTCCAGAAATGAGGATGAAAAGAAGACGAAAAAACCCAGGCTCCTGGGAAAGGGGCCACAGAGATGACACCCTTTCCAGTAGATACGGTGCCCTCTTCCCCCAGGCGCAGAGGAAGGCTAGCCAAAGGGCTGGGGGAAGGCGCTTTGCTTTTCCAGTTGAAGCTTTAAACTACATTCTTCCTGAACGGGAGCAAAACACCTCGGCCTTGCAGACTGAAAGGTACCTCACACCAAAGTCAGGGCAGACCCCGAGCGGGCACGGAGCCGCCCGTCTGCGGAGCCGAGAGAGGCAGGATGAGGGTCGGGACCAGGTGCACCAGGCGGTAGGGAAGGGAAGGGAAGGCGGGAGGTTCACATTCCAGACACAGAGCTGGATCTCAGGAGCTTGTCTTGGAGAAGTCACACGAGACAATGTGGTTGAATGGAGACAGCAAATGCAATCCGAGTTCGAGACAAACATCTCATCTCTAAATAACAAAACAGCAACTCACCCCCACTGCCCCATTTCTGGCACATCTCACAAATCCACTGATATCACTTTTATAATCGACTGCTTGGGGCATTTATTTATTAGGATTATCTCATGATGAGATAATGCATTCCTTGATGGCTACATTACTCACAGGCATCCAAAGTCTTTAGTGAACTTTGCATATTCTCCATTATTTCCTAAATCTTCAGGCAACCTCAAGCTTTACCTGCTGCTCAGTCAGCTGAGCACCCCAACTGGTGTGTGTGTACTTACACCTCCCTCAGCGTCCCCATCCAGCATCACACATAAGCCAGTGCACATAAACGTTCAACAAAAGCTATTGGAAAATGGCAAAAAGGTATTTATTGCCTCCTTGCAGTGCTTGATACAGTGCAGCATAAAGTGCAAGTTTCATTTCAAAAAAAAAATAAAAAAAAATAGAAAAGTACAGCTATCAACCACAGGGAAGAACTGTGTATTTTGCACCTTACTGCCTGCGAAATGGAAATACAGAAGTTGATCGTTTACCTTCTGGTATGCTGCAATATCCATCCACTATTAGCAGACACCGTCCATTAATGCTCTGACTGTCTGAGGGGATGCCGACGTGCTGGGGTACCCTCACCACGTGTGCGACGGGAGAACAGAGCGACTCCAGCCCCTCCACCTCCATGGGGAGCTCAGGCTGGCCAAGCCCTATCCGCACCGCAACGGGCTGGAGACGCCTCTGTTGGGAATTTGCTCCCAGCGGACACTGGTGAGTGCGAACGCTCGGGTGCAGAGAGGTGAGCTGTGAGACTCCTCTGGCTGCATCTCCCACACGCTCCCCAGCTCCCGGCTCCGGCCGCTGCTGCCAGAGCATTCCCCTTAGGCGTGAAACTCCACTGAGCACTACTGAGCTCTGTCCTTTGCGAGACTCCACTATACAGCACTCACACAACCAGACGCGCTCAGATAGTCTCTCAGAGAGAATGGCAGATTTTTTTCATGATGAAACAGTATCATATTTCATTTATTGCCCTGGACCGGGGTGAGATTCTTTGGAACTGAGGAAAAAAACCTAATCAACATGCCCTAAAAAAATGCATACATTTGGTTTTTAAAGAATATTGCACAGTGGCTCTCTTTAACTGAGCCACACCGCTGCACAGCAGCTGATGGAAAGAAACAAGAGTTTTCTTTCCCCCTCTGCCACCGGTGACTTTTCAGAACGACAAATCTGCCGGAGGCAGCCTGTGCCTATAGTCACGCGAAGGGACGACACAAACACAGGCGGACGTACAGCCAGGTCACCAGTTCGTGACTTTAGTGGCTGCCAGCCCGGGACTCCCACCCGGCAGCAGCAGACCCCTCCCGAGGCAGAGCCCTGCAGAGACCCCCAGCCCGGCCACCAACCGGCCACCAACCGGCCACCTACCCGGCCTCCGCTCGCCGTGCCCAGCGCCGTACCCCGCACGCCCCAGGTAACAGGGGTAGCAGCTTCTCCAGAGGTAGTGGTAGTGACTGCCAGCGGTACCGGGGATGCCACCCAAAAAGCCGAAGCAGCACAGCAGCATCCAGAGCCGCCCCCGCTCCCGTCCCATGATGGAAAGCTCACGGGCATCCAGACGGGGAAAAAACACACGGAAACGACCCCACAAAACGCAGACGAGAAACGGAGACGAAACGCTGCCGAGCTGCAGGAGCCGGGGGGGGGAAAAAAACCACCGAGCGCAAACAAGCCCAAAAGCGAAGGGAGCGCGGCGGCGGTGCGCGGGGCGGCGCGGAGGAGCGGCTCCGGCGCGGACGGGCGGTCCCGCTCCGCGCCGCCCCCGCCCGCAGGTACCGCCAACCCCGGCGGCACCCCTGTCCCCTCACCATCACCCCTGTCCCCCCCCCGGCATCACCCCTGTGCCCTCCGCGGCACCCCTGTCCCCCCGGCATCACCCCGGCCCCTCCACATCACCCCTATCCCCCCTGCGGCACCCCTGTCCCCTCGGCATCACCCCTGTCCCCCCCACATCACCCCTATCCCCCCCCAGCATCACCCCTGTCCCCTCTGCAGCACGCCTGTCCCCCCTGGCATCACCCCTGTCCCCTCCATAGCACCCCTGTCCCCTCTGCATTACCCCTGTCCCCTCCAGCATCACACCTATCCTCCCCGACATCACCCCTATCCCCCCGGCGGTACCCCTGTCTCCCCCCAGCATCACCCCTCTCCCCTCTGCAGCACCCCTGTCCCCGCGGCATCACCCTGGCCCCTCCACATCACCCCTATCCCCTTCGCAGCACCCCTGTCCCTCCCCCGGCATCACCCCTGTCCCTTCCACAGCATCCCTGTCCCCCCAGCATCACCCCTGTCCCCCTGGCAGCACCCCTGTCCCCTCCTCATCACCTCTGCCCCCCTGGCATCACCCCTGTCCCCTCCGCAGCACCTCTGGCCCCCCGTCATCACTCCTGTCCCCTCCACATGACCCCTGCCCCCCCAGCATCACCCCAGGCCCCTCCGCCACCCCTGGGCAGGGGAGGGAGCGCAAGCTCAGCGGGTGCTTTTTCCCCATCCCAGGCTTGGACACTGCTGGGCACCGGGGGGCAAAGCACCCAGGATACCACCGGGGCGGACAGTCGGAGGGACGGGTTCTGCAGCGGGAGGCTGGCTGTCCCCGGGGCACACGCCTGCAGCCACGTGGCCCATCGGAGGTGAAGGACCTGCCGTGGCATCAACCCCCTGGGGACGCAGCTAGAACTTGAGCAGAACCTTCACCGTAAACCAAAAAAACATGTATTTGCCCAAAATAGACCACATGAGTGATCAAAAGCAGCCATTGGTGGCCAGGCCCTGCCACAGCAGCCCGTCGTGAGCCGCCCCGTGGAGTGGCACGTGGGGGCTTCTGCTTCGCATCAAATCCGTAATTTTCCCTCTCCGCAGCACCTGCTGTTGGGCAAGTGCCCTGTTATCATCGCACCTCCCTGAAACGACCCTCAACTGATGCAACTGCAACAAACAGAAAACCTTCACTGGGCTTCTCTTAAAATAATGGAAAAAAGAAATTTTCATCAACAAATTTAAGCTCAAATGAGGAACAGCCACCGCCACGACTCCAAAGAAAACCATAATATTACCGTTTCCTGTAAGACGGAGCCTAGAATTTTATTTTACCTTTTTCATTAAACAAGAAGTAAGAATAGCTTATTGGATTTTCCAGAGGCAAGCTCAAAAGCCTCATTTAACTTTCTGGAATGTTTTGAAACAATGCGCTCGCAGGGTTGAGCTGGGGGAGAGCAGGGCCTGCTACTTTGAGACGTTTTAGCGGTATTATTTGGCTGTAGTAAAATTCCAAATTAAAACTTGTGGTTTAGGCTGCAATGAATAGCATTCCACGAAAAATTTTGAAACACAGAGAGAAGCCGAATCCAGGAAGAAAATAACAACTTAAGGCTATTGCTGCAGCGGTTTCCAAAGGAAGGTGGACTCTAGTCACGAGTCGTCTTTGCAGAGCGTTCCAAGCAAGAGCAGCTTCCTAACATTTCATGGACCGCTTCAGCCCATCTTAATACTCACCCGTTGCAACGGCCCACATGCTTCTCATTAATATTTTGAGTTTAACAAAAATACCCGACCCAAAAATTTGTGGAAAAAAACCCGTAACCTTTCTAAAAGATGCTGCGAACTTTCAGAAAGGGGCTACAGGAGGAAAATCCGTGCGAACTGCTGCTGTGCCCCAGCCCCACGGCTGTTTGACTGACACCGCGGCAGGTCCACCAGAGACCCCGAGGGGATGCCCAGCACCGGGGGAGAGAGGCCACGGGGCAGAAGAGGGGCAGGAGGAGGGGAAATGCTGCGGGGGTGTTACTGAGAGGCACCAGAAATTCCGCCCGCGCTCCTCAAACCCCGTGATGAAGCCACTGCCCCGGTGCGTCGCTCCGCGCACAGTCACACGCTGCCATCCTGCTGGAAGCCACTTTCAGATCCACCAAGAGCTTCACCCATTCAAAAATAACCCCTTGGCAGACATTGTCAGCTGGCATTGCTGCCAGGCCCAGTGCTGCGGGAACAGTCCCTCCGAGCAGCGACATTTGCGCCGTCACAATGGCCAGTGTTGACACTTTTCCTGTAAGTGTTTCCAGCAGTGTTGACACGCAAAAATGAACGTTGCCACAGAGCTATGAAAAATGGCTCAGACCGACTTCCTCAGTTCAGTAATGTTATTAAGACATTGTCTACATTAAATTATCCTTGCCTGGAATGCAGATGAATCACAGCGCGCGCAGCTCTCCAAGTGACTCCCTGACTCCACAGGCACCAACCGAAGGGACCTTTCCACCGGCTCCACGACCTGGAAATTCCTCCCACCCGGGCACACGCGGCTCCCGACACAGAGCCCTCGCCCCTTGCCCTGCACAAACAAAGGCTAGCACAGCCGCCGGTGCTCAGCAAATTATGTGACAAACTTGTTCAATCTCATATTTTCTTAGACTGCTAAAAAAAAAAAAATAATTAAAATAACGCTGAGAGGCCCAGCCTCTTCCAAGCGGCTCTGTGGTATAACGCACGCATCAAAAGTACATCGGGCCGGAACATAAACTGAATCCTGCTTATGTCATAAGTTATGCTTGGCCAGGTTTGAGCCAGCTCGAGCTTCCTTGTCACCTAATTTACTTCAGCTGATTAAGTACGAAGAGTTGCTTTTAGTACAGTAACACATTATGATCAGCAGCAAATCGTTACTGCTTCCCGCGGAACTGCCAAGGAGAGCAGGGACATCCAGAGGGTTCTTTAAACAGGCACTGAGCTGGACCGAACCTGGAGCTCTCATGGAATTTCATTCAGATTCAAGCTTAGCATTCATAAATTCTCATAAGAAACCCAAACAAATTACCGCTGATGATGCGGTACTTTGCCGTTCAATGGCATGTTCAACCCTGGAGTTCATTCATCCCTGCGCAGACACAGGTCAACCAGCTTAGGTAAATACGAGTGCTTGAGTCTTCAGCCAAAAATTACCCAATCTTCAGCCAAAAATTACCCAAACCCTCAACCAAGTTTCTTCTGACATTTTAAAAAGGATTCCTTAAAACTTAAAAGGAAATAGCCAAAGGGAGAATGTGAAAGCAGCCCAGAACACCGCAAGAGGTGGAACATGGCGGGGGACTGAGAGGACCAGGCTGAGGCAGGGGGTTTGTGCCCTCGGGGTTCGGCACGGCACGAGCCATGGCCCGCGTGGCACACGGCAGCCTGGGGCCGCGGCAGCGCAGGACAGTGACACTGCCGGCTCCTGCACCTCTGCCCAGCGGAGGGGCCAGCAGTGGAGGCGCCATTAATGATTCCTGCTTCAGCATTTTGTACCTGCGTCACCCTTCCACGGGGGACGGTTCCCCCGGTGAGGGTTAGCTTTTCACCCTCAGCTACCTGGGAAACAAGTTTTTCACCTTATTCATCAATTTTAACCAATTCAACCAATTTTAGCCACAGGACTGGCTCAGAAGAAGAAACGGGAATGAGTACAAACGGGAAAAGCTAAGAGCTTTTCATTTTTCCAGCCTGCAGAGTTTGAACTCCCTCTTCCAGCCGGGAGTCGGCTTATTTCAAATGAGCCATCGAGCCCTCCTTGATCCATTTCCAAGGGAATTTAAAGAGGGGAAAAATCCCACAGTATGGTGCTCGGGACTAACCGGCCCATGGCGCTGGCACACGCTAGTTCCCTGAACTCCTCATCAAGCTAAGGCTTGTCTGGCTGGAACGTCAAGGTAAGCTACTGGAATGGTTTCAGGAGTTGGAAGTGGAAGGTTCCCCACCTGCAGCCAAAGGCTTCCCCAGACCAAAAGCTTCCCCAGACCAAAAGCTACCCCTCTACCAGACCATGACGCTTTAGGGAGTTCCCGCCCCACTTTTCTGAGAATCTTTCAGCTGAGGTCAGGGAGAGGTTTGGCACCACCTGGATCTATCTGTCGGCATTGGGAGGAACGTCAAATTCCGATCTGCTCAGCCCTGACATCTCGCCGCGGTGGATTAGCAGCTCGGGCGCTCAGTCGTTGTGCCGTGCCGTAGCGTTGGCTGATGAAGAGTCGGATAAACAAACAGCGCAGGGAATTTAACACATACCAGCCACGGGCTGCACGCTGAGATCTATTCCAGACAGATTGTTGAACCCCTCTACATGTGCATAAGGAAAATGTTAGTTGGTAATTAAATGAACGGAGCCCCCCGTGCGCTGAATTAGGTTTATCACACACAGTCCAGCTAAAATGTGAATTTTCATTTAATTTTGGAGCTTATGCCTTTGTCCTAAAAAGGCTATGAAAAGTTCAGATATGCTTCACTATCTGAAGTGGCACTCGGAAGATAACATAAACAACAGTTTGTGAGAATCATAGTTTAGAGGTTTGGTATATGATGCTTTCTAAGAGCTCCATCCACTGCATTCTTGGCTGAGCGCTCCCCATCACGCCTACCGCGAGCGCATACCAGCTCTTCCAACAGCATGTGCGAGAGCGCTGGTTTTCTGCAAAAACCTCCTGCAGCAAAACAAGAAATCTGAAGGCGAAGGATGACTTAGTACCACTGCAACAACGACCTCCTTTCCTGGGATGTAACCTAAACCTGGACTGATGGTGGCCAATGGAGCCAGACAAAGGGGCTTCCGCGCCTTTCGAGCCCCTGACATCCCCATGTCCCACTGTGCAGTGCAGCCTCCAGGAGATGTTCAAGCAGAACCTGAGCTCCCCTAGAAATTGCCATACCTCAAAAACTGTTGCAAAAAAGAAAACCTGTTTGTTTCCTGTAAAAAACCCAATACACACAATGTCCCCAAACCACTCTACAGACAGCTCTTCCAGTACAGATAAAATCAGAAATACAGAAGTACTATAACTAGCACAACCATCCCATATGCAATAAAACAGTACAAGCACCTGATCAGCTGTGTACTATTGATGATGGTAAATCGTACGATGATTACTATCGTCTAAAATGTATTTCCTTGCAAGTCTAGATCACTAGCTCAAGTTCACCCCACGTAACTAAAGACGAGAGCTGGTACCATCCAGGGACTCACTGCCAGTGAGCTTGTTGCAGCGATCCCAGGATAAATCCATGGGAGGATTTTCTTTCTAACTATAACCCCTTTAGCTCCAAAGTGAAAATGGAGTGGAGAGCCAAACGCTGCTGCTGCCCCGGTGCCTGTTTTGTAGACCAGCTTGGATAAGACCAAGCTGGGAGTCATTCCGTAAGGTGCGAGGCTGGGGCTGAGCCGGCAGCGTGCACGGACACGCATGGACGCGTGCATGGACACACATGGACACGTGCACGGACATGCATGGACACGCACGGGCAAACACGGACACACACAAGGACACGCAGCCCAACCCCATCACCAGTGCTGGGAAATGGCAGGCAGCGGGAAGCAACCGGAGGGTCCCGCAGCTCCGAAGATGTCGCATGTGACCATCCCTACTTGTCATTGCCAAGCTCTGGGCAGCCAAACATTTAAAGAATTTCTCATGTTTCTTCGCAGTGCTGCGGGAGGACCCTGACACTTGTGTTAAGATGCCAGTCATCAGCCAACTAATCGACACCCTGGCATGAAAGAAGTTCTCCTTTTTGCCCCTTGCCCCTGCAACGGTCTCCTCCTTCTCCCACATTTCTACTGCGAGCAAATCAACACAACTGTAACCGATTCTGGGCAGGAAAAGCAGCAAGCTCTCCCCCAGTTACACCACCCCTCTCTTTCTGAATAGAGGTTAGGGTGGGAAGTCCTCCCGAAGCCAAGATTACATTTTTTTCTTCAAAAAATTTCCTACCTTAGCAGCAAACACTGGGACCTGGCCGTTTCTGCCTCCCCACACAAGCCTGCTGCTGCTCTGATTGCGCAGCTATTTGTTCAGCAGATGCTTCAAAGAGGAGGATGCCGAAGAGGCAGCTCGAGTCACGCCGAGCCGGGCAAGAGACAGGAATCAAGTCACCAGGGTGAAGAATAAACCGCTGGCCCCTGGACCCGCCACTCGCCTTCTCGGGCCACCCTCAGGAGAGTCGCACGGTCCAGACCCTCCTGTCCAACATGGAGCCGACAAAGGGCTCCAAATCTTTAACCTCACGTTGTGATGCCCAGGCTGCTTTATTCAGGCTCCGTCAGGACCGCAATCATAAAAGCTGAATACTTTGCAAACTGTAAACATAAATCTGTGCCTTTTGCCTTTTCTAACCTCCCTGCTCTGTCCAAACACGGATCTCACCCCGTCCTCTCCTCTCCATACGTGCATTAGCAGTCAGGGAATTTGGAAAGAGCTTCTTATCTGATGTAAAAATGAAAACGAATGTAAAAAGTGGTGAGCACAGCAGGGTCCGTCAGCAGTAAGACTGATGGAGAAGAGCAAAGCCCGGGGAGGACGGCGAATGCCCGCTTTGCTGGTGCGTAGAGATTTACACCTGACGAAACGGGAGTATGAGCGATGTGGCCCAAATGCAAATTCTAGTCTCGGTTAATTTTGGGCTTCATCTTTCCCATGCCCTTTACTTGCGCGGTGAAACCCACAGACAGAGCAAAGGCACGCAGAAGGAACGAGGAGCTCCAGGAGGATGATGGCCGTTGCTGCACTCCATGGCCCCCCGGCACAGCGTCGGGCAAAGGGGGGGACCAGGGCGGGTGGCCACCTCCATTGCCATGAGGGGGAAAGGGGATATGTGCGGGCTCTGTGGGCACAACTAATTACAAATAATTCCAAGAATATATGCAAAGGGATTCACACCATCTCCCCTTAAAAACAAACAAACAATCGAAAAAAAAAAAAAAAGGAAAAAAAGAGAATTGTTTGTTTGCACCAAAATCCTGAACCTCTTACTCATCCAAGAAGCTAATCCTCACCAGGGGAATTCTGGGGAAACTGAAAATATTTCAGCTTGGCTAAGATAAGGGCAGAGCTGTTTATTTCACACATCTCTACAGTGGTACAGAGCCAGGAAATACTTTTCAGTTATTTTCAACAAAACAAGACAAATGTACCAAATTGGCAAGAAAGTGACATTTTTCTGCAGAATTCTTTAATGTCCAAACCGATATCCACAGAAATGACTCTTTCCCAGTGTGTCAGCAATCTTTGTTAATTATTTTGAGCATTTTTGTACTTCTGCTAAGCAAACCAGCGCCGAAAATACGTGAGAACTCCACCACAAACCCATGACCATGCCGAGCACTCGATGGCGTACCCTGGAGCGGGCACGTTAACGGTGCCCGAGAGAATGCGTGAGCCCCGGGCGTCTCGTCTGCAGGAGCCCGGAGAAGGTGTCTCTGATACCGCCAGCGAACCCTGGAACCGCAACACACTCCAAAAAAAAATGTTTCTTGTTCTTGGCTCTGATAAGCAAATAGCTTTTTGCATTTTTCTGACTCTCAGCTCCAGCCGACTCAAACTTGCGCAGACGATAACGCCCAGGAGAACGGGACGGGGAAGCCGCTCGGCGCACACCACCACGGGGCCGAGCCGTGGGAGCTGAACGGGCCGCACGACGCGAGCCTCGCTCTTACCACACCAGTACAAATCCCGCCCAGTATTTCCATTTTACAAACACAGAATTGCGTCTCCTCTTCCCCTTTGGTTTGAAAACGGGAGATTTAAAGTGGAAGACAGGGAGCAATGTGATGATACAGATACTGATGGAGAAATCTCAACTCTAATCTCATCTCTTTTGAAGCAAATAAAATACACGCCATCGACTTCAACAGGGCCAAGATCTCACCCTGAAAACCCCACTTCTCTCCAGAGTTAGCACATTCTGTGACTGTTATTTATACCTCTAGGCATGTAGCAGAGAGAGCACTTTCAGAAGCACGTGTGATATGAACCAGGAAAGGAAAAACCCACGAGACCCTCCTCTGACATCGCGTCCAGGACCATCCCTGCACCAATTCCCCGTGGTCCCTGCCCTGGTCCCCATCTGCGCCCGCCGTCCCCCACCGCAGCCCCACCGTGCACCTGCAGCTGAAGCTCCCGACAGTGTTGCAGCACTGGGACCTGTGACCACCGCTCCCCACCTCGCACTTGTCCCCGTCTGGAAGAGAGGGGACGGGGCAGCACGGGCGAGCTGCGGCGCCCAACCGAGTGGGGAGGTGGCGTGAGAGCAGAACCGACCACTTTTATTACAGCTGATTTTCCTACTATTAACTTTTCAGTGCCAATAAGAACGAGCGTTAACCAGTAGGAAACGATCCCCCTCGTTACATGCTCAAACACTTAAGACTGAATGGTTTGGGTTGGAAGGGACCTTAAAGATCGTCTCGTTCCACCCCCTGCCCTGGGCAGGGCCACCTCCCACCAGACCAGGTTGCTCCAAGCCCCGTCCAACCAACGTCACTACCCAAAAGATTCCTCTCCTGGATGAACACCATCACGCACGTGGATAAGAATATATTCATTATCTCAACACGATGCCTCACTCTAATGGCCATCTTGTTCATGAAAGACAAAAGTTTTTTTACGTCAAAATCTGTTGTTTTCAAAGTTTTACTTTCTTGTTTTAAACCAGAGTGGTAGAACTATTATACCTTTCCACTAAAAATCCTTCCAATAACACCACACAAGTTGCCTGAATAGCGTTAATCCAGAGAATACTAAACTAAAAGGTTGAAAAATTAAAATATCCATGTAGTACACATTTTCTACTAATCTTTGTAATTCAAGTCCGGAACAAATCACGTTCCCCTGCCGAAACCAGAGATTTCTCTTGCCCTCAGCAGGGTGTGGGCCAGGCCTTTCAGGAACACGGAGCACCTTTCTCAAATTACCTTGTAAACAGAGTGAGTGACTAATCACCAGGTGAGGATGGAGGAATCGCCACCCCCCTCATTTCCCTTGTTACCTAAACACAGCCCCCTCCGCTCCTTAGTTCAGCTCCAGGGATTTAACAACCCGGGACCCAAACGAGCCGAAACCTGCGCTTCCCCCCAAACTCCGCAGCAGCATCCTCCCAGAAGCCCATCTGGAAGAGATTAATAAGCGCCAGAGATGTTTTCCATTCAAGCATTTTCACACCTCACCAAAATACACGATAGCTACTTTAATTAGTCAAAAAAAAAAATAAAAAATAAATAGACTGTGTGAGTTGCCAAGGCTCCCAACGTACAACACACCAGCTGGCCTCGGAGCCCAGACTCACTGCACTCTCTGAAGTCTCCAGTCCCTGGGAATGGTAGCCCACGAGCCCCGGCTGCCCCGGGCTTCTTGGGAAGATGGGAGCTGGCCAGGGGGATGGGGAGCCTCCGCCACAGCCGGGCTGCAAATCCCCGCTCCCCACAGACCGTGCGGCCCCAGGCCCTGGGAGAAATGCCGAGTGCTCAGCTGGGAACACCGGTCCCGTCCCCCCCACAGCCTCCGAGACCCCGTCTGCTACAGAGCGGCACGGGGGACCCAGACCTGCAGCGAGACAGCGAGGAGGAAACCTTGCACCGCACCAACACATTAGTATTTTCAGTTACAGAACAAAATCAACCCCAGATTAGGAAATGCCAAGTTTCAGTTAGACATGTGAAATATATGGGGAGGTTTCAAAAAGATTTATCCATTGTTGGCGAATTTTTGACATTTGGCACTAAGCAAGGCACTCTAAAAATGCATTTGTGCTTAAGGAGCTACATTTTTTTGCTCTGTAAAGAAGCGTTTCCTTCTTAAAAGAAAGTAGAAGAATGGAGACAAATACTGTTTTAAGGCGTTTGGCCTGGATGGAAGAATAATGAGCTGTAGCCTTGCCAAAAACGCGTGCTTCAGCCATACTGTACTCTGTACATTTCCTTCTGCTACTGCAGATAAATCTTGGTTTTCTTTTGCTCACCCAGAGCCGAGAGAGCTCGCGGTCTGCCGGGAACCAGCCCCGTTTCCATCTGAGCGACCGGAGCTCTGCTGCCTCCGCGGCCAGAGCCCCTTGGCGAGCCGTGGGGAGCCAGGCTGGGTCAGCAGCACGTCTCCACCCCCCGGCAGGCAGCAGGACCGGGATTACTTCAGGATGCTGCAGAAGTGGCCCGCAGGCAGCTGGACTGCTGCGGAGCAATGCACATATGATTAGAATAAAGGAAGATAAATGGTATCAAGGTGAGCCATCGCACTACACTTTAAATTAGTGGTCTGCCAACCAGGGATCACAAAGCAGCACAGACCCCCTGGGTACCACCCACGCGGGGCGATGCTCGGGCTGCATCCCGCCGGGTGCGGGTGCACGGGGACGACGAGCAGCTCCATCCCGCTGCCTCCAGACAGGAGCCACGGTGTCCGACGCCCGCCGTCTCGCACCGCACACGGCCGTGATCTCACTCCGTTTAACGAGTGCACAGGGAGCACGTCTCTCCCGCGAGTGCCACGTGAGATTTCACTCCAGATGCAAAGAAAGGTGGACATCGAGTCAGGGGGGTGGCACGATGCAGCACAGCAGCCCTCGCTGCAGGTGGGACTGCAGCAGCCATGGGGACAGGGATGGGGACAGGGATGGGGACAGGGATGGGCAGAGCCACCACCGTGCCCAGCGCACCCACCACTCTCTGACGGCAGCGCTTTCTTTGCCCACGGACAAGCTCTTCGCAAAGGCACCCCTCGCAGTGACGCTCTCTATTCAGTATAAAGCAGGCACTAGGTCACTCCTGCCACAATACCAAAACATGTCTGGGGGTAGCGCGCAGATCTGTCAAGCCATACAGAATTAGACGTGTTACTGGCCAAGAATGGAGTTAGAGAAGGACAGTGATCAAAACAAGGCTGGTGTGATCAAAGAGACCCAGCATTTAATTCCCTCGGTGTCTTTTAATTCAGTCCTGTCTGGGCTCGGAGTTCCCTGACTCCTGCTGGAACACCAGACCGTGCAAGTTTTGGTTTACTTTTCAGAAATCCTGAGACCTGCTAGAGCTTAACGAAATCCCCAAGGGTTTAGAGTTGCTTAATCCCCCCATTGCAGCAACCTGCCAGCCTTAGAGACCCACGCTCATTCCAAACGCTTGTGGAAGGGGGAAGGCTCCCAGGTGGTCAGGAGAGGCCCCCCCTTCTCTCTGACCACGGATTTTCACGCGGGAGCTGTTAAAAGTGTGAATTCAATAGCTGCATAAATTTTAATTAGATTTTCATGTACTGTAACTGCCTGAATGCAGTATGTTCGAGGAGAAGTATGTTACTGTCACAACTTTTATAAGAAGAGCTTTTAAAACCAGTTCTGGAAAATAGCTGTCCATCAGTTAAAGGCTTTCCTATCTTCTCCAAAGATCTGGCAAAAATTATATGGGCCGACTGTGACGTGCTCTGAAGACAGAGGCCAGCTCTGGCAGCTACACTAACCGGGACACGATGGACCCTGCTTTACACGTTGTAAGAAAAGTGGCTCTAAGTGCTGTGGGCAACGCTCACAAATACCAGGGAAAATTCTCATTCCTGCTCTGTCCGTTGCTCCTACAACCTTTATCACACGGTTTCTATCCCCACACCCAGTCCTGCCGGCTGGACATCGACTGGGCAATGCAGCGTTTCAAAGAAATACTTCCTGACTTGTTATGGAGAGCAGAGGGGGAATTAGGAAACGCAACCCTGGGGGATTCCATAAAACTTACAGAAGGCTTAGGAATTTGAAAACCCGATGCTTTAGAAGCTAAAAGGGCAGCTGGAGGCAATGAAGCATCTGTCATGCCGAGTTAGGCGAGGAAAGAGGAGTGAGAAAGGCTTCGCGGCATGAAGGTCCTGCCATAATGGAAGTAGCCCGCGAGGAGCACGCAGGGAGACGTTTACGATCCACAGTTTGTCTGTCTCAGTCCTGCTCACCCTCGTAATGTTTCATGCTTTAAAAAGCCTCTTGCTCAGCGTCTCACACAGCAACAGCGTAAAGCTACGCCTGTGACATCGATCTACCGCCGTGGAGGAGACCTTTCTGAGGCCATAAATCCAGGTTACCACCTTAGGAAGGATTAGACAGAAACCATAAGGAGAGGGAGAAAACAGCTTGAATGCCAAGGAATAAAGGCAATTTGGGCAATATGAAGTGCATTTACCTGTAAGGAACCCGCAGAGAACAGCAGCTGCATTTCGAAAGGATTCGAGCAGCTGCTTCTGTGTGGGCTTCGCCCGTTGGGTCTCACGCCTTATGTTCCGGAGGAGAATGGAAGGAACCCCAACCGACCGGAGAGCCGGGTATCACAAAGGTGCCTTCAGCTGAAAACCTGGCCTTTTTGTGGGCCCCCACCAGGACCCAGTGCCATCCTACTCGGAGAAAAGCCACAAAGCAGCTGCCGGCTCTTCGCGAGGCTTTGCTGCCAGGTTTCACAGGCTCCGACGGAGTAACCACAGAGAGGAGTTTGTCACCGAGCCTGGAGGGCTCTGCAGCTTTGCTGGGTGCGTGC
Source organism: Larus michahellis (assembly GCF_964199755.1). NCBI lineage: Eukaryota > Metazoa > Chordata > Aves > Charadriiformes > Laridae > Larus > Larus michahellis. The sequence continues at coordinate 9,038,619 of NC_133911.1, forward strand.
TGGATACAGCTGAAGTCTAGCATACTTGAAGGGGGTTTTTTTATTATTATTTTTTAACAGCAGCTTTTCTATAAACTTCCCTTTAATCTTTTAAATGGACACAATCTCAGCAGCTTCCCCATAAGCCATAAGTTTCCCCAGAAGGATACAGCGAGAGCAGGAGTTATTCTTGCCCCCACGTTTTGTAAAAATAAGCACTGTGGTCAGACTCTGCAAACACCGCTTTCGGTTTCTGAGAGCTTGTATTTATCAAAGCATTATGAAACTTCCCTTCCAGCGTTCCTCATCCCCCAACTCACCGCCCGCTCCGGCGTCCCCGCTCTGTCTGCTTCATACGCCGTGGTCCCCCCCTCTCGCTCCTGCCCTGCGGTCGGGCTCTGCCCGGGCTCTGGTTTGGTTTCCCACCAAGGAAGGCACCCCGAGGTGCCTTATGAGGAGAGGCTGAGGGATTTGGGTCTCTTCAGTCTGGAAAAAAGATGACTGAGGCGGGACCTTATCAACGCTTACAAATACTTCAAGGGTGGGTGTCAGGAGGACGGGGCCAGGCTCTTCTCAGTGGTGCCCGGGGACAGGACAAGGGGTAACAGGCACAAACTGGGACATGGGAAGTTCCATCTCAACGTGAGGAGGAACTTCTTTGCTGTGAGGGTGGCAGAGCCCTGGCAAAGGCTGCCCAGAGGGGTGGGGGAGTCTCCGTCTCTGGAGACATTCCAAACCCGCCTGGACGCGTTCCTGTGCCACCTGCTGTGGGTGACCCTGCTCTGGCAGGGGGTTGGACGGGATGATCTCCAGAGGGCCCTTCCAACCCTGACCATTCCGTGACTCTGTGAGGTGCGACGGGAGGAACCCCAGCCGCATCTCCCAGTAACCGGGCAAAGCACGACAGCTCCCGACGGAGGAAAGCCCTGTGCTGCCCAGGACGGGGACTGGGAGGCTCAGTGTTCCTGCCCCACAGTTTCTCTCAAACCTCAATCACTCCACCACCAGAGCACGCTCCTGTCCCCTGCTGCTGCTACCACTTCATCGCACTCCAAGGGCACTAATTGCCAATCATAGCAGTAAAGTGGCTCTGACAAACTAACAGCCCATCCTTGCTTTGAAAAGGGGGAGAGCCTGAGGTTAACCATTTTGCTGTCATCAACTAGATGATCTGTAAGGTCCCTTCCAACCTGAACCATTCTAATTTGGGGCTGTTTGGCCATCCTGAGTTACAAGGTCTTTGGACAAAGGATATCTTGAAGTTGTAGTCAACCCCAACGTTGTAGTGTCACCAACACGAAGTGGTAAAGGTTGGTCCCTACCTCAAACCTGGACCTCCTGAAGCTGCGAGATACCCTGGAACAGCTGGGCTGGGACCGGTCCTCACGGGCACTCGGCAGGAAAGATTACAGATTATTCCCTGGAGGTTGTTGTGCATCTGCGGAACAATTCATTAGTATTTCAGAAAGGTGTGATGCCTTTCTGAAATACTATTTGCTGTACAGATTTTAGGCATGCATGTCATGTGCCACCCAAAATGACAAACGCCCTCCTCTTCTCCTTCCCCCCAAGGACGGTGCTTTGGGTGCCAAAGGCAGAGCTGCAGGAATGGCGTGGGTTTCAGGGGCAGGTTGTGGCACAGCCCTCACGGCCGACACACCAAACCGCAGCTCTCTGAGCCGACGCTGCTGCTTCCCCCCTCTGAAGCACCAGCCTGATGCAGCCGAGACCCGAACCCAGCCCACGACCGCGCAGTCCTGAAATCACCGACTTGCCTCAACTTTTTTTTGCCACACCATCAATCCTGCCTAGAGCTTTCTTGAACTCGTATTTCCCGACAAACTCAAAACTCAGTTCAAGTTCACTGAAAGGTCTGAAATTCTTTCAAGGAAGGCAGGGCTGCATTTGAGGATGAAAAGGGCCAAGTTGCCATTTCCCACTGAAGCCGTGCAAAACTCGCAGATCCTTCATACCGCCCGGAGGGAATCCAGTCAGAGTGTGTCATCCTGGCTGAAGTCTCAGGCCTGTCCAAACCCCATAACTCAAATCCAGCCGGAGAGACTCTGATCCTCACTTGGACTAGAACATTGCACATTTTTTTACAAGAAACTCCTGGGGAAGAAAAGAGCGCAAAGTTGCGTGTGGTTCAACAGCCCGGTGTGAAATGACCGCAAAGAGCCCGATCGGTGCTTGGAAAGGCGACTGGAGGTGCACAATCACCCCTGAATGTTATGGATGAGACCCTTCAGGTTGGCTCCTCTCCGTAGGTTCCCTGCAGACCCTGGAAACCAAGTATGGGTCGCCTCAAATCACACCCACAGGCTCCACCTACACTTGATTTCCAAGGTCTCACTCAGCAGACATCAAGGAGCTCCTGGAAACCCACTCCCCGAAACAGGCTTCTTCCTACCCTTAGCTCTATGCGTACATTACTGAAGTGCCACGTAGATGCAAATAAATTCAATTTTAAACTTCTTACAAAATTTCTGTAAAAACTTGGTTTCGATTAATCTGTTTGTAAAATGCATATGTTGGCTTTAGCTTTTTTAAGAAACAGTTAGGAACAGGTAAGAGCATATTGTACTGAACTTTCACACACATAACACGTTTTCCCAGATGAACCGTGCTTATTTAAAACCACCAATCTTCAGACAATTCACGTCCCCACTAAATTAAAGGTAGGCAGGAATAGGCTGACTAGAGGAAAGACGAATGTGGAATACAACTGGTAAATAGCTGTTTTGTTTTCTGCTTGTTTCCCAAACAGCTCCCCGGGAAAGGAGCACCCCTTGCGCAGGGAGACGCAGCGGAGCCCGAGTCCCCGTGGCCCCAGGCAGCTCTTCTTGTGCGTCTCAGCCCCGACCAGAAACCTCTAAAACCACACACACAGCACTGCGATATATTCCCATTCGGACTTCAGCTCTCACCTCGCTCTTCCAGCTCTGTGCTCCCTCTCGGCAGCGATCACTAGAGGTTTTGAAGCATTGCAATAGTTTATATTCATGCTCGTTATCTTTAGCAATTGGCTACTTACCTATGCAGTGCCCAAGCCAGCCAAAACCGACCGGAGGGGTCCTGGGATAAAATCACCACTGAACTGTATACTCCTTCCCAGATACAGCCTGACCTTCAAGCGTTCAAAGAAACGCACGACTTTTTAAGTCACAGGGCTGTGATATGAAAAGAAATATATCATTTTATCTACAATTTTAAAAAAATCCATCCATATTTTTACGCAGCTTTACAGAAGAATACTTAGACTTTTTACTGACGTTCAGTCACACCCAGCTAATGACCATGTTTCTCATAAAACTAAATTCATCCGCTCTGGAAGAATTTCATACTGCTACTTTAGCCTTGCACCTGTGCAAGATTTGTTTCGAACGTATTTCTCAGTCCCCAGCTGTGTCCAAATCCCTCCCAGCATCAGAAAGGCAGCGATGAACTCTTTGCACGGTGCCTTTCCGCCTGCGTGGCGCCCTGCAGCTCGGCCTTCCTGCATGTCTCGTCCTTCTGGCATTTCTCTCAGTGGTGGCTCAGAAACGTCCGTGTGACCCCATCAAGGTGCTGGTCTCCTGCCCAGACAGGACAGATAGACAGAAGACCAAAGGCTCGGCTGGGTTTAGGGCTTACCCTTAGGGCTGCTGTGGCGTTAGCACCAGGCTCAGATGCTCCCGGGACCATTTGGTGTCCTGCCTTCCCCTTGGCTCCATCCAAACCCGGTGCCCACCAGGAGCCCCTGTCCCCGGCACCGGCCCTGCCCAGCCCTGGCGAGAGGCAGCGGGACCGACAGCACTCCAGACCAAAACGTGAACTGCATTTCTTGGGGAAACTAAACACTTTGGAGGATCTGCATTTTTTGCACTGGGATTTGGAATTACAGGTGAACCCGCCTTAACCCGAAGAGTTCAGAGCCTCAGGACCGACGATGGACGCGATGGTGGTGGCACCCGCTCTGCATCAACCTGGCTACTGCGCTCCGGGATTCACTAACTCACTTTGGCACCTTTTGCTAGAAAAGGCTTGAAATAAAACACTGATAACAGTAGGTATTCCTATTCTTTATGCGAATCCGAATCCTCAAGCCATTTTAAGGAAAACAGATTTCAAGCACATCTGGTATTTTATTTATGGAGATTACACACTCCCACATGAAAGAAACCATCCACTTAAACTGATAACAAAACCCCCCCACTTTTCCATCTGCCTTTGGGCTAAGAGACCATTAATATCCACAGCCTATTGTCAAGCGACTTTACAACATCTTGTAAAAAGGCCTGAAGGAAGCTCAAATGCCAAGAGGCCCCGGTTTCGTAGCATCTGGCTTTGCCTTGAACAATGGCTGCCCCTTTCCAGCATACCCAGAAAACACACCGTGACGTGACCGAGTCATCTCCCAGCGCCAAAGCACACACATCGGCCAAGTTTTGGGGACTCAGGGCAGAGAACACGACCCTCGATAGAAAAAGGAATGTCTTTGTACATTATTCTGCTGACCCATAAAAGGTAAGTGCACTCCAGACGACACCAATCATCTCAGCTATTTGCATATTCACAGTTCCCTAGAAAGGAGGACCAAGGTCCAAACTTTGCTGCCAACGTGCCAACCTCCTCCCCATCCCAGCAGGGTGAGTTTTCACACGGCTCTATTTCCCTTAATTGAGAAAAATCACCCAATGAGGCAGGTGAGAGAAGCTGGCAGGAGGTTTTTTTCTCCCTTCCCCTGCCAGCTCTTCCCGGCTGAGGATGGCAGCCCTGGAAAGTGCTGCAGTAGCAATGCACTAGTGGGTAATCAATGAGTAATTACCCACAGATGTCAGCGATGGGTCCCCAGGACACCACTGTCAGTCCCCGAACGCTGAGCGGGGCAGCCCGGAGCGCGGGCAAAGCCTGGGGAGCATCTCCTCCTCTTCCAGGAGCCGAGGGCACCAGCCGGGCTAGGTCAGCAAACGGAGTCCCAGTGTTTGCTTGAAAGCATGACCACGGGACCGGCTGCGAACGCGGACATTGACAAATTCCCACTGGTGCAGCCGGGATTTTTTTCCCATGAGCCACGAGAGGGACCCAGACGCTGCTGATGCTCTGCCTGCAGCTGGGATGCTGCAGCCCCGCAGCCGGGATGCTGCAGCTCTGCCCACAGCTGGGATGCTGCAGCTCTGCCCGCAGCCGGGATGCTGCAGCCCCACAGCTCTGCCCGCAGCCGGGATGCTGCTGCAGCTCTGCCTGAGAGGGAGCAAGCAAGAAGCAAAACCTCAAGTACAAGCAGCCGAGTCTGCGCTGCTGTCTTCATTCTCGTTCCTTCTGCTTTCGTCAGCCCATTTCCTCACCTGGGATAGAGCAAGCAGGTTGGACTCAATACCACTATTCAGGAAAAAAAACCCTTGCTGCGGGGACTCTTCCTTTTGCACACCCTCTGAAGGCTGCTGCAGCCACTCTCCTCCCACCGGTGGAAATCTCAGCAGCTCACTAACCTCACAGCCGCTCGCACGCCAACGGCTCACTACTGGCAGCTCTTCTCCCTCTCTTCACTTAAACACAGTCTTGATTATAAAGATAAGGGAGTATATTTCCGAGATCAGCCGCGCACTCCAAGCAAGGCGGCTGCACAGCTTCCACGCTCCTCGCTGGTGAACCATCATCCCCAGGAAAACAGAATTTCTCATCTCTAAGATGCAAAATTCATATCCTCGAGCTGGCTCAGCCCCAAATACCTCTCAGCGATACTGACCTGATGCCTATACAGAAAATAAGCTGTGTAAGTGGCGGGTGGACATTTCTGCTCCGTGACGGTCCAGAGGACGGTCTCGCTGCCCGGGACCTCCTGCCAGTGCGTTCTCTCAGGCTACAAGAGAGATCTGATGCCGGTCTTGGCTGCAGAAACACAGCGTGGGTGTCCGACCAAGTGTTCATACCGATGCTTATTGCACCGAATAGGTCAGGAGAAGAATGATTTTCATTCTGTGTTTCAGAACCCGTCTGTCCTACTCGACCCCTCTGCGATAACCCCGGGAGAGCAGCCATCGGCGCGGGGAGCGCCGGGGCTGCAGAACGTTATCTAGTGAGAAACAGCATCGCTGCCTTTTCCCATCATCATCTTGGTCCCTTTTTTTACTAAAAGAATTTTTAACTGCCTAATTATTTGTTTTTGCAGGGAGGGAGAATTTCCATTTCCTGACCATTTCAGGCCCCGAGACCTGTCTTTTTCCTCTTCAGCACGTACGGTTGCAAGCAAGCACACGCTGGCCGCGCAGAGAACTGCCTGCTAAACTCCCGGTCAGGCTGGTGTCAGGTTGAACCTTCACATTTAGTATTTATAAGACTAGAAGCTTTTTGTTGTATACTGCTGGTAGGGCAGCACCCGCACCCGGACCGGACACTGGTTTCTTAAATACCTGCTGCAGGTGGACAGTTCAGGTCCCCACAGCTCACAACATGCAACGCGCAAGCCAACGAAGGCTTGTGGCTGCCTGTCCAAATTCTAATTTCTTAGAAACGATTCTCTCAAAGTATATAAAACCTGCAAAATCTGTTTTTCCAACAGAATCTGCACGTACATGTGTAGTATTGCATGCATACACATATGTATAACTTCTAACTCTAATGGTTTTTTCCCCTAAAAAAACTCTATAAGTTTTAAAAAAGCACATTTCCCCCCCCCCCCTTTTTTTTTGTAGGGAAGTGACACATAATAAAACCAAAAAAAAAGAAACAAAAGCTGCCGCATTTTGTTTGACCAAAAAAACGAATTAGAGAGAAAACTGCACATAAAGTAAAAGTGGCAAAAATTGGGATAAAATCATTTTTATCTAATTCCAAAGGGATCGATAACCCTGCAGCTCTTCAACGGGAAGAATTCTCCCCACAGCCAGAGGGTGAGGCAGGCGCTTCAAGGAAAATCCCAGCTCGGAAGGCTGGTGTCCCAGCAGAGAGAGAGACTCTACCCCCTCCCTCCGGCCGGAACGGAACGGAGCAGGATTAACAGCCGCCGGGAAGGGCCACTGCCAGCACCGGGCAGAATTCGTTCACTTCTAAGCTGAAACTTCGTGGAATTATTTTCTAAAAATCAAATTCCTGTAGCACACCTTCTATTGGGAAAAAAGCCGTGACGTCCTGAGAATTTGAGCTACTCTTTTATAGCCTTTAACCCGTTTAATAAGGTTTCCGTAATAGTCTCCCAATAACAACCTGAGAATCCAGCATCCGATAATCTAAAGGAAATAAGAGAACACGCCTTACCTACTACTAAAATGTAAGCAGTTAAGCGTAGCAACGGCAGAACTGCGCGGGTCCGACAGACACTTCTGCATGGCTGAATTTGGGTTGAGAGAAAATATTTTCAATTGTTTCTCTGAAAATCTGCCAAAGTGATGAGCCAAGAGCAGGCTGCTGCACAATCACGTCAGTGTTGCAGCTTTGCTGCTTCCCCACTCAACTTATGCTCCGTAAATTCGTCAGCAAACCAGAAATTACACACAAAATCCATGCTTGGTGGGGATTTTTTTGTTTCTTTGTTGTTTTTTTCATTTTGGTTTGGTTTCCCTTCTTTACAACTCAGCACACTCTGCGATTTGGCGTCCAAGTATCCGAAAAAAAACCCGCCTCCTTCTCCCACGGTATAACCAGGACGTCAGCCAGTGACTGCTCTGCTGCCTGGAGAGCGCGTGGTGGGGTTGCAGACCCGGGGAACGCGTGTCCCCGAGGATGTCACCGCGGGGGAAGATGTTCTGCCCCGGGAGGGGGAACCGCAGGGACGGGGCTCGTCCTCCACCGCTCAGTTCTTGCTGCAGAAAAAGCAGCGATGGAGCCCCTGCTCCTGGTGCAGAAGGGTATTGAAGGTGGGAAACACAAGTTGCAGAATACAAGGGTATAACCAGAGTTGTAAGAAAGAGAAGTTGTAAGGATAATGGATCTATTTTCCCATCTTTCAGGAATTCCTAACCAGATTCTCATCCTTACCCACCTAACCGTCCATAAACTCAGTATCACATCAAATGCTCACACAACCTCAGCCTGTCTCCTCCCGACCCACAATAACAGAGACACAATAAAACAGCCGTGACAGACAGCGCCTCCAGGAAATCTCTTTTTTTACCAAAAAAAAAAAAGAAAAAAAAAAGAAAGGAGCCCAGCCTTTCAAGAGCACAGGCCTGACGTGATCTGCCGTGGTCTGCGGGGCGCAGATTATCTTTCACAACTCTGTAGCTTCCCGCAGGGCTCAGATAAAACTTCCTCAGTGCAACGTTCGTTGCTTTTCACAGGCTTTTTTTGGTCACCCATAATTTCTTCCGTAATTCTCTGTCCAAATTGACATCACCCTAACTTTGCTGGTCACTTATGCGTAATTTTTCAAACGCTTTAGATGTATCATCTGGTCTTTTTGTTTATCGTACTCCTTTTGTCACGAACTGCAGGGCAGAGGGCTGGACCTGCTATGGTGGGAAGGGCAGTGTGCCAGCCACTTCTCCGATGCCTGCTAAGACAGGTTGATGTAGAAAAGGCACATGATGCATATAAAGATTCGCACACACACACACGTACCTATGTGCACTGCCTGTTTTAAGCAGAGGTCTGAAGAGTTCCGGGAGAGAGGGACTAGAGACCGTTTTATCCCAGCGGTATCACTCCCACACATACCAACCCTCCCTGTGCAATCTTAAACCCCCTGCTCAGTGATAGCCAACCTTCCCAGAGTGACTGCAGTATCATTTTTGGCTCCCCTTAAACTTCTCATAAATATGGAAGATGGCCAAATAACATTTAATCAATATCCCAGTTAGGGCTTTAAAATTTTATGAACTTAAAGTTGCATAAGACAGTGAGTTGACCTACGCTGACCACAAGCTTTGCAGGTCTTTTTTAACTCGACTCCTGGACATGATGGGCTGAGGATTTTGTCTACTCTTACAGGTATTCACTTTTCAACAAAGAGGGAAATTAAGCTCAAATATTTCAGTGGTTCGGTTCAGGTAAACAGGTGACAGAGATGCATTTCTGCTCATCCCCTTTCTCCTCCAAGACAAGGTAATTATCTTCTCAGCGAAACTACGACCAGGGGCTTCCCAGAAGTCTCCCTCACCTAACGCAGACTCAGAATATCGTTTGCGAGCTCTTCATCTGCATCAAAATGCAGAAGCGAAGCGGTTGTTGGGATGGCTCCTTCCCCGCTGGGACGTGCGCAGGTACCTGCCCGACCAGCACCGGCTCCTTCTCTCGGCTGCTCGGGAGGAAGGAACATCTGCAAGAGATAACAGCTCCGCGGAGCTGAAAGTACTTCCATACACGTAACGAGCCGTGCCCGCCATCCTCCACACAGCTTCCATTAAGGGGTGAGACAGGGATTTTCATCAAATGTGCTTGCTCTGCTCAGAACACACACATTTATTCCTATTGACACTGTATGATGCTCTACTTCCTTAGCTTCTTGCCCATTGCAAGCCTCAGCCAGACCAGCCCACATCACTATTCTCCTCTTTCCACCCCTTCCTATACTCTGTCACTGGTTTCTGCTGGGGTCCTTGCTCGTTAGTGCCATGCCAAATTCATTCACAGTTTGGGCAAGTTTCCACTTTATCTTCCCGAAGGTCCTCAGGAGACAGATGCGGGACGGGGAAGGCCACCAGCCGGGCTCTTTCTTTGCCGAGTCCACCTCCCAGCGAAGCCCGTGGCAACAGTCTGACTAGTCTCAGCCAGAGGAACCTTAGACTCCCAACTTCTGCCATAAAACCTGATGGACTATAAACATCTCTCCAGAGTGGAGAGAATTCCTTTCTGACACATTGTATAATGGATGCAATGGAAAGGCACTGTGCTTGGCAGGCTGCGCAGGGCTTCCCTTCGCGGGCTCAACAAACAGGCTGGTGTTTGATGATTTTCTTTCCACTGTACGGCCACAACTGCATTTCACGGCAAGACGGCTCTGCCGGGAAAGAACCTGTATCGCTCTTACGGAGAAGCTGAAGAGACTTCCTTCAAAGTTTCCGAGTGTTTGAAGTGACCTCAGCTGCATGAGATCGCGGATGTGTTTGCCAAGTGTATGAAGGTGTGAATGTCGGCGGCGGTTTTGTCCTGTAATTAATTGCTTTTTGCGGAGAAGCCCATGGCAGGGTGAAGCTCTGCGCTCACCAGGCAGCTGGTGATCCTCAGCCGCGTGTCCCCGCGGCACTCGGCCCATTGCCACCGAACGGACCCCGGATAAACAAAGCAGCCGGGTTCGGCCGGACTCGCCACCAGGCACCTGAGGAGACGAGGCGGGAAGAAAGCGTGGAGCTTTGTTCTCACTCGTTACGTCGCCCTCATCCAAAGCCAACGAGATCCGCCCAGAACCAAGGAAAGAATTATCAAAACCTAGTTGCAGGGTTCAAAAAGAAACGCTGCTGCAGCAGGCCGAGCTGCGAAGGGCTGAGACAGGGAGTGGGGATGAGTGAACTGGTCCGAGAGCCAGGCGCAGCAGGAGGCAGGAGACCTGGGCTCCAGACGTGGCCCAGGTCGGCTGAATGGCCCTCCCGCCGCCCAGCCGCGTACCCCGCCGCTCATTCCTCCAGCCAAAGCATCAAAAGACATACCTACTTCTCCAGTCCTTCTAGCTGTGATGTTTAACGCACAGGAGTCCGCCAGTGGCTTTATGAGCCGCAGGGCTCATCCGTGGCCCTGCAACGCCACGTCAGCACCAGCACTGCCTTCTCCCGCACACCCGCGGTTAAGCAGAAGACTAACCAGGGTAAAGGAATCAGAGTTCTCTCTCATTTAAAAAAGGAACAAAGCATTAACTTTAACATAATTATTCCTGCTCTACAACATTGCACCCGAAAATGGCAGTTCCATTTCCCTCCTGCAGACACCAGCGACACGCAGCTCCTTTGTTTACGGCAGCGCTGCAAAATGAGCGCTGCCACGGAAAACGCTCTCTGTGAACAAACGAGGTGCACCTGCAATTTAGCAAAGCTGCAGGGATCGCTACAGACATACCGAGCCCAGACTCTCCAGAGAATTCAAATCAGAAGCGTCCTAACAGACGCCTGTAAAAACCCAAGGTTTTTTTCTAAGTTCTTGGTTATTGGATTTGGTCTTTCTCCAGGAGAACGAGGATATAGTCTGATACAGTACCCATAAATCTCTGCCTGTCCCCAACAATGCAAACAACAGAAGCCTCTTGGTTTTGGCGTAAAACCAAACCAGAACCACTAGCCCTCATATAGCGCTGTCCTAAGAACGTGTTTGACAGCTATCTTGAAGATGCTGTTGCACACAAGTAGAAATAATGCAGATCAAACCATAAACAGAATACAAACAGAAATATCCAGCAAAAGCCGATGTGCTGAATATCCCTTCTTTGACCAACTAACTAATGGTTCTGGCCTCGCCGCAAATGGTCCAAAATCAGCGATTTGACAGCTCCTCTGAGGAGCTGAACGTCACACCTACCACAGTCTCACAGGGCCCTCTCATTAAGCTGCTCCCTCCGGCGCTGCCCTTGTCGGGCAGGACTGCTTAAGAGGCTGACAGAAGATAATGTGAATTACAATGAGACTTCACAATATGACTTTACGGCCTTTTTTAAAGCCAAAAGCTTTAATGAGAACTCTGTTGACCAGACACTGATGATGACCTGGCAAAGAATGCTCAGCTGGGGAGATAAGACTTCACAACAGATTTTCAGGAGCAACAACGACAAAGGAGAAGGCCCCGCCAGCAAGGTAAGAAACAAGGGGTACAGGCACGGAAAGAATGGGTTTGACATTCAGCTAGTTCCCCAACCAGGTTTAAAATTACTCGTCTGAATCAGAAGCTCGAGGCGCCACACTCTTTATTCAAAAGGAATCCCAAACCACACAACTTCCAAAGATCTGAAGCATTGGCCATCAGCTGCTCCTTCCAGCAAACCTCTATTTTTTGGCTGGTACAGCGTCAGAAGTGCTGAAATACCACAAATAAGGTTATTATCTCAGGTAGGAGGGTAATAACCAGGATGGTCAGCTATGAGAGTCTTTGGAGGATTTTGATGGTACGGCAGAATACCTCTGTTTTGAGGCTTGCTCACTCAGCCACCAACACACAACGGGCAGCGCACGTCGTCTTCTAAAGAACTGGGAAGTCCCTGGGAAAAAATAACCTTCTCCTGGTCTCTTTGTCTCCATATAATTAAGCTCAATACTACAAAGCATCCACAGGGGGAAGCATTTTATGAGGTTCTCAAGAGCTGCAGTAACATTTCTCCTACGGGACGGTCTATGTAAAAAACTACTGATTACTGATCTCATTATTTATCTTTCTGGATAAATATTTGTGACTACAAAAGTCACTCCTGTTCCCAGACGCATAAGAGGTGTTAAGAGTAGGAACCTTGAAAAATAAATTGAAAAAGTTACAATAGCAAATGGCTTGTTTATGCCATAATTGGTATTAGGCAATTAATGGTGGGATGAAACATCACATTGCTTCTGAAAACAAAAAGCAATACTGTTTAAAGAACATTTAATGAGCACGTTTTATGTTGTCCTCAGCAAGTTTACTGCCAAGCCATACACACTTCTTTTGTCTCTAATGAAAGGGTCATCGCTACTTGCTTCTTGTTAAATTCACAAGTTAAAAAAAAAAAATAAAAGGCACAAATGTAATGTTTTAAACTTGAAATTCACCTTCTCAAGAAGCAGCTGTTTAAGTTCAAAGACATTTACTCGGCAGAGACCCAGCGCTGCGCAGGCTGTCAGAATTCCAGACAAACCAAACACCTCCATGCAGAAAGATGGAGTTCAGCAGCCGCCTGTCACAGAGATCTATTGTATAGCTCTGATACCCGGATACTCCAAATATTTGACATTCCAAAATCTTCACTATTAATGAGGTGAGATCCTGAGCAACCGGGAAAAACGAAGGCGGAAATAATGTGTTTATTTGCTAGGACTAAGTATTCTGCTGGGCAATTCAGGGCAGTTTCCCAGACCGCAATAGCGGGGGATAATGCCTAAATTGTTTTAAACCAGAAAACTTACCTGATCTGCTGGTTCCCCAAAACCATTTTCTACATCTGTTTCTCCTACGCAATTCCAATGTCACCGCTCTCTGCTGTTACATTAGAAGGGGTCGAAGCCAATGCGCTGCACGAGCAATGCGCCGCGTTTCCAACTACGGGAAGTTTCCATCCCGCAGAATGGGAACCGGTGCTACAACCACCTCCAAACCCTTTCCTTTCAGGAGATCGGGGTCCTTTTCCCTCATCTCCCGCGACCTGGCGGTGGGAGCAGCGCGCAGATACCCAGAGGGGTCCCAGCACCGGGCTCAGCCCGGCGGGGGCTCAGCAGAGGAGAAAGGTGGTACCAGCAGCAGGAGTTGTCAGCAAAGTCGGTCGGTTCATTGTTCTCCTTACAACGAGCCTTTTCTCTAGGTTTGGGGAAAAGAAAAAAAAAAAAAAAAAAAAAAAAAAGACCATACTAACCATTTCAAGAAAATAATATTTTGAAGTGTTCTGTCTGGGAAATAACACGCAGGAAGGACTGAACTTCAAAAGCCTTAGAAAACGGTATATTCACAGAACTAAATAAGTGCACTAGCGAGATGTATCGAACAACACATACGGATTCTCACATAAACCTCAGACTCCTTCTGATTAAAAGCCTGTATAAAGTATAAATATTTTCATAATGAATTTATCCCTAAATATGCCGTGATGCCTTCTGTATTCATACTGTCTGCACAGCTTAATGTTTCTTTTTTTAACCATTTCTTCTGTTTAAAAATGTGCATTTTTAAAGAGCGTATCCTGTTACACTAGAGACTGTAAAGTGAAAAGCCATGTCTTATTCTCACATAAGTACAAAACCATCTCTGGCATTCTTTCACTTAAATCCTTGGAGTTTTCTAGGGATTCATTTTACAAGTTAAATGTAGAATATAATTTTCCGGGCAAGTTTATCAAGGCAAATCATAACTGAGCTCGTGAACAAATACAAACCAAAATACATTATTTGACTTTTCCATGTGTTTGGGCTGCAGAAGGCCATTACTTACCAGTTAGAAAGAAGCCTGCTAACATCCGAGCTATCAGTAAATTGTGGGAATTCAAGCTTCTCATGATGAAAATGTACAGTAGAGGAAGTGATGGACAATTTGCAGCTGGTAAAAAGCAGTATCCTCTAATGACATACATCTGGCCCCCATTATCTCAGCATCTGCTGTGCTGAAATCCAATATCCCCCACCAAACGCAATGGTATGCCGAGGAAAGGCACGACAGCCCCCGCATTCTCTTTAACAGCTTAAGACCCACCCGTCCCCTTTATCCACTGCGCACTGTATCGTTAAACCGGCGAAAGGAGCCCAGCATCCGACCGATCGCTTGCATTTATTGCGCAGACGGCGTTATTTTGGCCCTTTGATCTCTGACAATCAGAACAGGACCATGAATCAGCATAACCGACTGCCATTATCAGCGACGCAAACCAGCTCCTGCTGGAAGAGCCAAGAGCTGCTTTGGACCTTGGGTAACGATCTACCGAGCCTTTATGCAAGCTACTTAAATCTCTAAAAAAAAAAAAAAAAAAATCCCTGTTTTCATCTGCGAACATGGGCTGTTCTACTTCTTTGTTGTCACCGCTCGTTGGTGTCAGTGCAGCCCGTCAGCAGCAGGTCCCACCTCAAACCAGTGACGTGAGTTTTAGGTCTCTGCCACCTACGAGACCTCTTTGAGAAGCCTGGACCGGAGGCACCCCAGAAAGGCAGATGCACTTGGCAGGGTGAAAAAACACCAAAATCTGCTTCCACTGCAAAAACTACTGATGGCCATGGACTGTGCGCAAGCGGGGCTGGACCAGCCTGCGCGACGGCCTGCACGGCGACGTGCGAGACAGAACCCAACAGCGATAACAGTCCCCTCACCGCTGCAGCACGCCGGGCTCCCCAGCTGACGTCCCAGAATAAAGGGGAAGTAAAACACAAACACCTTACTTCGGAGAGCAGCTAAAGGCCAGCAGCCCCGGCGCCTGGCTCCCGAGCGTGTAGCCGGCCTGTCGCGGAGGAGGGGGCTCGTTCGGACCCCCGGCACCCCCCCGCCTGCTGCTGCGCGTTGAGTGGAGTGTTTCCAGACTCAACTGCGGGTTTTATTTGCGTGGGGAGGCGGGAAGACAGACGGTTAATATGCATTCACGTACGGCAAGCCAGAAACACCTGCTGGCCTTCAAAAGAGTTTTTTGGCTGGTTTATAGAGCCCGAGGGTCTAACAGGTGTCCCTGTGGCCGGGGGGGACGTAAAGGCATTACAGAGGCCCCACGACCATTGAATTATGGAAAGAAAACCCGTCTGCATAGCTATACACAGCACACGTGTCCGTGTGCGCAAGCTGAACCACGAGAGAACGAAGCCCCATAAAATTCCGCGTGTCTGGGAGGAAACAGCCACGCCGGGGCTGGGAGAGCCCCAGGGCGGCGGCGGCGAAGGGGAAGGTAAAAGGCTGGAAAGGTAAAGAGTCCCCGGTCAGGTAAACAGTCACTCCACTGCAAATCATTTCCATGTTTCCAGTGAGGGGATCGTTAAAATGCAAGACGTATTTTTAAATATTAGAATCATAGAATTGTATTTTTAAATATTAGCTATAGCTGGTATTACTATACTATAAACCATGTATGTACTGTGATATCCTACCCTTCACACACACGCATGCACATACACTCGCACTACGGTGGTGATTTAAAACCGTACCACAGCTGTAATCACCGAACGCAGGCTGAGCCCAGGGGAAAGCTGGGGATAAAGGAGCTTTGGAGGCACCAACTCCCTGAGCTTGTTCTTTGAACCCGGTGCCGCAGTCTCAGGAGGAGGAGGATTCCCATTGCCAGAGACATCATTTTTCATTTGAATTTTGTAACCTACCTAGCAGTAAAAAGTGCTGGTAACAAATTCCATTGCTGGTGCCACCCTTGGTTTGTTTGGGGGTGTTGTCAGTGGGCGATTTTCCTCCTCCTCCTCCTCCGCCTCCTCCTCCTCTATCAAAGCACATCGTTTGGGTTAAGGCTGCAGAGAAGAGCAAGCTTCAGCCCAAGTTAAAAAACCGCGCTGCGCAACAGGAATGCACACACGCACTTCAACTCGGGTCAAGGACATACGGAAAGTGTCCTCCCTTTCTCACATAGCTCCCATTAATCACACCTACCTCAGGAGCGGGAATCCTCCGAGCATCTTCCCAGGCAAAAAAAAAAAAAAAAAAAAGCTTATTTGTAATGACTGGAATCTCAACATATATTTGTTTCTGGCATTATTGCACAAATTATACTGTAGCACTGAGACCGTTCAGCAAAGGAGAGGAAATGGGCTGAAACGCAACAAACGACGCAAAAATTAAAGGGAAACCTGTGGCTGAGGTGGAGATAAGGAGTTTCATGGGCTGGTTAAACGATGTTATCACCTGCTGGAGAACACGCTTTACAAAGAAGTCTTGGAGAAGGCAGCACGTAATGAATAAAAAAAAAATATGTTTTCTCCAACCTTTCCAAACCCAGAAATTGAAAGCATAACATACTGCGGATTTATTACAGACCATACTATGTATTTCAGCATAAATTAATTCTAAAAATTCCAGGAAGGTTTGCAGCAACGCTTATCTTTCCTGCTTTGGCCGTCGCTCCTCATTTCCCTCACTAAAGCACCGATTTCGGCTGGAACCTGTTCCCTCGTGCCCAAGGCCAGCGTGGAGCCCTGCGCCGCCAGTTTTCACAACGTCCCCAGAAAACAGGGGAAGATCCTGGGAACTCAGCGCCCTGTCACCTCTATTCCATAACAAAAACCAGCCGGATGCCAAGGGAGAGCCGCTGTGGGCCACAGGAGAGGAGCGGCACATCTCAGACCTGCCTCCAGAAAGGGTTCTTCTGCACAGACCCGACCAGGCTACGGGTTTTATCACCGTTCTCTCTCGTTTCAGTAAAGCAGCCACCTGGGCAAGCGATGGCAAGCGTGGGATGGCCCGTGGCTACCTGACCTGGGGGATGGCCTCGTCCTCCCCAGCAACGGTCCAAGGATTCGGCATTAATCCAGTCTACTTGGCATTCACGTACCAAATTCTTCTTATTACCAATTACACGATGGGATCCCAGGGGTCCGTTTTCAGACTGGAGTGTTCTTCATTGCTCGGAAAATAATCTGTTCTCCCATACAAATATCCCTTGACTCACCTCCGTGCTTACAGTCTGCCTTCCAGCAGATGGTTTAGGAGAAGAAAATACCGAGGGCAGACTACACAGCTCTCAAAAATGTAAAGCTCCTCGGACCCGCAGCTCGACTTCGCAAGTCGCTGAGGTTTGGCAAACACAACCTCCTCCTTTTTAATTGGTCACAGCTGGCTGCGACCGGCCGCGGAAACCCTTGCAGGGAGATTAGAGCGGGGCTGACACTTCGCCATGGTACCGGCACCGTAATAATTAGGGAGGTGATCACGGGAGGTGCTGAGGAGTTTCAAAATCCTCGCTACAGGGAAAACACGCATCGCTTTGAAGATGGCATCAAGAACTTCACATGACTTGGCCCGAGGTATGGATCCCTCAAAACAAAGCGTAGATTTGGTCTTCTCCACATGGCACGATAAGCAGCTTCCTTCCAAGCTTTTCCTACCCCTGACACATCTTAGCACAAGGAGCGTTAAAGATCTCTATGAAAATTTCAAACCGGTGCAATGCCAGTGCCAGGATTCCTCTCTCATTTATTTCCCAACATCTAAGCAGAGGGCTGCAACTCATCTAAAGGACTTGAGCCATGCGTTTTCTGTCACCCAATATAATCGCCTCTTCAAATGATAATGAAATCCTTAGTTCTTGAGTTCGACCCAAGGAAAGTTTGAAAAGAACAAAGAAAGCCATATTTCGAATTCACCAAAGCCTCTAAAGATTTTAGTCTCTTAAGATAGCGGCTCTTTTTCACCCACTATCATGTGCCTTTAAACAGATGTGTCAGTAATATTTTTGCCTACGCGTATGCTCCATCGCTCATTGATGAAGCTGGACAACTTTAAATGTGCTATAGCGTCTGTCCAAAAGGCCGTTTGCTGTACTCCAGTTAACATTTAGAAACTCAAATCCTATGAACTATGAAGTTATCCACAGAGTAACTGCCCTGCATTTACATCCAGGTTTGTGGGACGGAGGCAGCTGGCGATGAACTCCGTGCTGTGCGTCTCGGTGCAGGACGCTGGACCCTGCAATTCCCTATAGATGGAATTGCGAGGAAACTTGCTCCAGAGGTACAACCCCAGCTGTTCCCCCAGCCTCAGCACATTTTCCTTTTTCTTCAAAACTCACTTCACAAAAGACTTTTTCTTTTTATTTTCTTTCTTTTTTTTTTTTTTTCTTCACTGAAAAAGCCCCTACATAGCCTTGGCTTGTTTCCTCTCACTAACATTTTCAAAGAGTTCAGCACTACCTGTTTGCCAGCTATTAAATACCTCACGTTTGGCTGATGGACAAGCAGATAGCGCAGGACGAAGCCCAGTTCCGCACAAGCCGCCCTTGTTCCACCGCTTCCCGAGCCAAAGGGAGAGAAAACCCCGGCAGGCAGAGCCGGGCTGGCAGAGACCTCTCCGGGCTCGGGCTCGTCTCCCCTCCCCTCCCCACCAGAAGGCTGAACCTCTGAATGAGGGGGCTGTTTATAAATAAAAGTATTCGGACTTCTTGGCTGTTGGAGAAATGCTCTGCTTAATTTAGCCCTGGTATTATTAACAGTGGATTCTCTCCAATAAGCTGACAGCTGAAGAACAATTGCTGCTATTTAATCCCACAAACGGATTTTAAATCGGCCTTGTGAACTGTAAACCCATGAAACATCGAACACAATATCTTGCTACTGTCGTTCTGAAATCGGCACCGGGGTCCCCTTGGAGCAGGGAAGTCACCCGAGTCCAAGCAAGCGTTCTCGCACGTGCACACTCGCTGGGGGCTGCCCGTCTCGGGGAGAGGCGTCTGGCTCCTGCGTCCAAGACCAGTCCACAAGGTGCTTCCCTTTGCCGCCAAAGACAAAACCTTTCCCCGGTTGACTTCAATGCCTTCCCGAGCTCTGCACTCCCGTGTCACCCTTTGGGACCCCCCCCAAACCCCTCTCTCCCAGCCCTCCCCTCCGCAAAGGCTTCCAACTGAACAGCCCGGAGAGATTAGCAGGAGAAATAGGGTCATTAGTCAATCAAACAACACTGAGGGCATGTCAAATGCTTGCGCAAATGAGGGCAGTGCCAGAGAAGAAAGAGACAATAATGGTCTCCCGAAGCGCCGACAAAGCCCTTTCAGCTGGCCTCGCCACAGCAGACAGTAATCACGGCCCCGCTTGCCTGCGGCTGACCCCTCCTTTGTGCGAAGCCCCACAAGGGTTGGTCGGGCCGGTCCTTCCAAACGCAGCCGGGCTAATTCGGGAGGGTCCCGGCCCTACGGCGCGGCCAAGTTCCCACCCCGGAGCCCCCAAAGCCGGAGTGGGGCCGCAACGATCAGCTCCGCCGGGAAGTCCTGGGTGAGCGGGCGCTGAGGACAAGCACCTGATTTACGGCGCGGGGTGCAAATAACAACACCCTCTATGGTCGCCATCCCGCCCGGACGGCCCTGCCGCGACGCGGGACCCCCGGGTGCAGGGCTCCGGGTGCCGCGGTCACCGCAAGCGGAGCCCGAAGCGTGGGGTGGTGGGAGGACCCCCGGGGGCAGGCTTGGAGCGGAGCCCAGGCTCTCCGACATCCCCCCTTTCCCAGCACAGAGAGGTCATTCACGTCCAAGCCCGGAGAAGGGAGCCTCAGCCCAAACCAAACCTCAAACGCTCCATTTACAACCCCTTTCATCTACCAGACGTGGGAGATAACAAAGGGTTTGGGGACAACCCAGCTGCTTCCTCACTTCGGAGCCCGCCTCTGCAGTCACTGCAACGCTTCGGCTCAACCTCTGTCCTCCGCTTTGCTGCTCCAGCACAGCCCCGCTGACGGCAGGTGGGCAATGGCATAAAGAAGCTAAATCTCTACACTTAACAGCATCAAAAAGCCACCGAGATGCAAAAGGCAAGAGAAAAGGCGTTGAAACCCAGAGGGATCAGCAAGACGTACTGCAGACCTTCCTGCAAGAGCCTGCGCAGCCCTGCGGAGGGGTCTGCCTTCAAAGTGAGGTGATTTAATGCAGACGGAGAGCGCCCAAATACTATCACTTTCAACAGCTGAGGAGGGCAGGAAGGACAGCATCGCAGCCCTGGAAGCCAGGCCCGCTGGGTACCGCCTGTTTTCCAGCCAGGGTAAACACAGGATTGCTGCTGCTCTCGGCTGGCCAGCAAAAATATCCCCTGCTGAAAGGTATGACAAGAGTCTGGCCAGGAGAGAGAACGTCCTGCCTTTAAAATAAACACGTCTGTATTTCTTTCCAGAAAAGAAAAAGTGATGCCATTAAGATCAGACGCAGAGATTTCTGGAAGGCGAATGACACCACGGAATATCGCTGCCGAGCGACTTCATTCACTCTGGGTTATTTTCATGTTGTTTTCATCAAACAGCCTCATCTGAAGCCCCCGGACCTCGTCCGGATTCATCCTGGGAAGACGCCAAACAGCTCCATTTTGGGGAACTATTTCTCGAGAAGGTATCGTCATCTCAAATACCCAGGACAGCTTCTTTTATAGGTGACCGATGAGAAAAAATGATTCACTGATTAACCATTACGCGCCTTTCCCCAAAGCTGCCTGCTCTGAGGCAGCCGCCAGCCTCCCGTCCCACCATTAAAATCCCACAAGGGTCGGCTGACCGGCACAAAAGTTACCCACCCAGAGACCCCTTAACAGTGAAAGAGAAGATGAGAATCCAGACAATTAGGCTTCTGAAAGAAATTTGTCCGGAAAAAAGTACTTACCAAGAAAAAAACAATTTACAGTAGTCAATAAAAAATGAGGATGAGTTTTTGTGGCTGGGATGTTCCCGTATCCTCGATCAGCACATTCTCTGTGGAAAGGACCGTGGCTTTTGGAAAATGCTATGAATAATGAAAAGCATCACGAGACAGACCAAAAAAAAAAAAAAAAAAAAAAAAATCTATTCTCAAGCCGGGGCTAATAGAGCATTTCCATTGGGGTTTTTTGAGTTTTTCAGGAATAACGGCTGTTTAAAAGCAGGATGAAACAAAGGTTAAAATGAAACTTGAAAGCCAGGAAAGCTTTCTGAAGATGCTTGCTGAGTAACTTGTCTTGCAATATGAACACTGTCCCCGGTCTGTTCTACCTATACGTCCCCTCCAGCCGCAGGCGATGGAAATGCCCCATCACGTGCAGGGTCTGCGGCAGCGGGTTTGGGGTTTGCTTCAGCAGCGGCCGAGGCTCACGGAGACACCCCACGGCTCCTGCCAGCGTCTCCCACCTCTACCACGCGCCCTGGCCAAAGGTGTCACTGCGGATTCCAGCTGGTATCGACCACGTTACGTTTGCCACTGCTTGACCAGGGACAAGAGAAAGGGTGGAAGCCCGGAGCCGGGCAGCGCATCCTGCCTGGGGCTGGGCTTTCACAGGTCCATCTCCTTCCTCCCGGCCCTTCCAGTCCCCAGACCACCCCATCCCGGGACAAGGTGCCTTCGGGATGTTTACCGACAACAGGCCTCGGAAGCAGCGATGCCTCGTCCCAGCAGAAGGGGATGTCAGGGGTGACTTTTGCCCCGAGTGTGGAACGTAAATCACTCGGGAATGAAAATAATTGGAGGTTGCAAACGCAAAGGAATGTTCCCGAGTCAGCTGGGCTCTGCTGCTTGAAAAGGCAACAGAACAATTAACACTTTATAAACTGAGGTTAAGCAGCATGAAGAATGATTTATCCTCTCTATTTCACATTCTTCCCTATTGCTTGTAATTAGCTCACTCCGAAATAACGAGTTTGGGTTGGTGCCTTCCTTTACGTTCAGGTAGCAGAGCCCTAATTCGCGCATCCTTGGCCGCCCCCGTTTGCTGTGACGCAGCTGCCTCCAGCGAAGCTCTGCCGAAGAGGGAAGGTAAAGATCTGAGCGCAGGTATCCGGGATTTCAGGCATTCCTTCAAAATTTGACAGGCGCATTAGAGATGAGCAAATCGGGTAAGGAGCTTCTCCGAGCAGCCACTAAAAACATATTCTGAGTAAAGGCATTTCAAAGGTTCAAAATAAAGGTCAGAAATTCAGTAAGTTTCTCCGTTATTATTTTTTTAATCTAGTTTTACATTTTGGCTCTTTGCTTCTAGGTCCCAAGGAGAGGCCCACATCGAACACCACCACTGAGGTCAAACGTCCCGAGAGAACGGTTCAACAGCCAACTCACTTGGAATTTAAAAGAATTAAAGCACAATCAGAATGGCTTAGAAATACAAGTGACAACCATGACGTGGCCACCTCAGGCTCTGTTAATTGGCAGAAAAATCTTGGATTTATTTTTTTTTTAAACTCAATTTATCACTTCCAAAAGGCTCAAACATTGTCATTCTTTACATGATTGCCCAAACTGCAAGTACTGGAGGTTCCCCCACACCTCATTTTTAACCAACAACTATAATTTTCCCATTTCTCTGACTAACAGTTTCTCAGACCAACCTTTTAAGACCCAAAGCACTGACTTTGGGTCTCTCACCCAAGGGCGGGGGGTAAAGTTAGTGCAACTACAGATGTATTTTCTTCCCCTCCAAAATAAGCCAGCTGTTTCCCTTTCAAAAAATATTTGGGGGTCTCAGAAATGCGTGCTTTGTTTTCAAAGCTGCGACCAATTACAATTGTGGGAATTGCTAAACATTTCCAAATGTGGAAGTGCTTTTTACCTCTCAGGTTCTGTACAGGAAGACGCCCCACGTTTATTTTACAAATTTGTATGAGAGGAGCTACGACCAAAAAAAAAACAAGTCGCGGGGACAATTTAAGGGCTGTTTATTTCCTAGAAAACCCTGTAAGGTGCAAACACAAGCCCAGGCAGCAGGGCGGGATCGTGTACATCTCCAAGAATGAGCCATGCTCTAATCCGTCGGGCGTCAAAGGCTGAGAGGGAAGCGGGATTTTGAGTAACGTGGTTAAACGGCAGTTCAGAGAGTCACCGGGGGGGGAAATAACTTGGACTCTCGTTACTACTGTCCTGCAGCATGGCTATTTTAGAAATATAAAGCAAAAAAGCAAATAAGCCGGAAGTTGTTTTTATACTAAGCAGCACCCTCTTCACCTTACTTAAAATGTAGAATTTCAACTGCTAGCATCAGCCCAGCCACAGAGGTTCGCGTGACCAGCGGACTGAAGCCGGATTGCTCCGTTCCAGGGGGTTTGTGCCCCACGAGGGCTCCGTGCCACCTCTGCGCCAGACGATGCCCAGCCTCCACTGAGGTCATTTGGCCGGTTGGTGCCAAATGGAGCCCGAAGAGGCTCCGGTTTGGATGCCCTGCAGTGAGAGAGCAGCCGCCAAGCTCAGGATCTGCACGCCTGGGCTCTTCTTCCCAAGGAAATTGCTTCATTTGGCTAATCGAGAACTCGTGTGGCACCGGGACGCGGGGCAGGGGACTCAGAGCCATCACACACAAAGCACTGTCCCAGGGGAGCGCGAGGAAAGCCTCCCACTGTCATAAACACAGCCCCAACTCCAGTTAACGACGCATACTAAAGAGCGAGCAAGGAATTAATACAGCCTAAAGTCAGCAGCATCAACGAGCGTTGTCCAGTCTACAGTGTGTATCTGACAAACTTTTCTTTAAAGCTGTTCTCTAAAGGCGACTTAAGGGCCTTTTAAGCGCTTCTAAATTGACTCTTGTAACAACAATTGAAGTTCCTTAAAACAGATGCACCGTGAAAAATGCGCAAGAGCCGGCTGGCTCAGCAGCTGCAGCCCAGCCCCACCACGTAGCCGTGTCGTCTAACGATAATTCGAGTAATTGTTACTGCCCTGTACCTTGCAGGCTTCGTTAGAGGGACGAAAGGGACGGCCGTTCTCTCCACAACAGTACCAGGCGCAGCTTCTCTTGCCGTACACGCGGCACGGAGAACCATTCCAGCTTCTAGCAGTTGCTTGCTATAGACTATCGTGTTACCAAATCAGAACATCTCTGAATTACCAAACACAGGAAACTCAATAACCTTCAAGAGAGAATTTGTATATTGCACGAAGGTTAATTAAATAAAGCTTAGCAGCCCCCAAATAAACCCTAGCCAAAGACACGATCCAGCTAGTCAGAGCTTAACAATTTTCCCTTCATCGCCACGCTCCCCCAGGCCGCGCTCCGCTCCGCAGGCCACGACCCCGGGGTTTCTTTGTTTGACCCAACTTTAATCAGCTTCCTTCTCCGATTCCAGCAAATCCCTCTGCGGATGGCGGCCAGGAATAAAGGCTATTGTACAGTACGGAGCTATGTTTCACGGCAAGTCATGATAAGCATTTCCTTTCCAAACACCCGAGTTCCCCAAACATTCGAAGCAGTGGCCACAAGAGCAGAGAGCAGATTATTGGAGTTTTGCAGATAAAACAATGGCTAGGATAAAAAAAAAAAAAAAAATATTGGGGCATCCCTCACTCTTTATCCTCTCCACTTCCGAGTGCAAACGAAAGGCTGACCGTGAACAGCCTGCTTACCGTACTGACAGCGGGGCCCTCGGAAACCAGAGGAGCAATGGCAGAGCTGCGAAGATCCCTCCACGCAATTTCCACCGTTGAAGCAAAGCCCGTAAGCGCAGACAGCTGCAAGGAGGAGGGAGAGAACAATTCCTGAGAGCGCGGCCAGGAGCGTCCACGCGCTGTCGATACCCACTGAAGTTCCCACAGCCCTGCACCAAACTTCAGTAGTTACAAAAGCACTGTAGAACCATTTTTGAAAGGCAACTCTTTTTTGGCAACGTGATACTCAAACAGTACACCAAGTCTCCCAAAATTTAGGCTGGGAAGTAAAATACCTTAGGCAATGTCTAAGGGCTTTTCTTAAAGTGCAGCTAAGCGAGAATTCACAGGGGAACATCAGCGGAGCTGCAGGGTTGTTGATGAAATAGTGCTTTTCCAGCCGACGAGTGGGTAAAATAGCCAGAAAATGAGTCATGCAGAATCATACCAGATCTTGTGGCGACAAAGATAACTCATTTATTTGGAAATTGGAGGCATCTTTCTGGAGCAAAGCACTAGAAGCTGCTTTGCACCCCTCTGCTGGAGAGCTGGGTACCCAAACGCGGCGTCACCTTCTGAATGGGAGAGACTGAAATGGAGCTAAACTGTACGTGAGCCCGAGCAGCCCCCTGTCTCTGTTCTCACCAAGCGGAGTGTAAAATGTACACAGAGACAGAGAATGCTCAATTAGGCTTCTGAAATCCACCTTTTCCAACCATCTAAATAAAACCAGAAACAAGGGTATGTTTTTTTCCAGGGAAACATATGCTTCTCACAACTCGTGAAACGAGGCCAATATTTTATATTTCCCATTAGCAAATGCTCATCTGAAAAGGAGAAACGTTGTTAAGTACTGATGCCGTCACGTGTGCCGTGCTTTGTCAAAGTGGAAGGACGCAGAGCAAGTGCCTATCTTCCTTTTTAAGTCCGTTTAAAAATTCAGGCAATGAAATTTTCTCTCTGTCTGCAAACCTGGACATTCTGTGTTGCCGGCCAATTTCTCTTTTCTTTCTTTTTCCTGCACCTCTTTTTTTTTTTTTTTTTTCCCTCCCCTTTTCACTTTCACTGAACAAACTGTAAGAAAATCCAAAAACGACGGGATCAGGTAGGAATACATTTCACAAAAGTTGTGGCAAACCAGATAACGGGGAGCAAAAAGAGCGTCACCCGTCCCCATGGTGAGGGATGTGGGGTGATACCTGGGTCCGGCAGCTCCCCCTCGCCGGCCCCGAGCTCCTGCCCAGCCCAGGCTGGGCTACGGACCCAGAGCAGCGACGGGACCGACGCGTTACAGCTCGCGCATCCCGGGAAGGAATGCGCCGCCACTGCCAACCGCGGCACCGTCACCTGTGTTAGGGGCCCGCGTGTCCTGTTGATGGATCCCGAGAAGGTAATTATTTCAAGTAGCTGAAATTACAAAAGGCAGAGCTGGCAATCCAAAACCCGTTGGCTCAGAAATGCGGATTTACTAGGAAGCGCACAGAACGGGGCCGGAGCAGGCGAACGCCGGCGCAGCCAAGTGTGGCTCATGCTGCGATTTACTGCGCGCCGCGGGCCGGCGGGGCCAGGCTGCTGCCCCGCACGCTCCCCGCAGGAAGCCACTTGCCATCGACCTGCAAACACACACGGCATCCGTGGGGAGATGCCAAGCCCCCTCTGCTGAAGCAAAGAGGAGATTTGTCTTTGGCTCTAGTGGAAAAAATAGGGGGAAAAAACGAGTACAAGGTTTTTTTGCTGCTAGAAGAGTCAGGGGTTATTCCAGCCCCAAGGCACTCTTGGTAGCGGAGCTGCTGGTTGGTGTAAGTTGGTCCAGGGACCCCACTCCAGACCCACCACCAGGATTTGCCCCGGGAAGGTGCCGCGGGCTTTGCCGACGCTGCACATGTACATACAGCAATTCTTCACGCTCAAGAAAAGCGCCTCCCGGAAAGATAATCAGAACTGGCCTCTCCTCCCACCTTCGGCAGTCACGCTTCCTTCTAACCAGGGGACCGCACGGGGCAGGGTAAAGAACGTTTTCAAGGATTTCACTTTGTAAAGAGAAAGTGACATTTCAGACCGACTGCACCGTCCCGCGTGCCCCCGGCCGCTCTCACGACGTGTCTGCAACTCCTCACACGGCCTGGGCAAACAGCGCAGCAGCATCTCCTGCGCTAACATCACCTGGGCTCACCAGTGCAGACAGACTAAATGAACGAATAAATGAACGAATACGTAAAAACTCCTGGAAAAGCCATTTTTACTTCTCTAAAGCTGCAAGGCTGCTGGGTCTGCACGTCCTGACCGCCTTAAGGAAAAAACTGGAGAATTAAATACATCTCCAGCAGGTACAGCCTGGGAAGTGGCCATCAGCCACCCCAGCAGGTTCAGCAAAGCCGCCAGGAGACAACGGTGGCACCGGCCGGTGGGGGTCCTGGCCACGGGGCGGTGGAGAATCCCCCAACCAGGAGGCTCCGGACCCTCCTCAAGGCCAGCGACGAAACGGCCCCTTTGCAGTTACCAAACAATACACAGCCTGGGATTAAATTACAAACCCACCTCTGGTACGGGACCACCTGAAAACAATTCTAGGAGCGCTCACTGGATGAAGGCTTCCCCGCGCACCCTGTCTGGAGCTTGTCCCTCCTCTTTGCGAGCTGGGAGCCCCCTGCTTTCTCTTCCTGTTCCAGCCAGAGCTGTAACTAATTAGTAACAGAAAAAGCAGGTCTGTGATTACACATTTCATTTCGTGTCATTATAACAGGGGAGGAAAGGCACCCCGCGCAGACTGCAAAAATGGCTCCAAATACTTGGCACAAAACACTCCGTGCCTATTCCAAAACACCAATTGTGCATTCAGAAAAAAAAAAAGAATCGCAGATGGAAACAGTGCAAGGAAGTGTTTGCATTTTGTGGGCACATTGGCAGGACATTTTGTGCACACGAAAAGATAAATTTGCAACATTACCAATGCATTTTCAAAGATAATTTGGATCTTTAAGACATACGCACAAAATCAGAGGCGGGAAGAGCAGGTTCTACCTGCGCGAAAGAAACCCAAAGCTCGTGTCCCCAGAACTCCAGGGTTTCATCAGCTGCACAAAGCTCGGGGGCTGCTGGCGTGAAGCTGTTGGAATACTCTGCCTCCCGACCCCAGTTTGGAGAGACACAGATCGGCACTTTGTTTTGGGGCTCGGGGAAAGCCAAATGCCCAGGTCAAGCCGCGGGGCGCCGCATCGTCAGGGGTTTACCCAACCCTCATCATAATGCAATCGCTTACAACCTGCTCTACGGGGAAGTCTAACAACCAGCCTTCCCACTATTCTCCTCCTACTCTTGAACCCTCCATATATCAAGTATTGGCTCCGGTTTTTCCTACAGAAACACAACCGACTTCCTAATTTCCCCTCTCTGCTAAATCCTGATACTGCCTCACACAACGCCTGCCGCCTGCTCCGCGGTGTTTAAGAAGGTTCTGTGAAGGTTTAGGTGAAAATGACGTTCTACAAAGTCACATGTTTGCTAGCAAAACACACGCTCTTACTAGCCAAAGCCATGCACCTACTTCATGGACGTTTGCTCTATCGCTGCTTTTCCAGCACACGGGTGGGAGCCCCGGGATCAGGCCGGGCTGTGGGACACGGCAGCTCCCTCCAGCCGAGCTGGCTCCGCTCGCCAGCCCGAGCGAGAACCTCAGCTCCTTCCAAGTCTCATCCCCACCGACAGCCGAACTCCCCAGACTTTGCACCTGAGGTGCACCAGAGCTGAAATACTTAAAGCCCCAGTGTTGGCTCTTTTAAGGATCTGATGATTTTTCAAATCTCCCCTCCAAAAAAAAGATTACTTATTAATACAAAGGTAGCATTGAGGTCCAAATGCTCATCTACCCAAACTAATGAAACAGCGATGAAATGTTGTTTCAGAAATCCAGTTACCTTCTCATCTAATGTTTTAGCCACTCTGATAGCCACACGTCCTTGGGGAGCACGGCGATCCCGTATCAATCCCGTGCTGGCCCGCCGGTGTGGAACACTGGAATTTGGGAAACTCCATCATCGCCAGCATCCTGCCGGGCTGAGCGGTGCCGTGCGATGCCCGGGATCGCCAACACTCCCCGGCGTGGCCAGGCAGGAGCAGCCCCCCACAACTGCCTTTCACCGCAACTCCCCACCCCCACGGACAGCCAACATTTTCCAGCCTTAAGTTTTGGCTAGCTGTGGTCTTGCCAGAAGGGCTGTCTGCTGCTTTCCCCCACTCCTTCAGGACTCCATTACATAGAATTGACCAAGTGGCCAAATTGCATAATAAGGCGGTTTGGTTTTCCCCAAATCTTTCGCCTGAATCACCTAAAAACCAGCCTTTAGGCATGGTCCCGGTAAGGCTCGGCCCGGCTGCACGACGCCCTGTTTGCCAGCCGCGCTCAGCCCTCGGTGCAGCGAGACCCAAAGCACAACAATGGAAAATATTAGAAGCAATTGCAGCGACACAAATCAGGGATTAGAAGATACGGGTGTTGTTCTTGGCCGTGTCCCAGATTTCCTGAATGACCCGGACAATTCCCTGCTCTGTGCTCCGGGCTGGCACATACAGAGTGGAAACCATAATAACCTACTTCCCAGCCCAGTGGGGCTGAGGGGCCAGCGGGTCTCCCTCCCCTGCGCTTCCCAAGCCTTCTGCAAACCCGCTCCTAATTCAGAGCGACATAATTCAATGCGATGGAAATTCGGGAAAAGGGTAGCGACACTGCTCTGGGAAACGGGAAAGAAAGGATAAATTACGGAAAGCATCGTCGCCTTCTGTTTGAGAGGCTGGACAAGAGCTTTTGCGAGGGTTTAGCAAGGCAGGATTCTGGGGAAGTCAGAGACAAGACACTGATTTTAAGAGGAGCGATGGAGAACTGCAGCGTACGGGCTCACCCAAGTACAGCAACTTCTGCCACGGACAAAGACGGTCTCCCAGGGGAGCGCGCGTTGGAAGTTTAACCAGTACCAGGCTCGATCCCAGGCGAAAGGTTCAGAAGTTCAGTCAAAGCCTTTCAGCTGACAAAACAATGAGCCTCCAGGAGCCAAGAGGTGATGTGCAAAGGAAAGCCAGCCTAATAGGGAAATTAAATTGTTAACCAAACACATTTCCTGCCGAGCCTTCCAACCTGTATCACGTACATAACGGAGCTGCTCCCCCAGCCCCTGCCTGGCCGTGCACCCTGCCTGCGGGCTGGGACCCAGGGCGATGGAGCCGCCAGGCTCCGGGGCGATGGAGCCGCCGGGCTCAGCCGAGCCTGCAGAGCCAGGACAGCAGCCGATCCCGGTGATGGCAGCCGGCCCCGCCGTGCTCGTGCCCCGCTGGCCGGGCGATATGCTAAAGCTAAGCAGAGCTGGCGGGATAGAAACGCGGTTCAGTGCGGGGTAACTCGCTCTGGAGCCTTTTAATAGGCCATTTGTGGCTAATAACAATTTCTCTTTCAACGAGGCAATTAAGATTCAGCTGCTTTGTGCTCAGGCCTTGGGGATGCTCGGAGGGGTTTTCGTCATGTCTCAGACTCTGATGCTTCCTCCCACCTCCTCACCAAACGAACAGTAACTCTCGCACTGCCTCTACCTGAGCTAAAAACCAGAGCAAAGCGTGATCCTAACGAGGGCTGGATGAAAACTCAAGATAAAGATAACGAGGGACAGTGACTGAAGCTTTAGACCGAACTCCTCCGGCAGCTCCATGGAAGTCTCCAAGCAGCAAACCGAGCTGTCTGGCCACACGGCTGCTCGACGGCCAGAGCTGGGCAGACGACTCCTTGGCCAGGCTGTGCTCGCCCAGGCTGTGCCGTGCCCTTGCTCCAGCTCAGTAACAGTCAGCTCGGTTACTTCCACCCCGCTCCAGCAGAGCCGGGCTCCCTCCCCAGCTGCAGCCCCAGGTCTCCCGTCCTCGCTGCCCTTCCAGCCTGAGCAAGGAGCCCGTGTTTTCCACAGGGCAGAGCTGGCGCCGCCACCCCCTGCATAGCTCACAGGCAACATCGCAACCGTGACAAGGTCACCACGTACTAAATCTTCCAGTAACGGCCTCCTCGCCATCCTCGTCCATATTTATTGCTCTCCTTGGTGCCTTTCTGCCTCATCGTGCCATTTCTGAGCGTGGCAGGGGCCGGCCCAGGAACACAGACACGGTGTCTGCAGCTGAACTCCAGCTCCTCCGTGCAGACCAAGAGCTATAGACTTGGTGGGACTCGGCTTTTCAACATCTCGAGCTGAAAGTAGAGATCACGGGGATTACCAGACGTGCAGGCCCCTTGTCCTAATCAGCAAGGGCTTTAACCGTGTTATTGAACCCGTGTGGAATTTAAGTAGCATCTCAGAGGCCACTTGAAACTGAGAAGCTTAGTCTGAAAGTCAATCTATCAGTAACCAGGCAGGGAAAGAACCTGATGCCATGCTAAAAATGCAAAGGGTGTCTTGACTTCTGACCTTTTTTCCTTCCCTAACGGGACTGAGCGGATGAAAGCTCCGAGGCGGAGGGCGACGGCACCGCAACAAGCCCTCACACTTCTGCTCCCAGCAGAAGAGACGGGACAAAAGGCAGGGACGCTGCAAGGGCGCCGGGCAGCGCCTTTACAAGGTGCGATCTGACAGCGCCGGGGTGTCGTGAGCAAGCCCAGCTGCCACCCGTTCAAATGGCACGGGAGGAGAGGAACAAAGAAATCAAATATTCTTTCAGACTCGCAAGCTCTCTGTGGATCCATTAGTCTCCAGACCACTTGGCTTCAGCGCCGTTTTACAGGGTGTTTCTGTGAAACTTTCCATCTCTCTCCAAGCTCCTTGCTCCCAGCAGAGCCCACGCGCTCCGAGTCACCGCGTACTGTCCTCGCAGCCCCGTACGGGCCCTTTTCTCACCTGTAAGTGCTTATAGAAACACAAAAGTGCATGTGGGGAAAAGGAGCGCACCCCCTTTTTTTTTTTTTTTTTTTTTTGCTACAGCCAGCCACCAACCGCGGCAAACAATGAGGCCAGTTGTCACAGAGGCTGAGATGGGGCAAGCTCTCTTCTTCCAGGCTCCGAGAGCCCAAACAGCTCGACTAACTGGTACCCACAACGTGCTGGGGCCTCCCACTTCACACCGCTATTCAACATTCCCGACAAACGTCGGGCGGCACGTCACGTTCAAGCAAGAAGAAAGCAGCAGGCCTTGGCCGGCTACACACAAGTCTGCAGTGGTGAAAATTTCCCCTAATAAAACATCACGTGGGTTGGGGCTTTTTGTAATTTTAAGGCGAAGCCATGAGCAGTCCAGCATTTGGAGCAGGGAGCACTGCGGTGAAGAGATGCCACCCTCCAAGGAAAGCAAGGTCAGCTGTCCTTACCGGAGTGATTCCACCCCACGGTGTCCAGCAGCTCTAAGTAAACTGTCAGCAGCGACGGCCTTCCCCACCCCTGTTCTCCTGGCACCCCATCGATGATCTCTGAAGACAGACAGGAAGGGCCACAAATCCCGTTGACGTATTTTGGCAGAGCTTCCTTGCCTTCAGCAGGGCTGCGCCGGCGAAGGCAGGCTGACCCGCCGTGGCCGTGCACAAAGCAGAGGCTCCGCTACCAACCGCGACGCCCTGGCTCCGCGTCCCTGCCTCAGCACTTCCCTGCTATTTACTGGCTCTTTTCCCCCACCGGTCCTTCCTACGCCCTCTTCTCCCCGTGAATGCGTAACACAGAAGGTGGAACGTTTATATTCTCAGCATCACAAGAGTATTAAAAAGACTTAACTGTCGAAACAAATACAGGTGTTTGTTAGAACGCGAACTCCAGAAAGGCGCCTGCGAATCCAACGCACGCTTCCTTGCGCGCTTATGCCAGGTACGATCAGTTCCCTCCGACTCCGGGAACTGAACCCTCTCTGCCATAACCACCAGCCCCACGCTGCCACGGCGGGGATGCTCTTACGTTCTAGTGTCTCCCTCCGGCCATGCCAGAATTCCTAGTGAAGTGGTTCTAAGCCAGCCGTCACCCCCCTGGAGCAGCGCGTATATCTCATCCAAATTGCCCACCCCCCCTCAAACCCCCACCGACACCTCGGCAGCGATTTCTGCTGAATTTCTGGAGCTGGTGTCATTGTGCTTTTGCAGAGCGCGCCAGGGCCGCCTGTCCCTTGGAGCTGTTAAAAAGAGACAAAAGCAGACAAGCTGCCTATCAGGGGAGTATTACGGACGATGCTCTGGGTGCTGGGGAGCGGGGTGAGCTGCCGGGAGCCAGCGGGGCTGGGAGGGGATGTGCCGTGGAACCGGCGCTGAGCCGGGGCACAGGGCTCGTTGCTGGCCCCGATTTGCAAAGGTTAACGGACGGAAGCAAGGGACAAGCAAGGACTTCGTAACCTGTTCTTCAGCTTATACTCCAGCTGCAAAACATCGACCGGCTTTCCTACTCTTGGGGACAATACGCAAACATGTAAACAAGACCCATTCAAAAGAGAGCAACAGGAACTACTGCCGGACGCATGGCAAGAAAACAAACACCAGCGGCTTGCCCGTCCCGTTGGCAGCAAGTTTGAAATTAATGGGGAGAGGCAAAGTATTTTGTCTCCAAAAGAGCTGGGCTTTCCTCTCTTTTTTACGGAGAGGAACCCTGCGGCGAGCAGCCCGGTGACGAGCATCGCCCAGCCCCTGCGCCGGTCCCGGTGAGGATGAGGAGTAAGAGCGTGCCCTGCGCGGCTCTATTCCCTTTTCTCTGCTTCCTTCCTGGATGGAATTACTCACTTCCTCGGCAGGAAAAACCATTACAGGACCCACTTTTCTGAGTTCATCTGAGGTTATTATCTGCTCGCTGACAGCGGGTTACGAGGCAGCCACGGAGTTTCCTCTGGCACAGTGGGGTTGCTCTCCTGTGTTCCAGGCTTTTGTATAGGGAGAATAAAGATTGGTTGCTAGACACATCTGTTTTCTTTTTTTTTTTTTTTTTTTTTTTAAACCTTTGCTTCAAGCATCAAAGCGCAGGGAAGGTATACGCAGCCTCTGCAGAACAAAAGCTGACTAGCTGTGGGAGACATTTTCCTATACTGTAGGTCGATTACAATCACCGTGGCCTTTGCAACGGGCTTGGACACGGCTGGCTTTCATTCCCTTGACGGCAAGGCAGGTCAGATCCCAAATGCTTTGTTGGTTCGCCTGCCTTATCACTTAACACGAAAGCTGCTTTTCTACACCCAGGGTAGGTGTGCACCTCCAAAGTCTAATTCGGAAAGGATCAGAGCTCCACCACGCAACGAGGCAGAGAATTAATAATGGATCGCAGGGAGCGTGTGTGATTCTGCCTTGGTGGTGACATTTATTTCTACACGTATGCTCAGATAAACCTCTGCTTTATTCAAGGGAAGATTTCACTTTGCTCTCAACGTCTCAAAAGCAAAGTTTAAAGTTAAATATTTCCCCAGCTGGATGTGGCCGCAGTGTTTAGGGGAAGGAGCCGGGAGCTACGCAGCATCTGCCTGGACGGGGAGGCGGAACATGGGGCCCATGAGGATAACGCTGCCTCTGTCTTCTGCAATAATAGCATAAAATCATCTCATACACTACTGTTTGCACATCCCTTGCCCGACTCACGTGCAAATCTGAATACATACTGGAGCCTCCCCGCACAGCTGGGAAGTAGATACTTCCGTGCCTGTTGTGCAGAGAATTACCCCAGAGCAAACACAGAAGAGGAGGAAGGAGAGCCACAGAACCCTAAAGCCTCAAGTTCCGGGTCTCTGCTTCAGACCTCGTGAGTGCCATCACCTCACCCAGGCTGGCAGCTTGCGTGCAGCTCTGAGGCTGATGCTGCGACGGCCCTTGCTGGGTCCCACCAGTCCTGAACCCACGCGCTCACATTTGGCTTCGGAGGGGGCGGGCGAAGGGGAGCACTCGGCGGTCTCTGGCAGGGCTCTCTCGAGCTCAGCCAGTCTTAAAAACAACAGATCTAGTACACGACACACACACATCTTTCCCAAGTAGCTGAGGAGCTGCATCCCTTTACGTGCGTTGATGAGTTCAAGGCCAGGTTGGACGGGGCTTGGAGCAACCTGGGCTGGTGGGAGGTGTCCCTGCCCAGGGCAGGGGGTGCCACTGGGTGGGCTTTGAGGTCCCTTCCAACCCGAACCAGTCTGGGACTCTGGGATTCTATGACCAAGCCCCGCTCTCAGCAGCGAGGAACACGCTCCAAAGAGCGGCCACACGCTGCCAGCCAAACCCCGCGGCCTTCTGCAGCCCGGCACCCAAGGCCAATTTCTCAGCCCGTGCGCAATTAGTCAAAGGCCGCCTCTTCCAAGGAAGCAGCTCTCACGAACGCTGAGTAAGAGCAACGAGACGGCAAATTAGCCATCACCGTGCCCGTTCAATCACACGCAGCAATTATGGGGTTTTATAATGAAAAGTCCACTCAGGGCCTGGATTACAGCTTTCCGGAGCTTCTGCCAATGGCATCATTTGAAACACCGGGTTTGGGCTTGATTTTACGTGTCTAGTAGCATTTGGCAACTGGATAAATGAACGTGACTCTGAAAGCCCTTTCATGCTGCGACAAGGAAATTCTCCAAAAACGGAAAACAACAAACAGCGCTTGCTGGGAAGCCAGAGAAAAATCCGTCTGACACACCGCTAAAATAAATAAAAATAATAAAAAGACCAAAACCCTCAGTTCTTTTTACAGGCATAAACTTTTCAAAGTTTATCGCTTTGGCTGCAGGCGCAGGACTCAAAATGAGCACCCTCGGCCAAAGCCTCCGCAGTGACAGTAGGAAAAGAAGAATCTCACCCGAAGCGCGCGGTACTTACGGTAGAGGCAGCCGGCATCGCCCTCCAGCCGGGACCACCCCGGGCAGCACCGGTACGTGGTCTGGTGCGTCACCTTGTACACCTGCCTGTAGCCCGTGTAATACGCAGTTCTGAAACGTAAAAAACAAGGTACCACCCAGACAACGTTAATTCCCGCAGGAGGAGGAAACTGGGAAGAAGGGAAGTTGTAACTCTAACTGGGGATGTAAATAAAATGAGGAATTCGGTTTTCAAAGTTGCTGACTTTTTTTTTTTTCCACCTGGTCTAGCAATGGTCGCTGATGCTAAGAAAATACTTCTTAATTTACTTTAATCAGGCACACGAGAGACTGGAGTGTCCAGGTCCTCATAACGCCCCTTCCAGGGTAGGCGTCGGGGCAGTAAAGCGGGGATTGATCTGAAGCATAAATAAATACAAGTGACACTTTTTTCCCCCGGAAATTTGATGCCGTGTGTACGTGAAAATTGAAACACAGATAAAACTTTTGAAGCCGATTTTTAAAAAGCTCCTTTGGCAGAACATGAAACTACTCCACCAAAGCAAATCAGACAAACAACAACAAATATTTGGCACAGCAGATGTGTTGTGCAAGTCCACTGAAAATATTTACCCTAACTCGGTCTAGTTGTTTGATTTTGTCTGAATGTTTCTA
This sequence comes from Larus michahellis, assembly GCF_964199755.1. Classification (NCBI taxonomy): domain Eukaryota; kingdom Metazoa; phylum Chordata; class Aves; order Charadriiformes; family Laridae; genus Larus; species Larus michahellis. Next base: position 9,074,569 of record NC_133911.1, read on the forward strand.
CAAAAAACCCTAAATAATGGTGAACCATTGATTCCTCTGAAGGAAACCTTCGGCTACTCTCCTGTGCCAGCCAGCATATGGAAGCACAGCTGAGAAAAATAAAAGCAGATACTGATTATTTTTTTTGTGCGAGCTGTTAACAAATTATGAAGGAAATAGTCACGTTCCAGAAGCAGCTGAGAAAGCAATTTGCAGCCGCTCAGGCAGCAGCAGGGCGAGCAATCAGGCTCAGGTCCATCCGGAGGCTCTGGGTACCGAGGGCCATCTCCCAGCCCCGGCTCTCCCGCGGTGCCGGGTACAAGCGGACACGGTGGGTGCGGGGTGGTGCTAACAAGAATTCGCTGCGTGGGCTGATCTGGAAAACACCGTCCTTTTCACCCAAAAGGAGAAAGACTGCACGGCGGCAAGCAGCCTCCTCCACCCGCCCTGCCCAGGCTCCGAAACGAGGAGGGAAAGGTATTCCGAGAAATAGCTCGGTAGGACAGCTCGGGACTAATCCCGGCCTCCTCCCTGCCCCCCGCAGCACCCGCAGTGCCCCGTCTCCACCGGCCTCGCTGGGTTCCATCGGACACTTCAGATGCCCAAGTCGGCCCAAGGGGGTTCTCAAGGAGATGCAAATATTTTGACAGCCCCAGTTGCCTGTGGATATCTGGATGCTGCAGACTGGAAAGAACCACAGAGGAGATACTTTATCTTCAGTGTTTCTGTTTTCTTTTGTGTTTTAAGGAGTCCCTGGCACAGAAAATGTTGAATGAGCCAGAACTAATGGAACCCAGGCTTAAAAATCCTGCTGTGTCCTGCTGCTGGAAAATCCGCTTCCAGCCCCTCTGGGATAGCGCCGTCATTCCTACAAGTTTCGTGGCTGAGGCTGAGCAAAGCCACCTTCTGTTGCTACCTAATTCGGGAAAGGGACACAGCCCGTAGCCAAACCTTCCCCCTCCCGGGAATGAGGGGCAGCATCCCAGAGGATGCTCAGCTCATCCGCCAAGGAGCCGACGCTGCCTCCGGGAGCGGGCACGGCCCGAGTCCCAGGGGAACAGAGCAAGGTTTGTTCCAATTTTTAGGAAGCATTACAATTCAGTATTCTTGGCATAGACACAAGCCTTATAAAAACAAATGCTACCGGTTTTGGAACGCACAAACTCGGCAGACGACTGCCCTCTCCACTGCCCCTTTATCCCTGTCCTGCCGCGGGCTCTGCTCCGGCCGAAAGCCGCGTCCACGCTGGCAGCGGCACTTACAGCCCAGGCAAAGTGCTGGGACCGCAGCAGCATCTGCAGCAGCCCGAGCGTGCCCGGGAATTTTAGGAAAATTAGCTAAGGACGATGAACCCCGCAGACAGCGGCTCCTCGCCAGGCGGGTGGGCTGCACCCAGCGCTGCTCCGGGGACGGGAGAGCAGATGCTGGATTTTCCCGGTCGTGGCCATGAACTCAAAGGCGCCGAGGCCAGTTTCAGGCCGGCCCTGTGTGTGTCAGCTCCTGGAGCCGTTAATTTGCTTCCTGAGCCCCGTGCGGCCGGAGCCGGGTCCAACTGGAGCCGGTCCAGCGGGTGAGCCGGAGGCTGCGCGGCATCCCTGGGAACGCCGACACCGCGCGCTCCGCCGCCCTCCATTGCCCAGCACAAGGGAGCTTGGCAGGAGATCCTCCAGCTATTGGAATAAGCTTGCTGCGATGGGAACTCCCGAAAGGAGTTTAGAGGGAGGGGATACGGGACAAAAATCTTGTCTGAGGAAAGTTTTGTGACAGTCCTTTTCCTGCACTTGCTTTTAAAACTCCCTGGGGGAAATCCCTCACAGCACCTCTAGGCTTCACCTCCGTGTTTTCATCAGGGACAGAGTTTTAGCACCAGCCTGTGCTGATGTTTATAATGAAGCACGACAGAAAGTTTTTTCATTTCAGTTCCTTGACTTACAATGTCAAAAATACACATTAAAGACCTAAAGGGACAGCTGGGTCTGGAGAGTTCCCAGCCTTTGAAGTAGCAGCAGACAGAGCACCTACCATTTCAAAGTCCTCTCTTTAAAACGCGGTCAAAAGACGGACTCTGTTTGCTCCTTTATTACCAGTACACAGATATCATCACCAAGATAATTACTGGCAATTACAGGTTAGGAGGAATTCCTAAAGCCAAGACTTAAAAGCCGTCTCTAGTCCAAGATGCTTCTTTGAAACTACTGCTATCGTGGTTATTTTGTCAAGGCTTGTAACCGCCTCGTGAGGCCAGGGAAGCGGGTGGGGGACAGAGGACGGGGCACACTGCAGTTCGGCTGCTGTGCGGGTAAGAAAAGCGCATTATTTGCTCTCTTGCCCGTGTTCACAGCCCTCTCCCTACACCTCCTCCGTGCTTGGTCTCCCAGCTCCCAGTAAGGCCAGTCAGTGGCTGAAGGGACACTGCAATTAGCTGAACGAGCACATCATTTCTCCGCTCAGAGAACCCCCAAACCCCTTTTCCTGCCGGTACAAGCCAGGCCCCGCTGGGCCGTCCGCCCCCCTGAGCTGGGCCTGAGCACGGTGCCACCACAGCACCCTCCCCTCCTCCCGCAGCGGCACTTGCACAGCGCCCACCTTTGTTGATTTTTTTTTCAGACCGTGCACAATAACCCTCCCTCGGGCTCAGCAACTGCCTTCAGCCCTGTAAAATTTTACCGGGGCATCGAGATTTTTGAAGCTGAGGCATCTAAAGACACAGGAATAACGCACGTGATGGGATTAAGTCGCTCCGTTAACATGCTGTGATCGTAGGAAACAGCTGTAATAGGCTGCCAGAAGGCTGGGAACAGCTAACCACAACGACAAAGCTTCTCTAGAACAAAAAGATATATAAAAGATATAAAATCTTCTGTTTGGGAATTCCTTAACAGCTTAAAAAACTCTCGGTGTCCCAAAGATGGCAGGCAGGGCCAGAAGCCCATAGGTGCACTTAGGGTTTACAAAATCTCTTACGGTCTGCTGCCTCTAAGAGAAGTAAATATCTAGCGAATTTAGACAGAGAATTTAGATAGAGAAAAATATCTAATAAAATAACTTTACAGCTAATTTGTGGGTTCGGAGCCACATCTCTCTCTGCCCGTTTACATCGACCCCTGTGTCAATGGCTTTGGTGCCTTCATGCCAGACCTGCTGAAGGTGGGGTACCACCACTGGGCGCTTCTCCCCGCTCCCTGCAGAGCCGCCGGGGACCGAGGACAGCCACAGCCGTGCTGTCTGGTCACTAAGACCCTTCAGAGGGTACCAAGCGGTTGTTGAGGCTGTCTCCCGTGCCGGACCACAGCCTGGGCGCAGGACGGGCACACGCAGGGCTGTGCCCGGACACCGCCGGCACGATGGGCAGCCACAAAGCGAGCAAGGAGCTCGCTTCCCCACCGCTGCTGGCGAGCAGAACCCATTGCCGCCACGCAAGGAGCAGGCCAAGGAAGGAAGAGGACGTACCTCCGCTCGTAGCCCGCGCACCACTGCCGTCCCCCGCAGCCCTGCTTCCAGACCTTGAGGGTGCGGGTGAAGGCCTGGGCGCACGGCTGCCGGTGTCCCACGATGGCCACCTCCTGCTCCGCACAGACATTTGGCCTGGAACAGAGAAAATGGGGTGTGCGGGGGTCTGCGGGCTGCCGAGGGAAGGCTGCAGGGCTCCCACCGCTCCACCGGGCGCCAGTTACGGGCAACTTCATTTCCTTGCTGAAAGAGCGGGGAGAGCTTACGCAGGACGCAGTATTCGCCTCCTCATTTCATCGAATCGGTGCAAAGAAAAGAAATCCGCCCAGGTCGGCCCACCACAAGCAGTTGTGAAGCACAGCCCATCCATCCCCCCCCCCCCCCAACTCTTGGGGTGCGTGCCCTGGGGCGCAGAGAGGGTGCTGAGGGGGTGGCACCCGCCTCCACGCCTCGCGGATCGGTTAAACCTGGGAGAACCGCACGGTGAGCACAGCGAACCCATGTTCAGAGCTGGAAAACCGCCGCCCGGCGAGGACACACACGGGTGGGGGCCACGGGAACCCGCCGCGTGCGGAGCCCCCTCCTTGTCCCCCCCCGAGCTGCAGCCGCAGGGGGCTCAGCCGCAGCGACAGAGACCCAGAGCTGCAGCGCTCACGCCACGGCGAGGCAGCGGCGCCGGGGGGATCCCGGAGCTGCGGATGATTCGTACCTCTAGGTCCTGGGACCCGCTACCACCCACTTGAAAAATGCAGCGATTGCTTTTGCACTGACACCTTACGGCTAGTTTTTTAGCCTTAAAACAGAGAGGATGCATCAGAAAAGAGGCAGCAGCCGACGTGATAACGGCAGCACAATAATTCCTATGTTTGTCCATTCTGCCCACTCTCAGCTAACGAAGAATACACACGCTCTTTTTGCGCCTAGGGGATTGTTTTCCTGACTGTTATCCTTACAAACACCAGTATCTGCATCTTCTGGCAGTGTTTGGGGAAAAAAATATATATTCTGCCACTAGAAATGATACATCATGTCATTAATACTGCTTTAAATCAGAATTCAGTTTGCTGTCTTAGACATTTTCTCACTCGTTCACAGCTAAGGGCTGCAAGACTAATTACAGGAAATAAAGTGAATATATATAATTCAGTGAGCAAGAAAATAAGAAAAATACCATTTCCAATTTGTTCCCTTTCTAGTCCTAACTCTCTCTCACCAAATGCGAGCCAGTAGTTTTAACTAAGAGGGAAGTATTTGTCCCTGACTTAACAAGTTATAAGCCATTTATTATTTGGGACTGCTGCTGCCGCCTCCAGTTCTTCAAAAGGGACCAAGAGTTTTCACAAAAATACTTTCTGTAAAAGAAGTTAAACTAAATAACGTGGACGTGGTGAAGCACAAGGATTGCAGCTGGCATCTGGCAGCTCCAAGACGTTTCAATTCCCCCGCTGTTGCAGCACATGCCTTTGGGATTACCGGCGTGGTGCCTTCCCCCTCCGGCTCTGCTCCGACATCTCCTCTCCTCATCCCCACGCGTGGCCGCTGCCGGGCTCCTCGGCTCGCAATGCTGCGCGCCCATCGCTGCACCGGCACAGCCCTCCCCAGCGCTAACGCTTTATCCTGCCGGTTGGTTTTGTGAGTGTCTCCGTAGGGAGAGCTGGAAGCTGGTGCCCAGCGGGATCTCCCTGGAGCATCTCCCCCTCGCCGCGGGCTGCCTGCGCCCCCGAGAAACGGGCTGAGAGGGACCAGAAGAACAAGGCTGGCAGCGGAACCGCCTCGCTGCGATTTATCACAGCGCGGGGAAGCTCCTGCGCGCCCCGGGGAGCGGTGGGGTGCGTGAGGGGCAGCGCCAGGAGTGTCCCGTGGGAAGCGACGCCACTTCCCAGGCGCCGGCGCTTTCTTTTCCCTGACACCTTGGCACGTCTCATCGCTCGCGTCTCATCCAAGGAGTCCTACAAGCACTTGTCAAGGCAGGAGCACAAAACCCCTGACGCAGGGAGAAGAGGCGTCTTCTTGCCAAGCCTTTATCGGCTGAAAGGGACCCCTTTTCAGCCCAGAAGCTCCAGAGGCCAGGCCAGCAGCGCGGAGGCAGCACACCACGCCACGCTGGGCTCATTTACAAAAAGAATTAGAGCAACCCCCCTGCACCGAGAGATCATCTTCTGGCAGGGGACCAAATTTGCAAGGAAGTTTTCCAAAGAAGCCAAATAATTAACACCAAACTGGAACTGTAAAATTTAATTAAAAAGAACGGACTACGTGCTGCTGCAGTAACAGCAAAAGGGGGAAAGAAACGTGCAATAAAAGACAAAAAAGAGATACACGAACTGCAATAAAAATAGCAGTTCTGTGAAGAAAGGTCAAACTATTTACACAACAATCACCTCTTGCGCTCACACAACAGCAACGTTTCAGTTAAAAACAGCGAGTTAGCTCCTACAAGCAAAGACTACGCAGATTTTCAGATTTCTATTCACCTTTATGTACCTCTGGTACCAGATAAAGAGACACAGACCAGCCCTCCCTCCCCTCCGCTCCTCCCTTCACCCTCGGTTTTAAAATACTGTATTTAGCTTCTGCTTTACAGTTCCCTGCCCCATAAACACCCTCGGGTTCCCTTTTCTTGCTACTTACATATGGGGCTGCAGTTTGCTGCCAGAAGCCAGAGAGGACACCCGCAACGCGAGGACGAATGACAGTGCCACCGCACGGAACTCCATCGCAGCAGCTCCTCGCTCCCCCAGGTGCTTCCCGGGGGCGCCCAGAAAATCTCACCACCGTCCCACGCGCCACTTGCACCTTCCCGTTCCTCAGAGGAGGACGCTCCCGGCTACCGCCTCTTCCCAACTTGCCAGTGTCTCTCTTTCTGGCAAAGGACAATGCTTGCGGAGCACACAGGAATTCCCGTGGGGGAGAGCAGACTCGTCACTCCTGGGTGCTTCCTCCCGTATGGGTTCAGTTCAACAAGTTTCTTCAGACCAGGGGAAACGATTATTACAGCGCAGATTGTCACTGGGTTCTTCCCAAAACCAAACCTGGCTTCTTAACGCTCCTTCGCTCGTGGCGAAATGTACCGAAGCGACTTTTCCTTCTGGGATTTGCTTCTTGACAAAGCCCGGAGACCCCACAAGCCCTGGGTTCTGCCCAGCAGTGAAGCCCCATGTGGGTTCAGCCGATGCGGAGCCGCGAGCCACTTTGCCAGGCGATGTAAAATCCAGCACTCGGCAAGGGACGGGAAGAGGAGGGGGGCTCTCCTGCACACCGGGAATCCCACCTCCCAGCGGGCCTCTCCAAAGGCAGGCAGAGCGCTCCTTACCCCAGCCACGGAGCCGAAGCCATCCTCCTGCCGCAGCTCCCCACCGTCCTCCGGCGACGGGGCACGCAAGAGCAGCTTCCCCGCATCGCATGGGAGTAATGAAACTTTCCTCCTGCCTTTCGCAGGTCCGGCTCCTTTCCCTCACATGCTCTTGTTTCTTTTCTTGCTGACAGTCAGAAATCCCTCCCACCAGCCGTGCCCAGCCCCGGCGAGAGGAGGGGGAGACGCTGCAGAACAGTAACAGAAATGAGTCGGGTTTGTTTCTCCAAAGGCAGCTCTTTTGCACTACCCAAGGCCAACTCTGTACACACCACCCAAAATCCCTTTCCCGGCAACTCTAAAAACATCCCACAGAGATTTAATCCCTGCTCCGCTGCCCTGGGGCGGCTCTAGGCAGAGCTGGCCTTTGGCGAAAACGGAGCGTAAGGAGGGGGCTCGGATGAAAACGAAAAACGTAGAGGACTTACAAGTGGGAGTCGTTCCTCTGAGCGTTGCAATGAGCCCGCCAAGAGTCCACATTCTGCCCTGGGAATCAGAGAGAGGAGAAGCTGTGCGCGTTCAGGTTCTGCTTTGAGCGGTGCAGAAGAGGACAGGACCTGCAGCATCCCACCCCCACCTCGTGTTTTGTTGTCTCAGGCAGAACGGAGAAGAGACGCTCACCTGCTGGGTGCCGACCCCCCCACACACGGGGTACCATCCTCCCCCCCGAGCAGCTGAGAGAAAAGGGGAAGCAGCGAGGAGTGCCCGCGGTCATTGCACGGGACGACTGGCTGCACTGAAGCACGCTCAGAGGAGGGAATAAAAGGCAGGATCATTTTAAAGCAAGCAGCTGGCTAAAACCACCACAGAACTCGGATCTTTCAGCGCTGCCCTGGCAACGCCGTGAGACTTCTAGGACAGAAACCCAGAGAGCCACCGAGAGCCCCCGGCGCTCTGGGGGAGCGCGTCTCCCGGTGCTCACCTCCCGCCACGGCCAGCGCAGCACCGCGAGCAGGCATCCAGAGCCGCAAACCCGCACGCCTGCCCAAGGGAGCAGAGAGGATCCACGTTCTGCCAAACACACGGAGAGAAGATGGTTAAAATAATACGTTTTAAGAAGGAGGCTAGCACAATTTATTAATGCTGATTTCTCGAGCGAAGTAGGATAAGGTTTGGGTGGTTTCCGTGCCCACACCATGCACACATTTCATCGTTAAATCAAGACTAAAGTCACTACAAGCCATGCCCAAAAGCTGGTACTTCTGGAAGAAACTGAGGCAGCTGCTTTTCACAGCTAAACCCTTCCAAAGCCACGGCAGTCGCGTAAATCCCTCAGGTCAGAGAAAAGAGCAGCTAAGAGGGACAACGCTTTCACTTCGAAGCATCTGCCAAGCCTCAGAGGTGGGAAGACGGCACCTTTCAGTGTTGCTGGAGAAGAAAGGCAACTACTTAAAGATGTTTTATAACGATAGAGCGAGCTCTGGGATACAATACATTCAGGCCTCCATTCTCCTGTCAGGACTTTAAAAGTTAAGACTTTTCTTACAGTAGGAAAACGTAAACTTAAATACTTCAAGGGTGGGTGTCAGGAGGACGGGGCCAGGCTCTTTTCAGTGGTGCCCGGGGACAGGACAAGAGGTGACGGGCACAAACTGGGACGTGGGAAGTTCCATCTCAACACGAGGAGGAACTTCTTTGCTGTGAGGGTGGCAGAGCCCTGGCACAGGCTGCCCAGAGAGGTGGGGGAGTCTCCGTCTCTGGAGACATCCCAACCCCGCCTGGACGCGTTCCTGTGCCACCTGCTGTGGGTGACCCTGCCCTGGCCGGGGGTTGGATGGGATGATCTCCAGAGGGCCCGTCCAACCCTGACCATTCTGTGATCCTGTACGACTGCTCCCATTAAAGCTTTCAGCGCTGACTCACTGCCGCAACCCAAAAGTGTTCCTTCCGCTTAGCTGATCCTCTGTGTGGGCCCAGCTTTGGCAAACGCAGTGCTGGGTACGCGGAGCCTGGCCTCAGGAGACATCCAGGTAGGATGAGGCACCAGGCGGCCCCAGTGCAGGGGAGCGGGCAGAGCCTGGACTGTGGCTCCCTCTCCAGGAGCCCGGGGCGAGAACTCACCCAGCGTGAAGCCAACGCCGCGATCCGTCTGTAAGTGGCTTTAAAGCCAGCCGTGAGCCTTTCCCGGTCAACAGGCTCCCGGGAGCACGGGCTGCGGAGCGCGCGGCAGAGGATTCATGAAACACATGTGAAAGATGGATATCTGAAACCCAGCGCTGTCTGTGAAGTCAGTTTAACATGTTTTCAATTTTGCACCGTTTCCCAGCAGAACTGCCTGCCGAAGATGTCATCCTCTGGCTCAGGGTAAAACAGCCCTGGAAAGGGGTCAAAGATACAATACGGCTCCATAAATAGTGATGATAATATCTGTAATAACGCCAGAGACCACAGAAATACAAATATTAACTTGCCATTCATTCCCCAGCACTATTCCATCTTTGCTATCAAGTATGCTGGACATGGCACGGGCTTTAGGGCTCGAAACTCGCATTTCTGCCCCAGTTCGGCATTGCTCTGTCACCCCCTGTGCTCCGCTGCCACACCACGCCTGGAAACTGGCACCAGGAGGTATTTTAAGGAGGGGGAAAGGAAAGGGGGGAAAAAAAACCCTTGTGGGTTGAGATAAAGACAGGTTAACAGAACAATTATCAGAGAAGCAAAATAGCCATAATATTAAAAATAATTGTAAAAGAATATACAAGAGGCAAGTCACTCTCACCACCCAGTAAACTGGTGAACTGGCACCGACCGCGAGTACCCACACCCCAGCTAACCCCACTTATATACCAAGCGTGGCGGCTGTGGCATGGAATATTCCGTTGGCCATTCCATGTTTCTGTCTTGGCTCTTTCTCACCTCCGATGGGAAGCTGAAAAAAGGCCCTGAAAAATACAACCATCAGCTGGGACCCCTGCCATCGCTCACCTCCCTGTCCCAAACCCGCGCCCTCTGCACTGCGCTTTGGGATAGAAATTAGTGTCTGAAAAACAGACAGAGAAGGTTTGACGTGGCCTGGGGTGGCTGCGTCATATCGCTATTTCTGGATCGTGTTAACTCAGGAGTTATCGTCTCATTACAAACCCCAGCGTAACACAGAATTCACTCATGCGCTAAAACCAACTAACGCAGCTTTAATGAGCTCCTGCAGTGCCGCCCGCCGGCGCGGAGAATCATGAAATGGTCTGGGTTGGAAGGGACCTCAAAGCCCACCCAGTGCCACCCCCTGCCCTGGGCAGGGACACCTCCCACCAGCCCAGGTTGCTCCAAGCCCCGTCCAACCTGGCCTTGAACCCCTCCAGGGATGGGGCAGCCACAGCTTCTCTGGGCAACCTGGGCCAGGGGCTCACCAGCTTCATAATGGAGAATTTCTTCCTTATTTTTAATCTCAATCTCCCCTCTTTCAGTGTAAAATTGCTCTCCCCCGTCCCATGGCTCCCCTCCCTGCTCCAGAGTCCCCCCCCAGCTTTCCTGGAGCCCCTTTAGGGACTGGAAGGAGCTCCAAGGTCTCCCCGGAGCCTTCTCTTCCCCAAGCGCGGAGCACGGCGGAGAACGGGGCGGGGCAGGGGGCGGGGCAGGGGGCGGGGCAGGGGGCGGGGCAGGGGGCGGGGCAGGGGGCGGGGTCGGTCTCATCGTCGGGACCCCGCCCCGCTCCGCCCCGGAAGGCGGTGAGAGCTCGTCCGGGCCTCGCCGCGATGCTGCAGCTGCGGGAGGAGGAGGAAGAGGAGGAAGGGGGCCCCCCGGCGGTGCTGGCGGAGGAGGAAGGGGGGGTCCCGGCGGTGCTGGCGGCCGGGGGGACCGCGCCGCCCGTCCCGCCCCCGCAGCGGCTGCGGCCGCTGAGCGTGCGGAGCGCCGGGCGCGCCGGGCGGCTGCGGGAGTACTTCGTGTTCCGGGTAGGGCCCGCGGGGCGGCATCGGGCGTGTCTGTGGGTGTCTGTGGGTGTCTGTGTCCCCCTCCCGCGCCCCCTGACCCGTCCTTTCGCCCCCGCAGCCCGGCAGCATCGAGCAGGCGGTGAGCGAGATCCGCGCCGTGGTGGTGCCCGGGGAGGACGGGGAGGTGCGGAGCGTCTGGCTGCTGGCAGAGTAAGTGGGGCGGACAGGGGGGACCGCGACACCCCGGGACAGGCTCGGCCCCCCACATCGCTCACCTACCGGTTCCAAACCTGCGCCTTCCGCACTGCGTGTTTAGATAAAAATCTTGTAAATATTGGTGGTGGCACAATGGATAGAGAAGGTTTGACGTGGCGTGGGGTGGCTGTGTCATATCCCTATTCCTGGATCATGTTAACTCATAATTTATCTCATTACAAAACCCAGTGCAATACAGAATTTACTCGTACACTAAAACCCACTCAGGCAGCATTAATAAACCCCTTCATCACCAAGTTACAGACCGTCAGCCCTAGAACTCACCAACGTGCAAACTGACAGCTCCCATTCTGCCATGCGTCCGGACGAGGGGACGGGAGCAAAACACGAGGCGCGTTGCTGCCTTCATTGGAACTAGGCTTGGCCACATCCACGAGCCCCGAGCACTCCCCGGGGCCAGCAGGAGGCAGGGGGGGTTGGGCCTTTCACCGCGGCACAAGGGGAACGGGCAGAGAAAGGGTGACGGCTGGGGGGAGCGCGCCGGCCCGTTGCCTGGTCCCACTGTTTGCAGTTACCTCACGCAGCGAGGATGGCTTCGGTCTCGGCAGCTTTACCTCAGCATTCCTGCTGGAACAACAGACAACTTTAAATTTTTGTAAGGAAAGGCAATTAAAGCAGTTAGACTAAAAATAAGCCATAGCAGATACCAAAAATGGTAGTTTAACAGCTGAGCTCATTACCCTGAGCGTGTTGGGTTGCCCTTTAAGGATGCAATAGTGGCACAGCGGTGATGGCCCAACAGCCTAGTCTGGCAAAACTCAGGGAAAGGTAAGATCTTTTATTCATGAAATTCGAAGAAACCAACCAGTTTCTGAATGTACAGACTGTTCTTCCAGGGGAAGATACTAAGTCAGACCACACAGTTAAAGAAAACTATTTCTCTCCCCTGAACACATGCAAATGCAACTGATAATTTAGCAAATGTGGCAACACGCTCACAGCATGGGATTAAACGCTTACTGGAGTAGTTGGAGACACAAGCTCTCAAGATCTTCAGACTTACTCTGATTTTCTTAATATTTTCCTATGTTGGGACATTCAGCCTCTTACCAGACTTGCTGATTCAAAGCAAAGGCCGAGATGGCAAATACAGCGTTACTAAGACTTCAGCTTTGTTCTTAGCGACTCTCCCATCCGTCAAGCTCTTGGGTGTTTTTAGCCAGCATCAGACCTGCTGGAGCTCAGTGCCGTTCTCTTACCAGGATCGATCACTGGAACAACGAGAAGGAGCGTCTCGTTCTTATCACAGATCAGTCCCTCCTGGTCTGCAAGTACAACTTCATCAGCCTGCAGTGCCAGCACGTGACGAGGATCGCCCTCAGCAGCGTGGATACCATCTCCGTAGGAGAGTTTGAGTTCCCACCTAAGTCTCTGAACAAGTAAGTTGGCACAGGAGTACTGTAACGTTCTTGTAATTCTTGTATTGCCACTGTAAATGGAGCTGTCAACCTTTGTCACTGGCCAAGTTTGAGGATTCTTCCTTTTGCTCACGTGACTTCGTGAACAATTACGAAGCCTCATCAGAGCAGCTCGGAGCAGCTGCTGTTCTGCTGGAACAGTTAGTAGTTACGTTAAAAGGGAGTTTCTCAAGGGCTTTCAGGGTAGGACGGATAGATGTGGGAGCAGAAGTCCATCACCAGTAGGTAACGGAGCAGCACCACCTCAGCATTACTAGAAAGCCACGTGTAAACGCCAGGTCGTACATAAATGCAGGCTGTCACAGGCCATAGTTCAGGCAGTGTCCCAGGTGTCTCATGAGCTGAACCTTTTTGCACTCAGCTTAAAAAAAAATGTCCCTTTGCATATTTCAGGGGCTGAATTCTTCTATCTGCTACTTACTACCAAACTTACGTTTCAGCTCCCAGTTTTAAGCAGGTCATTTTCAGACGGTACATTTCTAATTGAACTTGTCTCAAGGACCCGAAGGCCTTACCACCTTAATTCTGCTGTCTCCGATATCAGGCGAGAAGGCACCGGTATTCGAATCCAGTGGGACAAGCAAAGTCGCGCCTCCTTCATCAGCAGATGGAACCCGTGGTCCACCAACATCCCCTACGTCACCTTCACCGAACATCCCATGGCGGACGCCAACGAGAAGATCGCGTCCCTCTGCCTAGTAAGGAACTCACCGCTCCTCTTCTACAGGCCTTGTTGATCTCGTAGGCTGGATGCGACTTAGATTATTTTGAAAAGATATAGCGGTTAAATCGAAGGGGCAGAACTTTGAGCTGTAAGCTACATTTCTCCATTCTCCAAATTTTGACGTGCAGGGCAGCACAACTGTCTGGTTTTGCCATATACCCCTAAATGGTTCAGACAAGGAGGCGGCTGAAACTTCCACAAGTGCAGAGTCCTGTAAAACCCAAAAGAAAACTGATCTTGGTGCTACTCCTGCTCTTGCTTACCTGACAGGCCGATGCCTGACCTTTTATCTAGGGCTGCCAGCTAATTAAACAAATAGCTTAATTGCTAACTGTGAGCCTTCACTTGGGTGGTTCTCAGTTTTTCTTGCAATAGTTGCTTTCCTCTGAAGGTTTCCATGAAGCTAGAACACTATGGTAACGTCAGTTCAACACATCAGTGATAAGGGCAGGAGAACTACAGTCAGAAAGAAACAATATTAGTCCCTGGTAAGTCTTTGCCATCGAGCCCATGTGTTTAACACACACGTAAATAGCATCCTCCTGTGCAGTTAACTGTACCGTCAGGGTTAAATGTCACAATGTGAAGTTTACCATGGCCTGGGAGATCCATGACAACTGCAGCTTCAGTGTTAATCCTTCACAATTCAACATCAGCAGCTGTTAGCCTAGCAAGTTTTAAAACGATGGGAAAACAAGGTGATTTTTTTTTTTTCTTTCAGCTGGAAAACTTTAAAACCCAGCTGATTCAAGCTGTGAAGAAAGCCCATAAGGAGTGTCCGGTGCCAGGAAGGGCTAAAGGCGTGCTGGTGCTGGAGCATCCTCTTCTGATCGAGACCTACCTGGGACTGATGTCCTTCATCAACAACGAGGCCAAGCTTGGCTACTCCATGACAAGGGGCAAAATTGGATTTTAAAATCCCTTGCGTTTAATCTTTTCAAGCGAAAGTGAGTTGATACTGGTCTCCCGGGGAGAGCCCACCGTGCGGCAGAACACCGCGTAACCAAAGTGGAGGCGTCAGGGGAAGGAAGGGGGCGGCTGTAGATCTGCCAGTTCATGGGAGGCCCTGGTGGTTCTGGTCAGGTCAGATTAATCTGAAGCAGACACAAGGTAGTGTCATTCTTGCATTTTGTATCTAATTTACAGTTCCTCCTGGTTCTTCTACAGGGCTAGCGAGCAGCAGTATTTGCCATTTCTAACTAGGTGTTCTTCCCTGTTAATTAAGCGCGATTGGTATCTGCTACAAACATTCCGCACACACATTCCAGACGCAGCAGAACGTTCATGCCCTATTGCAGTTGTATCCCTATATATGGTGTCAAATCATGTGGTGTGCTTGGGACTGATCCGTGGTGTTTGAAGAGGTACCGGTGTTCACAATTACAGTAATCTTAGCGTTTTGATTAATGCCTGTTAAGAATTTTGAAAGCCAGGTCAGTCATTCTTTAGCAGCAGATTTTGTTAGCGCTGTACTGTCGGGTCTGCTCAGGAGCCGTGTACCTGAACAAGTACTTTGTGAACTGAAAAATATGGCTGAACGTGCGTTTCTTAGCTTTTTGTAAAAATACCTCCGTTCCTAATAACTTCCTAATTTCTTATGTGTGTTTTCCTGCTGCAGCAATAGAATAAAGAGTCTTTTGAGAGAATATTGCCAAAAGCCTCACAAAAACATTTGCCTTCAAAGCTATTATTTATAAAACTGAAAAGGAATTCTATTTTGATTAGATTTATATTCTTAGCAATTTTTCTTAAATCTACTCTAATTTGGGGCAGCAGCAGCGCAGGACTCTTCAATGGAGAGAGATAAAGCTTTAAGCACTGTACAATCTGGATTTATACATTCTCGCACTGAACCTCATACTGATGTCCAGTCCTGACATTCAGAAGCAGCATAAGAGAGGCTACAACTGGAATTGCTCCTGAGGCCCCTCTACCAAGCTTTTTCATTGTGTGTGACCTTTTATCCATGCCATTTTATCAGAGCGTTTATTTGCGCGACTGCAATGCTGAATAAATGCTGTGCTGCAGCAGTGGTTTTTTGATCTTAAAGTAGCCGTGTGTTTCTGAAACCGCTGTAAAGTCGCAATGGAATGCAACCAGCTGCATGTCCCTCTCAATGCATTTTCTAAGATATCTATTTAATTTTCATTAATCTTACAGTAAAGTTAAATTTCAGCTCAGTTTGTTCTTCGTTCTTCGTTTTGTGGAGACTGAGGCTGTGAAATTTAGTGGGAAAAGAAAAAAACATCCAATAAATTCCTAAAGAATGGGCTCCCTTCCTCTGAAGAAAGCAGTGGCTGGCCACCCAGGTAGAAGGAGAGTCCAGCTCCTCTTTCCCTGCTGAACCGGCCACTCCAATTTGGCACCAGATAGTTGGGTCAACAGCTCCCCTTTCAGTTGCCTGTAACATATCAGTTTTGAGCTTTCTTGTAAAGATTCACTATAATAAATCTGCGGGGGACCAGGCACAGCTACTGTCACCTGTTAACATCTTCGTCTGGAAAAGCAAAATTATTACAGATGACTTAATTTTCTTTCTGAAAAAATAAACTGTTTTGCTTTAACAGGACTTGATTTTCTAGAAAGTGTCTTACTCATTTATCTACTTCTGCTAAAATATTTAATTCTAATACACCAGAAAAATCTGTTGTCTTAGAGGACTAGATAGAAGCTGTACACTGTTGTGTGCAAATCACTGTTCCCTTGTGCTGGGATAAATAGCTACGTAATCACACAACTGATAATATACAAACAGATTTCAGAATGGAGAAGCACAGGTTTATAGTTAGAGTCATACCAAGTTTGTAACTATCAAAATATTTATTGGAAATTATAAAATTTAAATAATGGCTATACATTATATACACACAGCTACAATTTTAGAAAATAAGGTTTCGTGGTTGACAAAGTTCAAGAGAAAGTTCAACTACAGCAATACGAAACTTTTCTTGAAATCCAGACTTCATTCTCTACGCTTCAGTTGCTACATCACTTCATTCAAACGCAATCACCGTACTTTACACATTGGAGTTTGGGTACGCTCCTTCAAATAAATAACTTATAAATACAAAAGCTGCGGATTGGGGAACAGGGTTTGACCCCTTTCCTCATTCTTCCTCAAGCTTGTGAGCATTTTTAATGCAAATGATTGTTATTTTACCTCTTCTCTTTCTAAGTAACACACACAAAAGTTGTCCTTACTCAGAAGCGCCATGGAGTCTCCACTACAACGCCAGGAGAGAGAGACGATCTGGAAGTCACCTGCAGAAACAGATCAGAGTTTGTCAGCAAGAAGCTGCCAGTCCGTCCTCGTACGCTGGGAAAAGGCGGCTGGAGTCAGTCACACACAGTGCAGAAAATACCCTCCCCACCTTGGCTCTCCTGCAGCAGTACCAAAACCAAACGCCCCGCTAAGGCTCCCAGTCTGTTCTCCAGTACAGCAGCACGGACAAGCTGCGTTACCGACTTTTCCCCAAACCTACAGTTACTTTGTACTCCCACCGACAAGCACAGATTTTGTAGGCTCATCATTTTAATGCAGACAGGTGCCATGCAGAGCTGCATACCCCAACGATATTGCTGCTCCTTGTGTAGGGAGGAAAAAGTTGAATCTTTGTGATTCCTTTTCTGTTTAATATGCAGAAAGGCATTTCTGGGATCTAGCTAATGGCCATGTATCACTACTGCCAGCCATAAAACTTCTCATCACGCAGGCTGACTTAGAGTTCAGGTGCACATATGTTCTTATCTTTCCCCATCAGATTTACCACGCTCATTTTCCCCCCGTAGTGTTCTGTTGTAGTTCAGTTGTTTTCAGAACCAGAAAACATTCTAGGCATTTCAGTCTTTATGTCAACACCTGGCATTCTGCACAACTACAGCTTCTATGTAAATAAACTGATACCAATATAAATCTTGAGAAAGAATTCAACTACTATACAAATAAAGCAACAATTAAATCCTTGTTAGCCCCTGTGCTATCATGTCTTCATTTCTTGAAGACAGAAAGAGGAGTTTTTAAACGTTTTCAAAAAGTTCCAAGAGCCCATCTGAGCCATTTACATGCTAACGCTCAGACCGATTTATAAGTGGAAAAATATTTGGTAACCAAGCAGCTGGTGACGGCGTGTGGAAGGTACTGCCAGCAGCCTCACCTTCCACTGGAACCTGCACTGCCACGCAGCCGGCTGGGGACCACAGGTAGACTCTGCTGTTCCCCGTACAGACAGCAAGTCGAGCCTGTCGTGGATCCCACTGGAAAGACTGGATTGCACACAGCTGCTCCAAGACCACAAACAGTTTCAGCTTTTGAATGTCCCAGATCCAGACAGCGTTAGGAATGTTATCTGTCAGAAAAGGGAGAGGTAATCATGTGAATACCTGAAGGATAAAAAGATCACGCTTTATTTTAAAGAAATGGGCATTTAGGTGCACCACGAGTTTAACGCCACTAGAGTTTTGCCTAGCAGTGCCTTCAGTTTCACTTTGGAAAAGTTACGAAAAGGATAAAAGAAGTGACTTGGTTTGCGTTCCAGTCCTGCACTGGCTTTTATCAAGTTATTCACAATTACGCTACTGTTGGTGGCTTTTGCCTCTGAACCACAGCTGCATCCAGACATAAACAGCCCTTCAGGACCGTCAAAGGAAAATATTAAACGTTAATTCCATGACTTCCACTATTTGAGGTAACCAAAAGCCCCACTACTACAGGTTGTAAAGAATTCTGCCTTTCAAGAGACACTTGGTGTGATGGGAGGAGGAAGGATTTGTGTATTTCACTTCCTAATACAATGAGCAAGCATACATTTGAAGAAATAAGAAGTATACTGTTTTCATTAAAACCAAAGCCAAGACCAAGTTAACGCACTGATCAGCAGTTCCCACTACTTTACGTACGCTAGAAGACAGGCTGGATTTCCTCTGTAGTGACACGTTTGCACAACAGAGAACTGATTTTAAATAGGGCCACACGTCTTCCCATAGTGAAAAATAACTGGCCAACTATCGCCCTCCTTTCTCTTTTGAGAACACACCACACACAACCAGCAGCTTCCCCCTTTCATATCGAGCAGCAGGAACTCACCATTTTTGGTTGCCAGGAAACAGTTATCTGGACTGAATGCCAACATCCCAATTCCCATTTTGGGATTTGCCCTGTCAGCCACTGGTTTGACATACTGTAAAGAAACTGGCACCTGGGAAATGTCATCTGGAATTTGAAATGAAAGTAGTTTACTAAGGGAGCCTTAGTATTTAAAATATTTAAATTTAATATTTAAAATATTAAAATATTTAAATTCTAGCTGTTAAAAACCCCTCATCTCTGAAGCGATATGACCATATTTTACTCTTCTCCAATATGTTCCAATCAAAAACTTCAGTTGTTTTCAGATACTGCATCTTCACGTTAACAGCTTACTGTTCTTGCCCTTCTACAACAAAAGAAAGGCTGGAAATCCAGGCAAGTCTGCAGATTAAACTACGAAAAAAAGGAAAGATCAAGTTTTCCGCTACCTTTTAACTAGTATTTCAAACAAACACCAGTGCAAAGACAGAGGTGATTTGCAGTACCACAAACAATGAGACAGTAGAAAAAAAAAATTAATCATACCTTGTCTGCCATCTCTTTAATATTTCACAGCCTGTTGTCTGAAGGCAAGTTTAAAGCATTGCTATGACTACAGCTTCTCAGACAGAAGCCAAATGGCCTTCTTCATGCTCTCTTTTTTACATAACCTCACACCTAAGGGATTAATTGCTATCCTATAGCAGACAGCAAGACAGTAACACCTTCTGATGATTTTTTTTTTAATTATTGGAACTGCCACACGCTATGATAAGATTCTTAATTGTTAGGATCAGATGAACTAGTGCAATTATCTGCATCGCATAGATTGAAAAAATCAGAAAAAACATCCACACAATGTTAAGACAACTCTTGCAAGCAGCTCCAAGACTGAGATCTGGCTGCTGTTTCTACACCCAAGCAATTACGGTTCTTTTCTACAATATCCCGCTAGTCTTTAACCTGCCTTGAAGCCACCACGCAGGCAGCATCCCCTCCAGCGGGGCGCTTACTGCCCTCGGAGCTCTTCAGTTATCTTGGGAGCCTGGAGCAGAGCATCCAGAAGACCCGTTCCAGTATCAACGAGGCAGAGCTTGCCTATAATGTTTATTTATAGGAAGACTTCGCGTGGCAAACTCAAGTGTCTCATTTTAGTAAACTTTGGCTTACATTTACTTTGTGTGCTGAAGAGAGAACTAGCCAATGCTCTTGTTGGAGGGAAAGAAAGTCTCTCTGTTTCAACAGATGGGGATTTCTCCACTTCTTTATACACAATCTACAAAGAAACAAGTGAGAGTTCTACAGAAGGGCCTCAGAGAATTTGAACATGGGCTATTACCAAATCATCCCCATCCCACTAACTCATTTTCAAGTGCATTATATCTCAGCATCCCCTGGTTCATCGATGGAGGAAAGGGCTTCAGCTGGCAAATACCAACTCCAGCGTTCTCAGTGAATCATTTGCTATTTGGAACCACAATCAGGAAAACACTCCTGTGACAAATAAACGAACCTTGAAGTCTAGGAAGAATGAGTCTGCCAGAGTACACCTCATTCATTATTCCTGAGAGCTAAATCTGGCAGTACAATAAATCATCTTCATTACAATGGGAACATAGATTTCATTTTTGCAATAAAGAATCTTTAATTGGATACTCTCACAAATAAATGCAAACAAAGTGCAACGCTGCAGAAGGAAATAGCAAAAACATTTTAACAGTGTGACTACAGCGTATTATTCCCAAATACAAGCACCAGGATAAGTGCACCAACTGCAATTCCTGTCTGTATAGTAGAGATTAACAGAGCTATTTCCATTCGTTTTCCATTACATATTTTACACCTAGCTGGAAGGAAGGGCATTTTTCAGCGCTGAGAAGCTTTGCTGAGGTACATTTAATGGGTCGTGCCTTGCTTCTGGTTAAGAGGCATCACCACAGTCACATGAATAGTGCAGACTTACGGTCTACACATGTGAACTCTTCGGGGACTCTGCCCAGACACAGGACTAGTCCCTCCTCTGCAGCGGCACGCAGCACTGCTGCACTCTCTGTTCTTTTACCTTGGCGGATGAGAACAGCTTGTGATTTTTGGAACAAAAGCTACAGCTCTCTGCCTGCTGCCAGCTACCCGGAATCTGCTGGGCCTTGCATATACGTGCGTGCAAGGATAAAAATAAATGATGACAGATGTTTACAGGAAATGCTCTTTAGGTGAGCTGGATGAGCCTGTACATACAAGATGTAAATCTGATCACAATCCAGTTCCAACGCTGTTTAAAGTCACAAATTGTATAAAGCTGAGAGAAATCTCTCCTGTTAAGTTTCCCAGTTGGTCATCATCTGCATAGCCAAATCTGTAACACAATCGCCATCTACATCAAAATACACTGGCAAATGACAGGATCATAGGTGCATATTCCATCAAATTTGAAAGAATTCCTCTATTTTTTCTTACATCCCCAAATGTTCATGCAATTTCCCAAGCCCTGTGTTTATATGAGGAGGGGGAAAAGCAAGGTCTCCAGAATGAAATAATTCTATCTTTCAGATGAAATACTAACATCTTTCAGATACAAATAGCAGCGTCAAAGCACCGCTAATGATTCCATGGGTTTTGGATCCGTACTTACAGTCCTTTTGTTAACAATGGTTGCTGGATGCTCAAACTCTGTGATCTTCTTCCAAGTTACATGGTTCAAGATACGCACCTAGTTCAAGAAAGCATTGCAAGATAGAACTGTTATGACAGAGTTCTACAAATGGTTTAGGTAAAAGAACGAACATAAACATATTTCTTACCTTTTCGTCATAGCTGCCAATTGCCAAAAATTGACTGCTGGGACTCCAGGCGATTGACTTTATGCCTAGTGACCATTCATAAGCCCGGTACGTGGACAGCAGTCTGCCATCAAGGGAGTACAGCAATATTTTATACTGAAAAATAAATAGATTAATTCTAAAGATTAACAATATTGTTAAATCCATAGACAGGCAAAACCATTCCTTCCAAACTCTCCCTGCTTAAAACGCAGCAAGTGAAACACAAAGGGCAGGGCTTGTTATCTGTGACTTGAGACAAGAGGCTCTAGGCTTCCCGCTGGCTCATTTGGCACTCCCAGGACACATCCAGCCTCTCCCCAAGAGCACAAAGGCCCCGAGCCCAATGCTCCACAGCATCAGCAGAGCCTTTATGGAAGACTCGTGCTCCTTCAGCATCTGAAGCCATCCGATCAGGGGTGTACAACCCTGCCCGTTCCCGGGGCTGTTTGCTTTGATCTTGCTGCCCGTAACTTTACAGCTATACCTGGAAGTTCACCTACTCAGAGCAGAAAGGATAGCAATGTATGTATTCCTTGCTAACTTTCTGGATGAGTACCTTAACTGTAAAATTACTGTGCAGTGTAAAATAAAGTGGTAGAAGAG
This sequence comes from Larus michahellis, assembly GCF_964199755.1. Taxonomy (NCBI): domain Eukaryota; kingdom Metazoa; phylum Chordata; class Aves; order Charadriiformes; family Laridae; genus Larus; species Larus michahellis. The sequence goes on from NC_133911.1 coordinate 9,096,127, forward strand.
CCTTACAGAAGAATTCTTTCATTATGTCACTAGTGGCTTCTGCAATGATTACAGTAATACTTTTTTTCCCCAAGATAAACAGAAAGAAAGCTAATAAGATAATTTACTGTCATTAAAGATTTACACAACAGTTTGACATACACTTGTGAGGACATCCATTACCAATACAACTAAAATATTTAAAATGGTTTGAGTTCAGCTTTTGTTACGTTTAAAAGAAAAAAATTATAACACTATTTTAGTTACTGCTTTACTGGTGGCTACAAACCAGCTTGAACTCTTCAAGAAAATAATATGCTTCTTCCTCATACCTCCAGACACGTATCCCACGCTGCCAGAACACAGCCATTAGGAGCCCATTCAATCCCAAACAGATCTTGTGTTTCAGTGTCAAAATGCTGCGCCCAAAAGAGAAAACACAAACCCATTTGAAATACTATACTAACAAACACTGTTGCATCTGACCTAACACAGTCCTCAGTTTTATCCTTTTAAGTGCTACCACAAATGCAAGAGCCTTTTGCATGCTAGCTTAGAACAGAAATATTTTCTTTTGCATTAGTATCCTGCATTCACTGTTTCTTTGGTTTGCCTTTACAGAAAAGGCAAAAAGTTGCTCCATCTTAAAATGAACAGTATTTCATAAGAAAATAAAAGCAGTTACACTGAATCAGTCAAGAAATTTAGCTAGCCTAATTCCTTGCCTCAGAAAGGCCGGTACAGGATCATTAGGGAAGAGCTTGGGACCACGACATGCATTTAGTGGTGTTTCCCAAATTTTGCTATCAGCTTCTACTGAGACTCAGAATTCCTGAACTAGAGGTGACACTATGTACTGACTAGTTCTTAATGGGTTTTAATTTCTCAGATCCATCTGGTCCTCTAAGTCACGCTAGTGTGCATCCTCCACAGACTAGTCTCATTGTTAAACAGAAAATATGAGAATTCATATTATACGTCCCAAATGATCACTTTATCAAGCATTTGATACTTTCAATATTAACGTAGGATAGTTTATTGTAAATAAACTCATGCAAGAATTTAAAGGTGAACTTTTGTGTTCCATCAGAAATTCTTTACGCACACCTAGTAAATATTGGCCTCCCGAAGAGAATACTGCTAGGGAAGTCTGCGGGCAGGCCAAGGAAGGAGCCAGGTGCTGGACAGAAAATGCACTGGCAAGTCTAGAACCAGACTACCGAAGTGGCAGAGCCTAAGGCAGCGTGCAACACGTGCTTTAGTCTGCCCAGAAGCGGTGGAAGGCAAGGACCCCTCTTACTCTCAGTAGCTGCCAGTCGCTGCACACAAAGATGCTAATGAAGTCCTTGCAGTCACGTCTTTCTGCTACTGCCATATAGCGGCCATCCCTAGTGAAAGCTATCCCTGCCAATGAGAGAAAGTTCATTAAAATTAAAAAAAAGGGAGAGAGAAAACAAGACAGGATAGCTTACAAATCTTCCATGAAAAGCAGTTATTGCCAACTCAAAGGAGAAGTAAAGACAGAGGGAAAAGCATCTTCACATTAATCAAGGCAAAGCATAGTTCTACTAATTTGCTTGTGTTGGCAATTCTTAAACTCTGAATATATTATTTCTAAGGGTGCAGCTTCACAACTGTTGCAGAACTTCAGCATGCTTCAAAAAACCACGTTTGATTACTGACAGACAGTTGTTTTATAAACCCCACAGATTTCATATAACCAGTTCATTTAGTCTGGCTAAAGGGATTAGCTATGCAAGCGTTGGTACTCCCAACTTCCAGGCACTGGTCCCCATCCACTCTTATTTTATACGCAATACATAATTGTCTTTGTCGTATATGGGCCATTGCTATATACAAGCCTCAGGCAGGAAACTGCTAACCACAGCCATGCGGCTGGACAGCCCTGACACGAGCTTCCCTTTCAAAGCTTTTCTTGTGGAAAAGATGACAAAAGCCACTTTGGATTAGTGTTTTTCATCACCAATGCATCCAGCTCATTTTAATGTCTTAAAGAACCCTTGAGAGGCAAACACAACAGGAAGATGTACATCTGAAGACCAGGCACGTGGCTCAGATGTAACCCTTCAATCCGGGAGAACATGACAACCCCGGGGCACAGGTGGCACACAGGTACCCATCTCAGAGCCGCGTATCCCTGAGGGGAGCAAACCCCTCAGCAGGGAGGGCCCAGAACCTGCTCTGAAACACGTGTTTCTCCATTACACATCAAATTGATTTTCCCCTTCCTGCCATATTAAAAAGATACCACTCCTGCGTTAGATGTGCGACACTTACCCTGCTGACAAGCTTTGGGATACTTGATGTAAGAGACAGATTTCGTACACAAGGACCACACAGTTATCCGCAGCTGTCACAAAGAGAAAGAGACAAGGAAGTTATTTGTTTATTTTTGTAGATAAAAAAAATTGAGTAAATAGAAACCCATAAACCTAATTAAACAACACAAAGTAGATCAATATACCCTCTGTGGTTAATTAAACTGTGTAGCTCTTCTATGTAGCTGAAACACAGAGCCCTGACAAGTAACTGCAAGGAATTCTCTCCCAACTGCCTTCAGTTAGCAAGGTTACGTATTCCAAATTACTGTTACAGGCACACTGAATACTCCAGAGGGGTAGGAGCTGCAGAACACCAACATGGGGAAAAGCTCTTCATCACCATTAAAGTTACTGATATTGGCATGAATCTAGCTACATAATTGCCAAGTATCGCACACAGACACTTTGCAGTTGGAAAAACCACAGTTTTATCGCAGAATCTGGAACAGAGATGAGAAGCTTCTTGCATTTATCAATGGATGAGATGTTACAGCAGCGTAAGAACATCGTATCTCTTGGGACAAGGCTACTAAGCATGAAAATTCAGCTGTATTTTTCAGCTTTTAGACACGCTCAGCTTTGACAGCTAATTTGCATTTTGCTCTCCCCTCCTCAGCCACCCACAAGAAGGCAACATTACGCAATTACTGAAAGAGTTAGAAAAGAGCCAAAATACGCTACGCAAAGCAAGGCATTTAAACATCACGTTTGCGGTATTTCTGGAGGCTTGTGCATCCATAAAACACAAAAACTGCAGAGAAGGCAGTCAGCTGCAAAACAAGCCTCTCCACAGCTCTTCAAGGTCACAGCCTGCATTCTGGAAGCTCTGCGTTGCCATCTGCAGATTATTCAATTAAAAACAAATACTTACTCTCCCTTAGCAACGGCAGCCACACCAGACATATGTGCATTAATCAGTATGTCATGTGAACCTTTGCATTTATATCTGGAGTGAGGAATGTTTCCAGTGTAATTTTTTTCTTGTGTTTTCCTACATTTTATTGCACCAAGGTAAGAGATTCTAGAAGAGATGCAGGTAAAACTATTTTTGCAATAAAGCACCACAGTCATAAAGCTTCCTTTCCCAGAACTACTGCACAACAAAATTAGTTCTGATTCATTATATATGTAAAACTTCAGCAATATCTACCATCTCCTTATCCTCCTGCAGCGGGTGCAGCCCATTCCCCGGCAGTCTTGGGCAGAAGTTTCTGCTACACTTTTTTGCACATTTGTCCTCAATACACATTTTCCTTCCCTGAAGAAACTGGTACTACTCAATGGTGACAAAGGACTCCAAGGCAGCAGCATCCCATGTACGTGTTCTACCTGGCATCACTACAGGCTGCGTTGCAACAGAACTTGGAGGGTTTTTTCATTGTTGACGTCATAATTTTTGCCAGAAAGCACGATTCAAAGAATTGCCACGGTGTCCAAACCAAGTTACAGAATCCTAATTAATGCTGCCTCCCTCCAGAGATACATGGAGTTCCAAAGCGAGAGAGCAGCATTAGCTGTTCTCCCTACTGCTTTTTATATACAGAAGAAAATTTTGAAATTTGAAGAGACAACACAGAAATCAATTATTATTATTTTTAATTTACTACAGGAAAGAGCACAAACAGACCAGATTCCAGTCTGCTTCTATCCAAAATCAGAAAAAATACTGGACCACTACGTAATGCTCTTCCTTTATTTTACAGGTATGAAATTACAGCTAGACATCTGCAGTACCGCCTTTAAGTTTAGCAGGTCTTAGAGGAATCCACTAGATGAACAACATTAATCAAGTTTTATTACTGCAACTGCTCACTTCCGGACATACAAAAATACAGCATTGTTAGCCTGCTCTTCACGCAAGATTTACTTTAAAAATACCAACACAATGCCTACTCACATTCTTCTATAGCAACTGCAATAGTGATATGCCGCTTGCTCCTATTAATTGCAGTGTTAAATGAGCTTGCTGCTGTTCCTCCCTTGACCAAAACACGTGGCATACACAACACGCATTCTACAGCCACTTAATATCAAGCTTAGCAGCTGCAAGCTTTGAATGCTGAGGTCCGGATCATAATTTTTCCTGACAAAGGCATCCAAGTTTACATTTGTGCTGCTACTTGGCCTCACAACCAACTCACCTGGCCTGCTGCGCGTCAGACACGCTTATCTCCTGGACCACAGAGGCTGGCTCAGAGCCCCAGAACAAGGCTCCCATCAAGCTCAAGTACATCAGAACAGAAAAATCTCTAGCGGTGAGAAAGAGCGTATCACGTGCAGAGCTCCTACTGTCACCTCTGCCTCGCCTGACACTCCACTGCGGAAGAGAAAAGGCAAGCGCATCTTCATTTTGAGAAGTCTTTCTGCATCCATCTCTGCTTCACCCTTGGGTGCAGCCCTCTCTGTGCTGTTCAGACAGCACCTTCTCTAAAAGGGCCGAGTTCTGTAACTCCCCAGAGAAGACACTAATCATGTTTTCCCTGTTCATGCTTGTCTTGTTGCACTTAACTGCTGAGCATGCGCTTCACTGCCACCGAAAGTTTCAGTAACGTTAAACGCTGACGTTGTTGGAGTAGCCGTGTATTGCCCAGGTACCTCCCCACCACATCATTTCTAGCAGGTACGACAGAAATTGCAATAATGCCATTGCAGCACTGGGGAGAGACTACGGAACACAACCAACACACCCCTGTGGAGGGCTGTTTACACCCAGTCAACAGAAGACCCACAAAAATATACCTTTGAAAACAAAGGCCTAAGATTGTATTGGATGCCTACAACCCTTTGATAACCAAAGCTCTTCAGATTTGATCTACAGCAGTGACAGCAGGCTCATAACAACTATTAAGATCCTCTACTCAACTCCAGGCTCTCTCCCACGAAGGCTGCATGCTAGCAAGGGAAGCAAGCTATATTCTATTTGTATACACTCAAACATTTTTATGAACTGAGAAAATTACATTATGTGCTTAACATATGAACTTCACACCTATCTTAGATGGATTAACAATATGTTTACAATTAAATTGCGACACAAAGGGAGACCCTTCATATTCCCAACTGGAACTGAAACATTAACCCACAATCTTGCCCAAGCTGCCAATCTAAACTAGAGAAAGATTTCACAGCTAGCAGATATGATTATGAGAGACAGAAACATAAAATGTACAGACGGTGAAAAAAAGAAAGCCAAACACTTTAAAAATTACAAAAAATCGCATTGCTCTTATTTGCTTTTCTCAGAGACACTGTGGGGAAGGGACAATGGCTTTTACAGCAGAATAGATCATGATCAATTAAGTCTGCAGCAAGCACTTCACTGCTCATTTCGAGGGGTACTTTCTCTTTAGTGCAGATGACTCGATTAAGTGGAGTTGTCAAACTCAAATCCCAATGATAATGGTGTCTGAGAAGTTTTCAGCTGTTGTTTTGCAGTGGAAAACCAAACCAAAAGCAGAAGCATTTTTAAAATAGCCTAAAAACAGCTGAGAAATAAAAAGTATTTAGATGGTAACGTGATAAACAGTCTCCAGTGCTGGTGGGTTCAGGCCTACATCCCAATGTTGACAGCTATAGGCAGGTGTAGGACTGGTGATTTTCACTAGATAAAAACACACTTTTAAACAACCTTGCATCTCAAATGACTGTCAACTTTTGTCCCAGACTTGACTGGGTCACAAGGCCTCCTTACATAGCAGTGTCTGTCAGCACCGGATTTCAGAAGATTATTCAGAGCACATTCCTCGACAGAAAGCATTTTTCAACCAATGTAGCCATTTACAGTTACTAAGGATTAGCGCCAATATACACAGAAACACACACTTTTTTCCCCGCTGCTGTAGTACGAAAGGAGCTTCTTAATGCTTCAGTACCTAAAATGGTAGTGGAGAAAATACAATATCTGTAGTTTATAAGTATGTCTCTTAAAAGAAACACTCGAGAACAATGCTGCTGATCTTCAAACTATTTATCACAAAACATGAGAGTCATGAAGAAGCAGAGGATCCATTTGCTTTCTCTGTATCTTTTATCTGCAGCTCTTGTTTATGCTCTACATGTGCCTATGAATTCAGGTGGAACGATGGCACTGTAAGAGGAAAGACACCTGGTACGACACCTTCCGTGGGACAAACTGATAATGCGGAATCTTCCAGCAGTCAGCTTGCTGTGTTACACACTGCAGAACTGCCTCACGGACTGGATTTCAGCAGGAGAGGAAGCACCCACTACAAAATAAGTGACAAACGATAGCTACGGGACAACAAACTACTTTCCAGTGCACTGCATGAATCAATATAATTAACACGGTGCTCCAACTCTTCAGATTCCAGATAGACTTTACAGAGCAGGATTTCAAATGTGTTTTTCCAACTAATTTAGATTTGCTCTTGATCAGTTAAATGAGGGAAAAGAATACCTCCAGTTTTTTTCCCCCAAAAAAACCCTGATTTTCCTAACAGAACTGTACTCTAGCTTGGTATAAATAAGGTGATGAAAAATCAAGTCGAAACTATTCTGACCACTTCTCACATGTACCTGTAAGATATAAGCAGACAATTAAAGAAAAAAAAAAAAAGCCTTTGATTTTGGAAGTACCTTTGAATATATCCAGCTGCCCAAAACTGGGGTTTGCCTGGCAAAACCAAGCAAGTCTGTATCTCACCTTGCAGAGAATCCTCCATAGCAAGAGTTTAAGGAACCAGCCTACATATTTTCTACATTTCAGCAGGATTTCCATCCTCGATGCAGACAGAATGACCCCTCCACACATAACACTTAAGCTAATATACAGCACAAAGATGCTTTCGAAATTTGGGGGCAAGTAACTCAGTACTAAACACACTTTTGTAATTAAGCACAGTAAATTCCTCCACATCTGCCAGTAATCCATTATTGTGAAAAACAATCCACTATCAAGTGAAAGGAGAGTGTCTCTATATACCTCCTCTGATAAGCCTGTACCATTTAGTTGCCTTGTACGTCATGCTGTTTATTGCAGTAAATGTGTAAAGATTTAGACAGGTACCTGTGCCATTCAGTATTACTGTACATTGTGTAACAATTCTGGGACCCGAAAACCTGCGCATTATTACAGACTCATCTCCAATAAAATGACTGCATTTGCAGAGTTATGTTAATATTAAGTGCATATAGACCATGGCTGCCCATCTCAAAAGACTGAACAGAGTGAAAATGGACTTTGGAAACGCGTGTCACAATTCTGCTGCCCTCACCTCAAGTTAGGAACTGCACACCAATCACATCAAAAACCCCACAACACTATTCACTATAATGCTGACCACAAAAAGGATGTAACTGCAAGTTAGCAGATGAATAATTGTTCTGAGGCACTAGTAAGTATGGATGGCTAGGAATAAATTAGCACGACCATATCCTTTAAAAAAAATTCTAGGAATAAGAAAGTTATTTGTGAGCTTACAGTGGAACTCACATGTTGACCTGAAGAATTACAAGTATGAGTAATTAGTTGGTGCTGTTTGAAAATGTCAGGCTACCAAAGCCAAGCTGCAGTAGTTGACAGGGAACCCCTAAGGCCTCCAAGCAACCGCTGAATTTGATAACATACATAACACACCAATATTAAGTATCCTGACAGTTTCTGTCTCGAGCACTACTCGCGCCTGTCCCACCAGACTATGGATTTAGCAGAGCAGGAGTAAACACAACTCAGACAGCGGCATAACCCAGGCAGCTGTCTGACAAAAGCTAATTTAGCAACCTGTTTACAGCTGGAAAGAAAACTTATCCCAACACAGATGCCAACTTGGCAAAGGCTTAATGAAATCCTCTAAGGTCAAACCAAGTTCTGTTGGGAGGCAATAAATACTTGCTAGTCCACCCCCACATGCACGTGCCATGAGATACTCACTTGTAGCACATAGCACCAGCCCTCAGTTTGGGTTACTGACTACCGCGCTTCTGCCTGACCAGCAGGCATGTCTTTACTGACTTCAGGTTGAAATTCTGGACCCATTTTTTTATTTTAATACTACCAAGGCCATTCATTCCTGGGAAAAGTAAGGCCTAAGTTTATCACTCCTCCAAACCCACTATCTAAAGGGGTAGGAGAATGGAAAAAGATTGCTTTACAGACAGAAAACCTCTACCCCAGGTCAGCACTAAAAATCCCTGCGGGAGAATTCTGCCCTGTGTGCATCAGGAACAGTACCGTAGCTGTACACAAGCTTATCCACAGCTCCCTTGAGAGCACCAGGATCTGCGCTAACTCCAGTCCACACACACAGATGACAAGGTCCCCCATCTATCTTCCATTGACATTGGTATTTGCACAAAAAAAGGAAAAATCTTGCAGTGTAACATTTGAATTCAGTGCTAGCCAGGGTTATGACACAATAACCTGTCATCTAAAATCCATCTATAGCTTTGAAAAGATTAAATACAGCAAAGAGGAAGATGTCTTGCATGTAGTTCTTTGCTATTTTCTGACTGTTCTTCATTGTACCGAACAACATGAACTGTCGGCTCTAATCCAAAGACCGTAAAGGTGGAGAGTCAGACTTCCACATGCCTCCCAACAAGCTCAGTATCCAGCATCCACAAACTGATTTGGATTCTACCTTAGCGTAAATTCCAGAATATGGCTCTCAACCATAAGCGCTTACAGGCATTTGAATTTTGAAAGCAGTTCTATCAACAGCAGTCTGACTCCTATGTGTAAAATCAAACAATTATGAAAGTATTTACAGGATATGGATCTAAATCTCATCTCACAAGTCAATAAACCTAAGACCATACTTTTTTAATTCCATGGCCACTCTTAAATGTTTATGGTTTGGGGGTTTTTTTGCAAGAACTGCTGAGCCTTCCGTAAGCTACAACCAACAAATCTGATTTCTAAAATTGCTTCACTGAATGCCAGTTATCCCTAAACTTTTCTCACATAATTTTGTGAGAAAATTACGCTCAAAGCTAAGTGTCCATTTTCTATCTTATCATCAGAAGCAAGAGGAAAAATTGTTAACAGAAGAACTAACATCTAAACTGGAATTAACCTAGGTTACATATATGAATACAGGAGAACTATTCCCACATTCTTTACACCACTACAGCTTTAAGAGCTTTAAGTTATTTTAAGAGGCAAAGGGCAGACAGTGACATCTGATACTGTCGAGAGTAATCATGACTTCACACTTACATGGAACTCTGTTGTATTGAGAATGTGACGACCATCCGGACTCCAGCATGAAGCCACCAATCCTGCTGAGCCCTCGTCTATCTTACAGTGCCAGTCTGGCTGCTCCAAGGACCAGACCTAGGGTGGAGAGGAAACCAAACAGACACCAGCTCATCAAAACCTCTGCTTACAAGAGTACACTACAGCTGAGAAAAGGTTCCTGCATCGCATACCAGAGAGGGCAGGAAACCTCTGAAAGCCTGTGGCCATGAAGGACTGGCGCTGGATCCCACTACAAAAGTAAGCCCCACACCTCTGTGTGTCAGTAAGAATTATAAAGTAAGATGGCTTGTTTGTTTGGTTTTTTTCCTGTGACAAATATTCTGGACATCCAACACTAAAAAAAAAGGTTTAGTCCATTTAACAAGTTTGCATGTATTTATTTCCTAGTGAACTAAGAAATCACTAAGACAATCTCCAGCTTTTATTAGTTTTGATACTTATTTTTATTCTAAATTTGGGGGTTGGTTTTGGTTTTGTTTTTTCAAACTAAGATGTTTGTCATGGTTTTAAAAATAATGGCATGCTGGGTTATCCTCAAACCGTGCATTTTCAATGACAATGTCAGTTACTTCAGCAAAAGCATTGAACCAGCACTTGCTGTTAAGAAGCTCTCACTGAGTGAGAGCACACACAAATCCCCACTAGGAAACACACTCTGTCTTGCTTTTGTCCTTACCTGAACAATCCCTCGCTTGTACATGGCACATAATATGAACAGGGAATCAGAGGACCATTCGATATACTGGATCTGATCCAGGCAAGTGTAGAGCTGGAGGATCTGGAGGGTGTTCACATCCCGGACCACCAGACGGTACTGCACGCACGAAGCCTGGACAAGAGCAAACCCAGAGCTGAGCCAGGGAACCGACCCCGGCCGAGGACCATGGCCGTGCCCATGCCGGGACGAAGCGCTGTGCGAGCAGGGCTTTTAATTTCAAAAGGCTTGACGTGTGCCACGCTCTACTGCAAACTACAGCAAAAATAGTTAAATCAGGAGGGAAGGGGGGGTGCGTGTGTGTATATTAATGCAGAGAATCCTCGTTCATTCCGGTTAACTAATTCTACTTTAAAAAAAATTATTCTTTGCCTCATAACTATTATTTTAACTGATTAACCTTAATCAGGTCTCCATTATAGAGACCCTTGTGGAGTAAAAGCCTCTCAGCCAGCAAGCCGTCCCGCACACATAGATGAGGTTTTGTTATCGCCGCTTCTTCAGGGCCCGGCCCGGGCAGCCTGAAGGCCGGGCCGAGGCGGGGGGACGGGACACCCTGCCCCGGGGGGGAGCCTGCCCTACCCCGGGGGGGTTCCCCGGGGTCCCGGCGCTGTACCACACATGAAGCTGGTGCCTGGCGATCGCCAGGCCCGGGCCCAGGGTTCCCGCGCTACCGCTTCACCCAACGGTCTCCTCAGGCCGCGGAGCCGCCGGGAGCGCGGCCCCGGTTACCCCCTATCCCCCGCAGGCGGCGGCCCCTACTCACCAGGCACTTGCCGTCGGGGGAGAACCGGCCGAGGAGCCCGGAGAGCTTGAACAGCTCCGAGAAGTCCATGGCGGGGCCGGGGGGGGGCGGGACGGGGCCGCTCCGCGGTTCAAACCCGCCCGCGCCGCCCGCCGCCCCGGCCCGCGCCCCGCGCCGGAAGCGGGCGGAAGGGGCGGGAGCGGTGTAGCCAGGGCGGCCAATCGGAGCAGGTGGGCGGCGCCCCACGGCGCGCCGGGAGTTGTAGTCCCGCGGCGGGGCGGGGCCCGCGGGCGGCGGGAAGCGGGCGGGAAGCCGTCTCGCGAAAGTAATTGTTATGCAAATGAGGCGTTTAATGAGACGCGCCCGGCCGCTCCGGCTAATTACTCCTCCCGGCTAATTACTGACAGCGACGGGAGAACAGGCGGGGTGTCCTGCAAGGTTCCCCAGCTGGGACAGAGGGACTGCGGATTGCAGTAGAAATACGCCAGTAAACAGGATGCTGATTGGAATTCGAATGAATAAATAAATTAAGTTTGGGGAGAAGGAGCGCAGGGTCGCGGCTGAGGGGCAGGAGCCCGGGTGTCCCTTCCTAGGGTACAGATCCCTTTGGGAAAGCCCCCAGAGCAGTGGCTGCCAAGCCTGGGCGCAGGACAGAGGATGTTTGTGTCCTAAAAATGGTCCTTCGGGCACCGAGCACAAAAGCTGGAGGCCACCGTGTCCCTTCTCTGCCAGCCAGCACTGGGGGGGGTACACAGTCCTCCTCGCTGGGTCCTACCAGCCTGTCCCCCCGACATTTGGGGGTGGCAGCCAGCCCCGTGTGGCTAGCAGCCCAGCTGCCGTGGCCAGTGAGAGCGGCGCTCCGGCGGGATCCCACCTCCTTCTTTGGGGAGTGCATTCACTGTCATTTAAAAAATAAACCTCGGGATCAGAACAAACATCCGAGTCCTGTTCTCGTTACGGTTTAGGCATTTATCCCCCCAAAAGTGGTTGCAGCGACTGCGATGTGTTTCGGGGCTGGTAAAAGCGTCTGTTTTCTGGCGCTGCCCGTGAGGCAGGGACAGGAGGTGACAGCTGCTCTGCAGCCACCATCTGCCCCGGCCGGCCCCGTGCGGGCGCCTGCGGGCAGGGGGTGGCTGCGAGTCTCCAAATGGGGCCGGGTGACCCCAACGTGCAGCCGATGGTCTCCCAGCAATGACACCGCTCCCCCCGTTCTCCCCAGCGCAGGCTTTGGGGCGAGCGGCCAGCGAAATGGTAGCTTTTGAGACGGTATGTCAGTGAGTCTACGCAATGCAGATAGTTGGAGTCTCCTGGCTGGTGGGTTTTTATCAGAAATGTTCCATCTTCACCCACTGTCACTCCCCTTGTGTCCTGACAAGCCATTTTCCCCAGCATGGGATGCAGCGGGGTGAAGCGCGGGGCCCTGGCTGGTCCCTGGGCAGGCTGTCCCGGTCCCCCGCGCCCCTGGAGAGATGAGCTGGTCATTGAGACCAACGCAAGCACAAAACCAACCCAGCCATCAGCGTGGTGCGGGGAAGAGCCTCTCTCAGAGCGGCGGTCTACGTCTCCTTCCCCTCTCCATCGGGATTAACCCCCAGCAGCGGCCTCGGGCGCAGCGCTGTTGGGGGGCTGCTGCCGCCGCAGCCCAAAGAGGCAGCTTGCCCCCGAGTCACTTTGGCACTGGTGACCAGCTTAATTCCCCGGCACGCTTGGCTGAGCATTCCCCACCCCCTTGCAACTGCCTCCTATTCCAGGAAGGAGCGCGCAAGCCTTTGCCTCACTTTTCACATAGCTTTCAACAGCTCCAATGTCATTGCCTAGGCGACCGGGACGCTACTTGATTGTAGTGCAGTAAATAACGTAGATCCTCAATCCCAGGCCGCTCCTGTCCACGGGAGACCTCCGGGGGAACTCGAAACGCTTGGGGAGCCAGAGCAGGTAGGAGGAAAAAAAAAAATGACAAAAGGAAACCCCTCGCTATTTGTGTGTGTGAGTTACTCAGCACGACCCTCTCTGGAGTGCTCGATAACGCAGCTGGGAGATGATTTGTGGCTGCTTTGCTTTGCAGACTACTTACACAGCACTGAAGCGGCTTGGAAAGTTTGCTCCCAAGTGCCTTAGATCCGGAGTTAAAGCATTTGTGGAGGAAAAGCTGTCCAAGCCTTAAATGGGAAAAGTAGAGTGGGGCTGGGTACCGTCGGGATACTGGGGCTGGGTATCGTCGGGATGCTGGGGTTGGGTATCGTTGGGATGATGGGGCTGGGTACCATTGGGATACTGGGGCTGGGTATCGTCGGGATGCTGGGGCTGGGTACCGTCGGGATGTTGGGGTTGGGTACCGTCGGGATGCTGGGGCTGGGTACCGTCGGGATGCTGGGGCTGGCCACCCACTGCCGCGTCCCTACGCAGGGCCGATGCTCAGCTGCCAGGGAGGGAGGGGGAGTTGGCTGGTTTAGCCTCCTGCCCCGTCACGAACTGCCTGTCCACAACTCCATCCGTCAGAGAGGATTTCTGTCGAACCTGCTTGCTCCTTGGAAAGAAAATTGTGAATCAGCTGCTGGACCCGAAGGAGGGCTCCTGAGATTCGAGTGTGCTGCAGGAAAGCTCACTTGCTCTTGGTCTCTTTTACAAGCCTTGTTTCACAGGTGTGAATTTAATAATCTGGGAGAAATGAGCAATAGCACAGGGTAGCGTTGGCACCATGGGCTTTGTCAGCATTTTGCAAATATTAACTTATTTGCTGCAGGCTGGGTGAGCCTGGTGGTTCTTGTTGTGCAGAGTAGGGGAGGAGAGAAGGTCCAGGGGCCGGTTCACGAGCCCTCAGGCAATACACAGCAGCTCGGCGTGAGGGTTGGAAGTGGCTCCCAAAAGTCTTCCACGCTCAGGATGGGCCAAGAGTCTTGAGGGATTAGGAACAGCCCTGTTACACAAAGTTTGTGCCTTTATCTCCCTTTAACGTGGCTGCAAAATGCTGTCACATTTCACTCGGGGCCGTTAGAGTGGCAGGGCAGCGAGGAATATGTTATTGTGAGGTGAAATAGCAACAGGCATTTCTAAGTGCCTGAAACAGGCTTAAAGTTCATGGTGAGATCGAAGATGCTCCTTCTAGAGAGCACAGAGCCTCAGCCGCCAGGCATCCCCCTCAGCTAGGCTTCAGCCCCTCGTTACGCCTGCGGTCCCCGTCACCTTCCTTATATTGGTGAAAGAAGGAAGTTGTATCTATAATAATTCTAAGAATATATTCAGACTGTGGTTAAAACACAAACCATGGGCTGAGTGAACTACGGTTGAACGCGTGCAAGTTCATCTGCTCTGCTTCTCCAGAGAGTTGCTCTCCCATCTCGGGATGGCTGTAGTGGACCTTGGTGGGTGCTTTTCACCTCCTTGTGTCCCTGGGGCTGGGGGAGAAATGGCTGCTTCAGCTCAGCTGGGGCTGACCTGGCCCTTCGGAGAGAGCCAGAGTCACGGCAGTGGGGAAAAGAGCTACGACACTGCCTATTTCCATACCAATCCTTTGGAAACCACTTTGGTGGCAATTCCCAGGGAAGGTTCACGGACAGAAGGGACCGGTCCCCGGAGGGACCCAGCGCCGGGGGTGGCAGCCCCCACCTCAGTGCTAAGCTGGCCGGGGGCTGAGCTGAGCCCCAGCGCGAGCAAAAGTGGCGGATCGCCTCTTCGCGGGCTTTGTCTGGGTATTCCCAGCCTCTTTTTTCCGAGCGCGGTTTCCCTGCAATGCCCTGACTAGCAACAGAGGGAAGCAGCAACCCAGCCATCAGCAGAGCCGGCTCGGGGAGCGCGGGGAGCGGCTCTCAGGTGAAAACAGGCAAATCACGGCAGCTGCCTTGGCCCTGGTCCGCACGGTTTGGTCTTTATTCCTCTAGAAGCCTGCAAAAAATCTGGTGCACGTCCTGCCGCAGGCTCCCCATGCCAGCCCTGTCCCGGATGGCCAACCCAAGCATCCCCTGTCACCTCCCGGCTGCGTCCAGGCAGAAGGGACAGAGGATCCCTTGCTGCACCGTTCCCTACGCAAAGAGATCTTAATTAGGTTTAATGAGCAGGTTTGGGTCTCTGGAGGTGTTAAATCCTCCTGGCGGGGGTTTGGCTGGAGAACCGTTTCTGGCAGAAGTAGGGGTGACACCGCAGGTCCCTCCTTTGGTGCTGGGAAGCAGGTGACATCAGGGAGCTGTGACAGTTATGGCAGAGGCATAACAGCCCCTGAAGGGCCCTGGGGGCTGGAAGCGGCAGAGGAGCCGAACCTGGGCCGTGGCGGATCTCGAGCTCGGCCACTGCTGATGTGTTGAGCCCCAGGTCAGTTGCCTCCCAGCACCATTTAAGTAGCCTGTAGGCACTGGGGAGGTAATTACATCCAAGCCATCTCGTAACGCTTCTCTAGCAATGCAGAACTAGTCTCTGAGGCTCTTCCTTGTGCACCTTGAATTAAGCCATGCCACAGGGGCAGCAGTGCTTCTGATGGGGTGCTTTTCCCTTCTGCTAGACCTCACCATCCGACCGCTTTCCTGACTTCCCTGGATGTGATTGCCTCCACCGTTCGCTGCACAACGGGACTCCAGGTGGCACCTTGTTTTAGAGTAAATTACACTGTCATGGGCACCACTGCCAACCTCGGGGAACACAATTTGCAAAGTCGTTTGTGGTTCTTTATCATCTCAGATGCCCGCTGCCGGGCTGTCACTCTCGCTGCAGAGATGCTTTCCCAGGATGGGCCGCGGTCGCTGCAGCAGGGACGCGTGTTACCGGCACCCACAGCCCGGGCTGCTCTTTGCACCACGGAGTTTAGAGCTCAAGCGTGAGAAGACACCGGCCTGGCCTTGCGGGCGCCGGTTGTGCTTTGAAAGAGAAAGGGAACTTCCGAAACGCCCTTAAGATAGTCAGATTTTTTTCCTTTCGAAAACGAGCGCAGCCACGTGGTTAGTGCTGGTGTCACCCATCATGACCACACAGCCGGGGCGGCGCGGAGGTGCCGTCTCTGCTGGAGGGAAAGGCCCGGCTCCTTCCTGAAGCTGCGGCTGCCCTGGGCCAGGGGAAGCAGCATGGAAGCAGGGTAAGGCCACCAGCAGTCCCTGCCTCAGCTCTAGGCTTTTCCTCTCCTCAAAGCGGTCGCGTAGGTCCTTTCCTTTCTCTCTGTGTCCCCGACGTGGGGCAAGGAGGGATGGGAGGACACCAGACTCTTGCCGCTGGCTCTTCTGTGATGAGACCCGCGGGGCAGGAGCCCTCCTGGAGGAGCATCTGCGGGCGCCGTGTCTCGCAGGTGCGGCAGAAAACAGGCACCGTCCTGCTTTCGTTTCACCCCCCGGCTGACTCAGAGGGGCCCGGGCGACCCCGAGCATCACTCAGTTCGAAAGCGGCTGCCCTCGCGCTCGGCGGCTCCTGCCCCAGAAGCAGGAAGTTTTCGGGCTTTCACTATTAGATGTCGGTACCGGGTTGAGACGAGATGCTAACGCTGGCGTGCGTAAAAGGAGTAGCCGGATGGTGCCTGAGGCACGTCCGTGTCAGCCAGGAGAAGCGGTCCTGATGCTCTGGGGAGCGGGAGAGGGAAGAGGAGGAGGAGGAGGACCGCATGGCGGGGCTGCCAGCAGAGGAAGGCAGCGTGGGGCTCAAGATGGCTCCGCCACATCTGCCGATCCTGCCGCTGGGGCCGGAGAGGCGCTGGGCACAAAGGGAGAGCCGAGGGACGCTGCGGGCTCCCTTCCGTGTTGAAAGAGGCCAAAAACGTTGTTTGGGGGTAAGAGGAATAGGTCGTATTGAGGATGACCCCAGCTATTATTCGCAGCAGGGTGAGGAAGGCTCTGGCTGAAGAATGGGCTTTCCCACAGGCATCCCGTATGCGATCCGGGGTGAACGGTGTTTGTTCTCCCGGTATCACTGCCCCGTCTGCAAAACAGGGGTGACTTTCCCGCCTCGCATTGCCTGGGGGGCGTAATATTCCATTTAATAATGTTTGCAAGTTGCTTAGAAGTGGGAAGGTCATTTGAGTCTCTGAACAAGTAAGGTTTAGGATATCTGCCTCGTGGCTTCACCATAAACTTCACTGTTCCTCTGGGTGTCTTAGCGCTCTCGGTGCCTTTATGGATTCACGGGCATTTGCAGCTAGAGATGCCCGAGGAAAATATGTTAGCCGGTTGGCAAATGATGTTCCTGGGTTAAAAAATTCCCTGTGCCTAAAATGGACAAATGGGGATCAAGCTACGTCAAAACAGAGCCCAGGAAGCCTTCTTTTGAAGTCATTTAAGTGGCCACGGGCTACTGGGGCTGCTGGAGCTCCTGCCAGGGCTCAGAGCTCTGCAATCCCAGTGCCCTGGCACATCTTGCTCAGCGCTGGTGGCAGGTGAGGATATTTCATATACCAGCATACAGGGTACAGCCCGTGGCCTGAATTTGTGCCACTGCTGTGGTTCGGACAGGAATGTCTCTCCTGAACTCCCCAGGTTCACGGAGCAGAATTTCCCCTCCGAGAGCAGATACCACCCTGCGCAGCCCAGCAGCACGGACCAGGGCTGCAACACGCTGCCTTCGCGTCCGCTTCTTGCTGCAAGGTTATTTTTTCTGCCACCTAGCTTGGGGTTTCAGTTTGATTCAGAGAGGCGATACTTGGGAGTTTGGCGTTGCTGTGTCTAACCGGGGAGCCCGGGCTCTTTGCTGAATGAAGCCGGCCCAAGGTGACTACTGAGAACAGCCGCGCGGAGCCTCCCCGGGGCTGGGGGAGCTGTAAACCTCTTAAATGGGAGCCTTGAGCCACAGGATCAGTGCTTGGCAGAAGTGGGCTAACCTCCCAACACCCCACCGCTCTGGCCCTCTCCGAAATACCCACATATTTGTGAGAACACTGGCCGGTGACGTCACCACCAGAAATACCACCCCTGCGGTGAAGCCTGGCAGTTTTGTTTCATTACCTGTAGTCCTGGTCTGCAGTGAAGGTGCTTCCAGCCTCCTCCTGTCCTGCGCGAGCCGTCTCGGGGCAGTGGGCTGTGGGGCAGGCTGAGCGCGGGTCACCCCTCTGCCCGCCGCGGGGACGAGGGCACCGTGTCCTCACCACGGGCCCTTTGGGGCTCCGGTCCCCGCCGTGCCGCTGGGAGGGGGTGGGATGGCACTCCCCGAGGTGAGATGGCATGCAGGCGTGCTGACCCTGCTGCTCCTCTTTGCCCCTAGGGCGATCTATCCTCTGTCAGACTCCCCCTCGGTGAAGATGTCCCAGTCGTCGCCAGCTGACGAAGGCACAACGTTTGAGCACCTCTGGAGCACGCTGTAAGTGGTGGTTGATCATTTGCCCTGAGGCTTATTCTGAGGCAGAAGTGGCCTTAGAGCTGGCGTTGGTACTTGACACCGTCCCGTGTACAGGGCCACATGGGGATGGGGTCAGGGCCAGAGCAAAGGTCCCCTCCTGGCTGGGACCTTGCCTTGCCTGGGACCAAGCCTGGGAGGATGCGCTCTTACTCCTCAGTCTTCACTCATGAGGTGATGAGGCTTGGTGGCTGCCCGATTAATGGATATTTTCTAAAATCAAACGTCATCTAGTCACACCAAGACTTTTGCAAGTCTTCTGGCCTTTGAGCCTCACGCTCTAATCAAGCAAGGAAGAAGGAGCGTGCTTCATTTCATCCTCTTTCTTCCTTGGTATCCTCTCACTTAGAGACGCCCCAAGGGGACGGATACACCGGAGCACCTGGGTAAATCAAAAACTTCCCAAGTCTCCGCTTGCTTTACCCACCAGGGCACAGTTTGCCTGAGCAAAGCCTGCTCTGCCGTATGGAAATAAAAGCGGAGGATGGAGGGAGAAGTTGAGAAGGGAGGAAGGTTCCCGGGAATGCAGGCTGCTGGGTGGTGGTGGCGCAGGCTGTGCCGCAGGGCTGACCGTGCCATCCCCTTTCCCGCAGGGAGCCAGACAGCACCTACTTCGACCTGCCTCCGTCCAACCACACCGGCAGCAATGAGGTCTCCGACCGCACGGAGGTCACGATGGACGTCTTCCAGATGAGAAGCATGAATGACTCGGTCATGGTGAGTGCGCTCAGACTGCCCGAAGGGGACCTGCATCAAATACAAGCCTGTGTGCCCCGCAGCGGGCCGGGGGCTCCGGGGTGGGGAGTGGGATGCTTGCTGGTTCACAAACTGAACACAACCACTACGCGTGCGGCGCCGCTGTCATTTGTGCGGGGTCTGAGAACCTGCAATCGATGGCTGCGCCGCAGGTTCGCAGGGGATGGTACAGTGTTCCCTAAAAAAATGGCTACTTATTGATAGACGCCATTGCTGCATGCAGCGGGGGCTCTGTGCTGTAGCGGTGGTGGAGCTCGAGTTCCTCGACAGGAGGAGAGTGTAATTTGCTCTGCTATAAACACGCCGTGTAGTAAAAGCCGTGTATAAGCTGGTGGCGAGGCAGAGCTGCTGGAGGGGCATGCCGTGCTCCTGGCACCCAGCTCTGCTCCCACCGTGGCCCCGGGTCTGTGCCATTGCCCTTCCCTCCAAGAAGCTGCGTCTGTGTCTAAGGCAAAGGGTTTGAAAAGCAGCGTAATGAGTGTGCGAGACGGACGGGTCGCTTGTGCATCTTCAGTGCCCCAAGTGGGGTGGCCTCCTGGGAGCATCCCTGAAGCAGCGCCGGCATTGGCAGCGTCTCCCTCCAGAAAGCGGCCGTTTCCCTCCTCGCCAGCTTGCGTCCCCTCCCCCAGCCCTCTTTTCCCTCGCTTTTCGCTTCCTTTCCCTCCCTTCCCCGGCCTTTGTCTGCAGCGGGCAGGAGCCTGGCAGAGGGAGCAGGCGGGGGCGGCGGTGCTAATTGGGGAGCTGCCCCTCGCTGAGCTCACCGTCGCCTTTCTTCCTCTTCCCGCTGCCACCGGAGCCGAGCCCGGCGGGATTCGGTGCAGCCCGGGGGGCTGCCATGACTGGGCAAGCCCTGGCCTTGCGGGCCGCTGAGCAGAGCAGCTGCACGCAGGCAGGGCAGAGCCGGCGGCCGGCCCTCGCTCGGGATAACGAGCCGGCAGTAAATATTTACATCAGCCCCATTGTGCCACCCAGCGCTGCGCCGATGCCCTCCCGGTGAGCCCTGGCCACTGGCGTCACCGCAGGGCACAGCGGGCTGGCACGCTTCGGAAGAAAGGCACAGATATCGCGGTGCTGCCGGGCTGAAGGAAAGGCAGGGTTGGGACAGACAGGAGCCGGGGCAGGCGGCCGCTCGGTCCACGCTGGGACGCCTGCTGCGCCTGGTGCTCGCGGGGCTGGAGCCGGCGTGCAGGCAGCAGCGGGTGCTGCGGTGCCTGGCGCCGGTGCTGATGCTCGGCGGTGCGAGCTGGCCACCCGAACGCCCCGTGACCTGCCCTCCAGACGGCGGTGATGCTCCCTCTCGGCCACTAACCCACTGGTCATGCACAGCAGTGCTGGGAGGTGGGTGGTGCAGGCTGGTTCCACCCTTCAAAATACGCCATGCCACTCTGTGCACTGCTCGTCTGCTTCAGCACGCAGCCTTCCACGGCGGGGTCTGGCTGAGGGCAGCACCGTTCCCCCATCTGCCTCGAGTTGGAAGGAAATCTGCCTGGTTGCTCCAGATATCTGTATATCCATCTATCCATATCTATCCAGAGAGCTAGCTGTCCATATCTGTCTATCTAGACATCTGTCTAGCCATCTATCCACACCTATCTATCCCCATCTATCCATATCTATCCATCTAGATATCCATTTAGATATCCATCTATCCCATCTATCCATATCTATCCATCTATCCACATCGATCCATATCTATCCATCTCTATCCATATCTATCCATCTATCCACATCTATCCATCTCTATCCATATTTATCCATCTAGATACCCATCTGTCCCCATCTATCCCCATCTATCCCCATCTATCCATCTAGATATCCATCTATCCCCATCTATCCATATCTACCCCATCTATCCCTATCTATCCATCCAGACAGGGATAACTCCGTATCTCTGAGATACGGAGCTCTCAGAGCTGCTGCATCACCTGGTGGATGCAAGGGCAGCCACCTCGCTCTGCTGGCAAAGGGTGCCGGCCGAATGGGTTTCCAGCCCAGTGCGGCTACAGGCAGCTTTCTGGGGTGGAATCTGGACAGATTTGATGATGGAGCTGGACCCCCGCTCTCCCTGCGGTGGGAACGGTTGGTATCGCCCAGTCCATCACTGGGCAAGCTGGGGCCTGCCCTGTGCTTTAATGAATAGTCATGAGGGACAGAAAGGGGTGGGCCCCGTTTTGTTGTTGGATGCAGCGAGTTGACAGAACTAAGGGAGATGAAAAAAGCAAAAAAGCCAACACACGGCGGCACACGGGTGGCCAGCGCAGCATCCCTGCCGCTGCCCGCCCCGGCCCTGCTCCTGCGCTCCCCCGTCCCGCCTGCCCCCGCCGTGCCCGCCCCGACTCCATGACTCCCGTGGCGGGACGCTTCCCAGCGCTCTGTGAATCCCGAGACGACTAAAATGCTGTACATTAGCGACCCGATGCAGCATTATACCACGGTAAGTGCTACTTGTTATTTACGGGTTTTGCTTTGCTCCCTTATTTGCAATCACCCGCCGAGGCCGGACCTGGGCACAGCTCTGGCTCTGCCGCTGCCCGGGAGCTGCCAGGGGCTTGGCATGGCGTGAGCCTCCTCCATCCCGCGGCTGCACGGAGGAGCTGCGGTGGCTCCAGCCCCACCATGGACCATAGCCCATGTCAGCGTGGGATGCTGCAGCCTTGACGCCTCCGTTGGCGTTTCTCCCTCGCTTTGCCCGCTCCATTTAAGCCTTTGGTGCAAAGGGCCCCTCGCCCAGATGGAGGGGTGTTAGCTGGAGCATCCATCCGAGGAGCTCCCTGTGGTGCTGGGCACCACCAGCACCAGTCTGTCTTCCACTGGGGACCTCCTCACAGCACGCACCCGTGGCCCCGGGCAGGGTTTCCTTCCCTGGGCTAACATCTCTGGGAGGGTAGAGCAGACGTAATGGTACCTGCGCCTGCCTTTTTAGCCCTGTCCTGAAGCGCTGAAGCTGCTTTCGCTGTCAAAAGGATTTTGTGTCTGCCCTCTGGCATTCCGAAAAGTTAGACACAGGCAGGGATGCTGTTAGAGACAGAAAGGCGTGGTGCCGCACCTCCCGACCAGAAATGACTTCGCTCCTCTTTTTTTGTCTTACGTGTGTTGGTACAAAGCGCACATGCCCCGGGTTCGTTTTGTGCGGTAGTGCTGTTACTTGGGAGGTCGTTACTGCAGTCATGTGAATATTTATATGCGTGTGGGGATAAACATCTGTGTGTATATGTATATACTTAGAGAATTACAAACACAAAGGCTGTGTTGCATTTGTTGACGCACACATACACACACAAACACTCATGCCTTCGATTTGTCTTTTAAGGGAATGTTTCCAAAATGTAGTCAATTTTTAAAAACAAGGTGTCATTTTCCCCCCTGCACCTGACTCGGGTATCTCAGCCGGCGGATCTGCCGAGCCCCGGCACCCGGGCGCTGCCCGTTGGTTTGTGCTGGCAGGGGACCCCTGCCCGGGGCGGCCAGCCCGGCTTCCAGAGGTGGTGCTCTGGGTCTCCTGGCTCCTTGGTGTTCGAGCCAGTCGCTGATTTCCCCGAGGGAAGGACCTTTCCCTTGCGGAGGTCGGGATGCTCTTCTCAGTGGGTCCGTCTCGGTTTACCTCCCCATTAAGCTTTACAGCCACAGGCTTCAGCCGCTCACGGGCCTGGCCCTAAGCACCCCAGACTCACAGACCCATGCGGCGTTGACTTTTGTGGAGTTTTTTCCAGCCACTTCCAAGGGCCGCCTCACCCCAGTCCGCCCCACAGCTCCCGAGCTCGTGGCTCCCCAGGGCAGATGTCACCGGGAGGCAACAGGCTTCAGGGGAGACCACCTCGCCCCCTGCAGCTCCCAAGAGGGGCTTGTAGAGAGCTGGGGGTCGGTCTCTTCTCCCAGGTAACAGGCGATAGGACGAGAGGAAAAGACCTCAAGTTACACCAGGGGAGGTTTAGGATGGATACTAGGAAAAATTTTTACACTGAAAGGGTTGTCAGGCATTGGAAGAGGCTGCCCAGGGCAGTGGGGGAGTCGCCATCCCTGGAGGGATTGAAAAGCCGGGCAGACGCGGTGCTGAGGGACGTGGGGTAGTGGTGCTTTGGGCAGTGTTGGGTTGATGGTTGGACCCCATGACCTTAAAGGTCCCTTCCAGCCTAGATGAATTTATTCTGTGATTCCTGGATATTCCCACTTCAGCAGGAGATGGGCAGCCCCAGGAGCACACATGCCGAGCTCTGCGAAGGCAGCGCTGAAATCGCGCTGTTTGCTCCTCAGGCGCTGGGCAGTTGCTCCCCGTTCATTCCCTGGCAGGGAGGTGGCTCAGGGCGCGAGTGCGGTCTGTTCCCGGGGCCCTGCTGTGCTCCCGGGGGGATGGAACAGCTCCGGCGGGATGCTCGTGGACCACTCGGGCTGTGGATCAGCCCCGACAAGCCGCAGTCCCTTTTCCCCTTGCTGCTCTCCTCCTGGCGTTGCCTGAGCTTTGCTTTCCCAGGGTGACCTGTCCTGCTCGCCGTCCGGCCGCTGTCACCCGCTGCCGAGGCTGCCCTGGCCCTGCTCTCCCCCACGGCTTTCCACTTACAATTTTAACACCCATTTTGCTGAAGTTTCTTGCGACTTTTTCTCCAGGTGAAGCCTGGGATTGCGGAAAGCTTGGACGGGGTTGGTTTGTCTTTGGCAGGGCTATTTATAGAGTGGCAGGAAGGAATAGAGGGGTTTACGCACATATTTTAGGGGAGAAAATGGCTGTATGTGTAAAAGCAAGCCAGGTCTTGTTCAACATTCCTCCAGTTAGTCACAGGCTCCAACGACCTTGTGAGAGATGCAGACAACAGGAGAACTTCCCTGGAGAAGGATGATTGCCTTTAAACCATTATACATCGTAGACGTTTGGGTGAGGTTGGGATCCCAAGTCAAAACACGTCTCCTGATTCCTGAGCTGTGAGCCTTGCCGCCCTTCGGAGGAGAAGGCAGATGGCTGAGCCTGCTGGCCGTCCCCACGGCCGCCTCCCAGTAGCTCCCAGTTCCCCAACTGGTGCTGGTGGCTGGAGGGACGTGGGGGCTGGAGCTGGGGGAGCGCAGGCGGGCGGCCCCGTTCCTCCTGCGAGGCAGGGTGCTGCGGGCAGTCGGGGTGACAAGCGGCAATGCCGCGGCTGCTGTTAGTGGTCACCGGTGGCAGCCACCAGCAGCACCCGCCGCTGGGACAAGCCGGGCTTGCAAACGCCGGGAGAGCAACTCTTGAGCAATTCGGGAATTGCAGATTTCTGGGGACAAAAACATCCCACTTGCTTTGAGAAACTGTTGCATTTGGGATTTTTTTTTTTTTAATATTAATTTATTTCTCTAATATAGAAAAAATGGGGTTTTTTGGTCTGATTTTCAGACGAAAGATTAATGCCGCTTTAGCCATGTGGCTTTTGAGAACATAGCTTTGCTTGGGCGATGCCTGCAGATAAAAGCGCTGCCAGCTCTTACTGGAAGTATCTGACAGGAATTGTTCAGAAGAGGAATAAGAAAAAAAATTGTAAAAAGTCAGGATTTGGTCCCGTGTGTCTGGAGTCAGAGCCAGCCCCCGCATAAATGGGTAGGTTTGCTCGGTGACCTTGCTGCAGTGTGCTGCATCACAGCTACGCGCTTTGTAGGTTTGAGGTTTTCCCCAAATTAGACCTGGATCAGTGAAAGCCACTGAAAGCAAACATCCCGGCTGGGCAACGAATTCCACAAACCGCCATTCAGAGCTGGCTCCGCTGCCAGAAACGCTTCCAGAAGCGGGGTGTGTGTCTGTGTGTGTACGTTCATGACAGGCGAAGGCGTGCGGGAGGTGTCCGGAGGGGCAGGTCGGACGCTGCGTGGTGCGGCCGCGCTGGCAGCGATGCCTTTGTCGGGGGGCTGCCGGTCGCTTCCCTGCGCCGCGGTGCTCTACCCGCTGGGAAAGCCGCCGTGGAGCAGAGCCCCGTGCGCAGGACGGGGCCGTCCCCCCCCGGGCCCCGCAGCGGGACATCTCCCACACCTCAGCAAACCCCAGAAAATTCCTGTCCCATCTCCTGCTGGCACAAGGGTGGCTTTGCACAGCCAGGTGCACGAGAAATCCAGGGATCTCGGCACCTCGCTGCCTCCAGTGAGCACGGAGCTGGGAGAAGGGGATGATTTAAGCGCGTTGGGTTTATCCCTTGCGCAAGTGGTGACCTGTTCCAAAACCCAAGGGACCCAGAGCAGCTCTTTTGGCTGGCTTTCCCGCATGCTGGCCCTTTAAGGAGGCTGTAACAGGACACCTGGAGCCCTGCAGAAGTGTGGCTGAGGTTTCCATGTCTCTAAACTGGCTGGTGTTTTCTTTTTTCCCTCCTCCCCTTTTCCCTTCCTCCAGTCCCAGTTCAATTTGCTGAACAACAGCATGGATCAGAGCATCGGCAGCAGAGCAGCCTCCACCAGCCCCTACAGCTCCGAGCACACCTCCAATGTCCCAACGCATTCGCCCTACTCGCAGCCCAGCTCTACCTTCGACGCCATGTCCCCAGCGCCCGTCATCCCCTCCAACACCGACTACCCCGGTCCCCACCACTTTGAGGTGACCTTCCAGCAATCCAGCACCGCCAAGTCAGCCACCTGGACAGTAAGTTGCATGTCTTCTTGCCTTCGCTAGAGAGACGCTCGCCGCTGCAGACGCTGTTTTCGGCAAACGCCTCGGCAGTGCTTGGCAGCGGGACGCAGAGGGCACGCTGGCGCGGGGGGCTGCGGGACGCAGCCACCCCCCGATGGGGACTTGGCCCGCACAGGTGGCCCTGGAAAGCAAAACGCGCAGGGAACAGCAGTGCTCGCTTTTCAGGGATTTTCTCCAAGAGGGCTGTGAAGCCCAGCAGTTCGAACGTAATTTCTCTCACAGCAATTCCCTAAACTGCAGGTAAATGTCCCTGAAAACCACAAAGCTGGAGAAACGTCCTGGGGAAGGACCTGCCTTGTTCTCCTGGTGCTTCCCCACGCGTTTGCCAGCTGTCAGAGGCCAGGCAGTGGGCGAGACCGACCCTCGCTCGCGTCTACTGGGGCCATCCTCAGCTTTGCTGTAAATTCTCACTCGGCATTTCCAGTCCTTTTCCATCTCGTGTCAGAAGGGCGACTTAATCTCTGGAAGTCACGGCAAAATAACAGAGTTGGTTTTTAATCAGAGAGGGGTGGCTGCCCGGCATGGTGCCGTGGGGGAGGCGGGCACAGCACCCTGGTCCTTGGAGATGCCGGTTGGGTCCACGCCGGACCGGCCGCGTGTCTGCAGGCGCAGGAGTCCTCTGGAGACCGGGGACCCAGGAACCAGGCAGAGTTTATGACAACTGCTTTGCTTTTGGGGGCAAAAGGTCCTGAATTCACTTCCTGGCTCAGTGTAGCGCCGTCCCTGTTTTTGAGAAAAAAACCAGCACTTGTGGCCGGTGTCAGAGGCATTTCTGCGACAGACGCCTCTGTGAGCACCCGGGAGAGCCGCTCACCGGCACACACGAGGCAGGTGGGTTTTCTCCTTCGGGAAACGTTAGCGGAGCAGAAAGGCTGGGACGGGACAACTGACGCAGCGAGGGAGCGATGGGGTTTCCTCCGGGGCGGTGGTTTGACATTAGCACGAAACGGGCAGAGCCGACCGGGAGTGATGTTATCAGCCCGAGGAGTGATAATGACACCTATTTTCTGAAGCTGATGTATTTAATTGCCAAGACAGTCCTTCGCATGGTAGACAGAAAGCATCCGCGGATGCTTTGCAGGCAGCGCCCGAGCGTGTTGGTCCCGGTGTGTGGCAGTGAGCGCGGGCAGGAGGGGACGGGCTACGGCAGCTGCCGCAGCACCGGGTCTGTCTCCTGCAAAACCCACGGGGCAGGCGGAGGGGGGAAAGCCGTCAGCGAGCCGGTGTTTGAATGCAGCCAAATTCACGGCTCGGGCAGCAGAGCAGCTTCCTGCGTCCGGTCACCGGAGCTTCACAGCTGAGTCGTGCTGACCGGGGCTGAGGACCAGCACCGCCGTTAAATACGACTTGCCCTTGTAGGAGCAGTTAAGTCTTCACTTTTTTCCACTGTCTTTGCTTGCAAGATGTTGCTAAAGGATGCATTTCGTTAATAAACTGAAGGTCCTCAGAGTAGGACATGACTCCAGCCCAATCCTAGCCTGGATTGGGGATACTAGGGGATACCTCACACCAGTTAAAAGTAAAGCTGCCCAGGGAAAGGAGGCAATCCCATGCCACTAAAGCATCCCAATGGAAACTGAGCTCACAGCGACGCAGGGTGTCTTGTCCCAGCTGTCCCGGCACGGAGGGCTGGGAAGTGTCTGATGGCTGCTGGCCCCTGTCCCCAGCTCCCGGTGCCCGGGGGTGGCGTTGGGATGGAGCAGGCAGGGCCAGGCTGGCTGCTGCGGGACACCCTCGGGGCACACCACAGACAGAGAAAGCACCTACTAAAGGTACTCCGCTCGCTTCAGTTAGCGGTAAGGAAATACCCTTCCCTGTCCCAGACGACGCATGTTGCAGCTGCAGGGAGTAAATCAGAAAAGCCACTAAGGTGATTTTGGCTGGTTGTCCCCAGGAGAGCAGGCGGAGCAGCAAGAGGCTCCCCGAGGCAGCCCCATGCGGCGAGGGAACCCGTGACAGCCCCTTCCCTCACTGGAGCCACCTGGGCTCTTTCCACAGCCCTAGCCTGAGCCCAGACTGTCTCAGCATCACCCCGAGCTGACTGTGCTCCTGGAGCTCTCATCTCCTGCTGGGAGCTGGGCTAATCAGGCCGAGATTGCTTTTTTCCCCTCAAGCCTGTGCGCTAAGGTTTCAGAGCAGTCAGTGGCACAGGGATGCTGAGAGCCCTCTTTGCCTTGGGGGGCAGCTGGACCCGAGAGATGCCGGGCAAATGTGCCATGGGCAGCCACAGGCACCTGCAGAGGACGCTCCCGGGGAGGGAGCTGAGGCTGCCGAGCACACGGTGGAAGGGGGGACCCTCCTGGGAAGTGGTCAGAGCGAAGGAGTTAAATGCCTGAACTGGCTTTAATGCTCAGCAGGGCGGTGGGTGAGATGTGCGGACCTCCGAACCGCCGTGCCGGGGTGACTGTGCGTCCCCCGAACGCAGGCTGGCCGCAGGACTAGCGCCCACCAGCCCAGACCTCACCGCGCTGAAGCTGAGCCTGGTGGAGAGCAGAACGGGTCGGCAGTGTCTTGCACCTTGGGGAGCGTGGGGGATGTTTCGTTCGAAGCAGTGACCGCTGCCGTGGCTGCAGAGGGTCCAGCTCGCCGAGGTTGCCGCAGGACGAGCAGTGCTGCCGCGGTGACAGCCAGATCCGCGCCACCTCCCCCTGTCACAGCTGCATTTCTCCCGCTGGCAGATGGGGCTGCCGCCTTCCTCCCGCTGCATGGAGCCCTGCGCCGCCACTGCTGCGCTCCAAAGTCTGTCCTGGTGAAACTGGGAAAGGAATTCAGCACCAAAAAAAAAAAGTTATATATTGCCAGTCAGTCAATACACAAATAAGGGTGTCTGTAGGCAGTGTGATTCTCTACACAATCTGAGTGTGGGTGTAGCAGCGTTCTAGGAAAGCTGTTGGGAAAGGCAGGCCCTCGGGAAGGAAAGCGAAACGGACGGTCGGTGGTGGTGGGGACAGTGACACCTGGCAGCTCGGTGACGGCCCAGCCAAGGGCAACCCAATTACCCATCTCGGTGCGCCAAAGGACAGGCGTGGTTTGGTTCAGCACCGTGAAAGGAACAACAGTGAAACTGCCGACTTCATCCATAGCTGGGGAAGCCTCATGGCTTTGGAATACGTCAAGATGAACTGCGCTAAGTAATTAACGCCAGGGCCGTAGCGAGCGCTGGGCCGGAATGGGGCAGAGCTCCTCAGCCGGCAGCCCCTGCCCCGGGGGGATGCTCTGCCGGACCCCCAGCTCCAATGTGGGGCTGCAGCACGGAGAACCCAGCCCAGGAGGAACTGACAGCTGGCGCGTGGGCAAGGCCAAGCCAAATAGTTCGATGCGAGTCATCTTCTCAAGTGATTTGGCGTGGGGTTTTGGTTTTTTTTTGATACAATCATGAGCTTTGGTTGGTGGAAGCGCGTAGCCCAATAGATTCCTGGTTTTGAAGGGTTTTGGCTGAATCCCTCCGGCTGTTCCTCCGGGGGATGTGGTGTCATCCATTCTCCTGTGCTTAGGAAAGGAGGCTCTGAGGAGCCCAGGGCTCCTGGCCAAAGAGCATACGGAGGTGGGCTGGCTGCTCGGTGGGGTGGCTGCTCCACAGGCGCTGGGCAGGGGAGCATCACCCGGGCAGGGGCAGCGAGGTGCCACCAAGGCCCCTGTCCACATGGAGTTCTGGTGTCCGCACTTCAAACCCTCCGCTGACAAAACAGAAAAGCTTTGGGAGGGAAATCCAAAGAAGAGGAAAGATTTGGAACAGACGCCTTGTGGGGCGCTACCAGAGAAACGTTCTGCATGAAAGGTCTCCATGAGAAGAGTAAGGGTGGCTCGATCGCCCTCTGCACAGGAGACGGTTTCTGATAGCAGACAGCTCTTTAATCTAATAGAAAAAGACATAATGAGATCCAGTGCTTGGAAGCTGAAGCCAGGCAAATTCAGACTAGAAACAAGGTGGAAATTTTTTTAACAGTGAGTATAATTAACCATAGGAACAATTTACCAAGGAATGCGGTGGATCCTCCAACTCCTGAAGTATTCAAATGAAGAGTCTGCATATCTCTGGAAAGATAAGCCGTGCTTCAAGCAGACCCCGTTGGCTCCGCGCAGGACGAGGAGGCGGGGGGCTTAGGCCAGCGGTGCAGGGAACCAAACCAGAGGATCGCCACCTGTGCTCTCCAGCCTTAAACCGCTGAATTTCAAGATTTAGGGAACGGGTGAATGGAGAAGGGGAGAAGACTTGGAACGGGGGTTTGGGGCTGGTGCTCCCAGTCCCGGGTCTGTCCTTGCGGTGGGATGCTGGGCAGCGGGTGGGTGATGCGGGATGTCCCGACTCCCGGCCCGGGCTCCAAGCACCGCACGTCACCACAAGCTCCCACCCAGGGCGGCCACACCAGTGTGCGCCGCAGGGAGCCCTCCAGCCTGCCGCCGCCTCCCTGGGCATTTTTAATGGCCTTCTTATCAGCGGAGAGCAACGGCCAGATGCTGAAAATAAGGTTTTCCCCGTAGGTTCGAAGCCCCCCTCTGGTAGAGGCTGGGAGGAGGACCGGGAGCGCGGCGCGGCAAGACGGGGCACGTCGGCAGTCTGCCTCTTTGTTGGAAGCTATCAGGACTCCCGGTGCCCCGGAGCTGCCCGTACACGCTAGAGCCACCAGCCGATCGCGGCTGTTTTCTCACCGGCAGCCCCTCGCCACGCCGGCCAGCTGGTAACTGATAGATAATTAGTATTTTTCTCAAGTTGGGTTTGTGGCGGCTCAGCGCCCCCTCCCCTCTAAAACGCTGTCACGTGCGCGGGGGCCAGCAGAAGCGTTAATAGAGTCTTTGGCCTCCCGTGGCCTGGCTGCAAAAGGATGCGGGAGCTCGTCCCCTGGTGCGGGGCAGCTGCCCAGGCTCGCACAGAGCCCCCGGCGCTGGGGGGGATGGACAAGCCTCCAGCAGGGGCTCCCCTCGCCCGGGCATGGGCACAGGGTGGGTCCGAGCTACGTCCAGGGTCTTGTCTGCTGCTTCGGGGAGCAAGCAGCCTGCCATGGAAAGGCTGGAGAGGCTCAAAGCCGAGGGGAGATGCTCCTGCTGGGATGGACGGCGTCCAGCAGTCACACATATCAAACCTGTCCTCCGCCCAGCGCTCCCCAGTGGGACACTGCCGTGTTGAACCGGTTCCAGTTGCTCTGCAGGTCTTGCAGCTGGAGTGTGGGGCCGAGGTGGTTTGCGTGATGGTAACTGAATGAGGAGGATGGAAGTCATCGGTGTGGCAGGAGACAGGTTCTCCCTTCCTGGTTGCTGTCTGAGGCTTGTTGGGGTAGAGGCGGTTGTAAAGAGGAGGGAAAAGCTTTCAGGAGCATCTATAGAAATGAGCCCCTCTTCAAACTCTGGCACCTTTCCATATTTTAGGGAGGTTCCTGTCCCACAGCGGTCATCTGGAGATGAGCAGGGGGCAGGCACGGCTCGGTACGCTCTACCTCTGAGCCATAAACATCTTTGTTTTCATCTGAGTAGCTGGGCAGAAGAGCGTGGATATTTTGGCGTGCCAGAAGCAGGAAAGCAACCTCAGCACCAGCCTGCTCCAAAGCCCATTGGAACCAGCCCACTGGCGGCTTTCCACCAGCTTGCGCAGGGTGTGGATGAGGCTCCAGGAGCTCCAGACACAATGGAATTAAGAAAAAAGGGAAAGGAATTCGGTGTGCGATGTTCCAACACGATCCCGCTATCAGCTCCACTATCTCGAATGTGTATGGTATGCACAGGTCAAGGGAACGACTTACTGGGAAGCGCGGCTCCAGCGGGAGGGCAAGGCTGTGTGCAGGGACCGAGGAGGTGGGAGAGGACACACCAGGGAGATGAGGTTGCTCCAGCCAGTTCCTCTGCGCTGGATCTGACACTCACACGGGGGAGGCGGGGACTGAGGGACCTGCTGGAGGAACAGAGATAATAAACGTGCTGCAGAAGGAAATGCATCTCCATGCTCTGGCCCCGCAGTGACCGCCGGCGCTGGCTGCAGAGAGGGGGAGGACGGTGGAGGACATCCCATGGGTCAGCCATCAGCGCTCCCCACCTCGGCTGCATCCTTCGGGAGCAGACGCGAGGCCTGCTGCCACAGTGGTGGGAGCAGAGGGTTTTACCCCATGGGGCTGCATCCCGCGCCATGGGAAGCGTGGCTGAAAGCGTTACCGGGAGCCCCAACCCCCGGCGCCTAAAGGAGTGGGGAGAGATGCTGGGTCTGCCCTTAGCGACGCACCGCCTCTGCCCATGCCCGCTCCAGGAGCGCGGGAGGAGCAGCTCCCTCCTGCTCGGCACAGCCTCCCAGGGATGCTGCGAGAGGCGGGAGTCTCGCCCCGAGTCCAGGTCTCGCTGCTCTGGTTTCTGCATTTTGATTCCAGCAGCGATTCCCAATCGCTCAGCCCCCGCTTCCCTCCCCTCCCAGCCTGCTCCCCATATCCAGTCTCGATAATGCAGCATGAAATAACCGCATTGCTGCGTTTTCGACTTCCTTTTTGGATGAGGGAGAACTCCAGCGCCGGCTCGGTCAGAGGACCCGAGCATCCAGACGCACAGAAGGAGCCAGACTTACTAGAAGAGACTAAAACAAGCGCCGAGTGCCTGCGCTGGCTGGTTGAGCCGTGACTAAGAAGGGCTGTGATCCTGGTTGGCAGTTATTTTAAGGATGCGCACACCGGGGAAGGAAGGGAGAGGACTCCTTTGGGGGTGAACCAAGGGATTTTAATTAGCAGTAATGGCACGATAATAAAGGTAGAAGAACGCAGGCAGCCTCTCCACTCTGTGTCTGCCGCTGGGGCAGCCCCGAGACATCGCTGGTGGTCCAGCACCCGCGGGAGCGGGGCTGGGGGACCTGCGGGTGACAGGGGTCCCCTGTAGCCACCTATGGCCAGGGTGAGCAGAGGGGCTCTGCCAGGCACCTCGAGACCCCCCCCCCCCCAACCCAGGCACGGCTGGTGGTACCCTGGCCATCACCCCGAAGCATCCCCACCGTGGTGCGGGGGCACGGGGAGGCCGGTGTTGGCGTGTCCCTCACAGCCGTCCCCAGGCCGTGTCTCTGCTGCCCAGCTGCCACGTCCCCGTGCCTCGGGCACCGGCGGATGCACTCTTCTCGGGCATCAGCCATGCACTGGACATATTCGAACCCAGCTCATAGTAAACGAGCAGCAAAGTAGCTTTGGGAGGAATTTCCAGCTGAGCGAGAAGTTATATAGGCCAGTGATTAAAAAATGGTTATTAAAAAATTTAGAAAGAAAAAATTAGCTCTGTAGTCGGCATGTCTTCCAGGATCTGTCGTAACAGATTCGTCCGAGCCGGTTAACGGTATTTGCGGTTTGCAAGATGCTACATGTCTGAGTAAGATGACAGACACATTATTATCACCTCTCCGCTGCGATCTGCCCGAACCTGTCCCAGGATGCAGCTCCGCAGCTGCTTGCTGGGGAGCGCAAGGAAATTAGCAGCCGGAGGCAGCACTTTTCTTCTCTCTCTCTTGCCAGGCTAGTGGCTTTATTGGGATCCATTGACTGCAGTCCTGGACACGTCTTGAGTAGAGCTAATGAGGAGACTGGAATGTAGGGGAGGAGGAGGCTGGTAGGCAGGAGGGGGGAGGATTTGTGGAAAAAGTAATTGTTGAGCAAATGATTTCCTTCAAGAGAGAAAGGAGGACTTGGCTGCAGCCCTCCCGAAGCAGGCAAGTCGAGACGCTTCGGTGTCAACAGTTGAAGATAAATAAGATTTTATCAGCTCCGAATCTGTTGGGACACATCCTCCTAGCGGTTCTGCTGCCCAGGGAGGGCTGGGCGGAGATGGACTTTGCTGGTAGGTCTTTCCACGCAGAAGATTCAGGTTATTTTCGTGTGCGAGGCTGTCAGCATCCACGGGGAAAAAAAACAAAACACACCTCTCCCCGCTCTCGCCTCTTGTGTGTGTGTGGGGGTCAGTTGTGGGTCTGAGCACTGCGGCGGCCTCTTCCAGAGCAGGTCCTGGGAGCCTGCTCAGGGGGAGCAGTGAGGGATGCCGAGACTTAATTTCTACTTAATTTCACAGCTGCAGCCACAGCAGTCGCCACGAACCGTTGTGGGGCATTAGCTCGTTTGGATTTTGTGACGTGTAAAACATTTCCTTGGATACGGCGGTACCAAGGCAGCCCCAGCAAACCCCAGCAGGGCCGATTGCCCCACGGCGCTCCGTCGCTCCCGTGCGCCTGTTTCCCGTTGTGTTCAGTACTGATGCAGCGTGGGGTCCGTCTTGCCCAAAAAGCAGCTGCGTTTCAATGCAGAGGTGAAAGAAACGCCATGTAAAGGCACTTTGGGGTGCCAAGTCCCTAGAGAAACAGCAGTCAATGCCAATATCCTGCTAGTGCTTAAGTAATTTGGCTTTTCCAGTTGTTCCTAGTGCTCTGGCTTTGCCCCGCAGGACAGACCATGGTAGCAGGGAAGGGGGAGATGCAGAGGCGGCATTATGCTTTCACCCCCGCAGAGGAGGGCTGACCCAAAAGCTGAACGACTACAGAAAACCCCGGAGGAATACACCTTCTGCAGGTTTACGCGAGGTTCAGGGAGATTGCGCGGTGCTATTACTGCTGTTTACACCGATCCAGCACCCACAAGCCACACCGACACGAGAACCCGTTGTGCGCCGCAAATGTGCAAAACCAGACACTCTCTGGCATTTTCCGTGAGCAGAGGTGGCCTCAGGAACACCCTCACGGGGGAGGCAGGCGCCGACGGTCCGAAGGGTAGAGCAGGAACTGGAAATAAAGGCAGGAGGTGCCCAGGGGCAGAACGTACCCCGGGTGTGAAGGAAATCCAGGGGCTGAGGTCGGGAAGTGTTGACGCACCGGCGCAGGGAAGGTGCTCAGGTGTCCCGAGATGCCATTCCCGTGCCCGGGGGCAGCAGCGGGAGCTCCGGCTGTGACCCGTCTGCCACGTGCGGCCGGTTTCGAGAGGTCAGCTTGTCCGAACGCTGGGGAAGAGGATGGATGCGAGCAAACAGCCCGAGGTTCACCCTGAGCGCAGGCGGCACGAGCGTGGCCGTGGCAAAGGAAGAGCAGGGAGCAGCGAGGCGGCTGCACTCATCTATGTGATGAAATATCAGCGTTTTGATCTCCCGGGCTCCATTTGCGACCGTCTCGTGTCACACTTGAGGAAAGCTCAAGCTCTCTGCAAGCCGGGGGTGCACACTTCAGCTGCGGCTTGTGCGGTACCAGTAACTCAGATGATGTGGCCCAGCCCGGCACAGAGATGCCCATGGGGCAGATCGATAGCGAATACAGGTGACCACGTAGGAGCAGAGGCACCTACGCTGCTTGGCATCAGAGCAAGACGTGCCCTTTGCTGTCCCCTATGGACACCATACATTGCCGAGGGCTCTTCCTGGCTGCAAACGCAGCAGGGGATGTAGAGCCTCCTGGGATGCTAAAACCATAACCCTCACGTGCCCGGTGGCCGTGGACGGGCTGGGGCTGCGAGACCCGGAGCGCTTTGCCCCAGCAGCGGCTGGGGATGCGGCCGCAGGACGGCTGCGAGGAGCCGGGACCGCGGCCGCCCAGGGCACAGCCCTGGCTTTCCTCACCCAGAATTATCAGCATGGAGTTCCTTAAAAGAATAGTTTGTTATTGTGGAAGGATCTTTGAAGGCAATCCTGGAGCTGTTAAGACACGATAAGGTTATCAGTGGAGGCATGCCTGTGTTGAGCGGCAGCCTTTCTCCCTGCGGGGCAATCGCTCTGCTATTTAACAGAGATTTATCCATGTCATAACATGGTATAATGAGAGAATTTGTTACCAAAGAACTTGCCATAATGCACCTCTACTCTTCCAGAGCAGTTATATTTCCCAGGCATGTTGAGGACTGCCCGGGAATGTCTACATGAAAGGATCCTTTGACAGGAGTTGTCAGTATTTTAACACCTGGCAAGGAAGAGCCCCCCTTCCAAATAACCCTTGTTTTGCCATGTTGGCTCTTCAAAACGGGGGAGTGAACCCCCCGTCACACTGGGGGTGAGCAGCTACATGGGTCACGGCCACACGAGAGCGGCTTCTTCCAGCCGGGCAGAGGGGAGTAACTGCGTTCCGAGCAGGACCGAACTCCCAGCTTAAGCACAATCCCAGCTGGAGATGCAGGATGGTGCCTGGGAGGCTAACCTGGCCATGGAGTCAAGCTGTAGTCAGCATCATCAGGTATCAGTGCAAAAGTCGGGGATTTCAGTGCAAGGTGGTGTTTCTGAGCATCCTCTCCCTCCGGCAAGCCCACATGCCTCCAGTACTGGGGATTAATTCTTCCTGCCACATTCAGCTTCATGTTACACCCCCGGATCTCACCCTCTAATGACCACGGCATCTCCCTGCTCCCCCTAGGCCACATCCCCCGCCAGCCCACCCCATTGTCTCCCTGGGAGCTGGTACCTGCTGCCGGCCGAGCATTGGTCCAACACATCCTCAGGATGCAGGAGCTGCTGCAGCCTCCCTTGGCAGGGGCCTCTCCCCTTTATATCCCCCCTGAAACTTCCCTAGAGACACCACCTGAGGATGCTTTATCTCGTTAGCCCCGTTAGCAGTTCCCCGGTTGGTAGGAGCCTCCGTGGGCAGGGGGGGTTCGCTCAGCCCACGGCTGCATCCCCTCCTGCGGGAAGGGCAGCAGGATGGGGATGTGCAGACCCTTCTGCAAACCCGCCTGATGCGTGGGTACATCGGGCTCAGGGCGGTGGGAAGACGAGGGCTGAGCCATCCCCAGTGCCCCACCAGTCCCGTGCTCACCGCCGAGCCCTGGTGTCCCCCGGCTTCGGGGGGCCGGGGCTCAGGACCCCCGTCAGCGGGAGGGCAGAGGGGCGGCTGGCAGCGTGGCGGAGGAGGGGAGCCTCGCTGGCCTCTGCACACCTGTACTGGGATGGCTGAGGACAAGCTTTAACATCCTCGCAAATACTCTGCACGGTGGTATTTTTTTGGCATCGGGCGCTGTGTTGTGGGGATGAGATAAAATACTTTTGAGCGGGAACATGCCCTGCCATGCAGGGACTGGCTGCTCTCCGCGCGGCAGGGGTGGGCTCCTGTACAGCAAACACATTCTTTGTGAGATGGAAAACAGCATGGCACTGGCGAGGTGGAAGGGAATTGCACATCCCCACACCTGGGAGCCGACGCAGGCGGTTACTGGAAGGTGAAGGACAGGCCCTGCCTTCCCCCCTCTGCTCGCAGCAGCGTGCAGCCTCTCGCGCCCGGCGCTGCAGGATGGTGGCTCCTGGTGGGACCAGACCCGGCCCCAGCGCTGGCTCCCGGCCCCCAGAGCTGCCCAGGCGCCATGGCCGAGGGGCTCTGCACCCTCTGCACCCGCGCTGCGGGGCTGTGAGCAGGGCTGGCTCCCCGGCACGCTGCTTTCTTCAGGCTGTCGTTCCCTTCCCACTTTCATGGCCACCAGCAGCTTCCCCCGTGCTGAGCAGGTCCACGGTCCTCGCTCCTTAACCGTGCAGATCCCTTGTGCCCTCACAGGGAGTGTTTTGGTGGCCATGAACCGTTTTCTATCAACAGGCGTCTCCGGGCGCTGCCTTCGTCTGCCTGCGGAGCATCCTCCTCCTCGCCACGTCCCCCTGCGAGCCACCGCTGCCCCCGCCAGCGGCTGCCGAGGACCGAGTCGTGATCAGGACAAAACCTGTCTGTGTCACACGTGCGAGTCAGGATTAAACTCCGAGGTCTTGCATAATTAGCTGTGATTCTGTTAATGACGTTAAGCATGACTTCCTTAGGCTGTGGTGCGTTGGCGCCCTCGGTGCTCCCAGCGCGGGGCTCAGCCGGGAGCTGTGTGCGCTGTTCAGGGTAACGTTTCCAAAAAGGGCTGAAGGATGCATGAGTGAGGCTTTACACTGGTTTTCAGCAAGATTTCCTCTAAATCACAGCGTAGCGGGTGCGCCGGCTTTGCCAGAACACTCAGGCTGGCTGGGAAACCCTTCCCGGCCCTGGACCCAGTGCGTGGTTGTATCTGGTTTACGTGGAAAGCGGATAAGATGTCGTGTGGGCAAATTTGGTCATATTTAAATATTTCCAGGGGAAACCCAAATATCAAGCCTAGCTACCGCAAAGACAAGCTGATTTTCCCGTGGTCACTGTCCCCTACGAGGCTCCGGGACTGTGCAGCAGCAGTTTGCAGCGCTGCCATCCCTCGCGGAGCTGCTGGGGAGCCCGGGTGCCGCTGCCATCCCCTCCGTCATCACAGGGAGCAGCTCGGCACCAGCACGGGCCCTCCAGCGCGGCTGCGAGGGGCAATCGGCTTTATAACAAGTCATTATTTTAATTTGCTGCTTTACTGCCGTGTTTGCATTTCCCTTGGAGGGGTGAGAAAGCAGCGGGCGGGTGGGCGAGCGCAGCCGAGGGAAGAGGAATGTCTCTCGGTGGATGCGGGAGCATCAGCCCGAGCCCCGCACCAGCCCCCAAGCAGGGAAAGGAGCCCCACATTTACACCGCAGCGGCTTTACACCACAGAAATCAGCGTTTTTCGCACACGGCAGAGTTGGAGTTTCATCGCACGTCCAGCAGCATCCCCTCCTCCCGCGCCGAAGCCGAGGGCAGCGGGGGGAGCATCCACCGCCCCGTCAGGCTCCGCGGCGCTCACCCGATGGGTGCCTCTTCTTTTCCAGTACTCCCCGCTGCTGAAGAAACTCTACTGCCAGATCGCAAAAACATGTCCCATCCAGATCAAGGTGTCCACCCCCCCGCCCCCAGGCACCATCATCCGGGCCATGCCCGTCTACAAGAAGGCAGAGCACGTCACCGAGGTGGTGAAACGCTGCCCCAACCACGAGCTCGGCCGCGACTTCAACGACGGTGAGTGCTGCTCTGCCAGGGGCTGCCCCATCTGCGGTGGGGTGCCGCAGTCGGGGCGGGGGGGCTGGCTCCCTGCCCACCCTGCAGCCCTCGCACGCACAGGGCGAGCATCGCGGGCGGCCACGTCCTAACCGGGGTTGGGGGGGGGGTTTCCTTGCAGGCCAGTCAGCCCCTGCCAGCCACCTCATCCGGGTGGAAGGCAACAACCTCTCCCAGTACGTGGACGACCCCGTGACGGGAAGGCAGAGCGTGATGGTGCCCTACGAGCCCCCGCAGGTACCCGGGGCGGGGGGCAGGACCGGTGCTTGCCGCTGCCTGGGGCACAGCAATTCTGCCCGTGCTGAGGGTGACGCCGCCGGTGACAGGGCTGCTTGGGAGGAGGCACACGTGTGTCCTGAGCCCGTGTCCTGCTTGCCCTGGCAGCTCTGAGGCCACCCCCGCTTGCTCCCCACACCGGTGGCCACTGTGAGCATCCTCAGCTCCCAGCCCTGTGAAGCATCCCAGAGCACCCCATTCCTGGGAAGCGGGATGCAAAGGGAAATCCCCTCCAGTCTGTCGCTGGGGGGCCCCAGGGGCCCCACAGTCCTTGTACAGTCCCCTCTTCCCAGCTGGGACCGTCCCCACACCGCCCTTCCCCAGTGCTCCCAGGAGAGCATCCCCTCAGAGCTCCCTTGCTCGCCCTGCCCAGGCACCAGCCCCAGGCCAGGACACGGGGGGTCCCAGCCTGCCTCCCCCCGCCATCACTCCCCGGGGGTCCCAGGCTCCTGCCTCCCCCCGCCATCACTCCCCGGGGATCCCAGGCTCCTGCCTCCCCCCGCCATCACTCCCCGGGGGTCCCAGGCTCCTGCCTCCCCCCGCCATCACTCCCCGGGGGTCCCAGGCTCCTGCCTCCCCCCGCCATCACTCCCCGGGGATCCCAGGCTCCTGCCTCCCCCCGCCATCACTCCCCGGGGGTCCCAGGCTCCTGCCTCCCCCCACATCACTCCCCGGGGGGTCCCAGTCTCCTGCCTCCCCCCATCACTCCCTGCTCAGCGCCTGCTCTCCCCTCCCGGGCAGGTGGGGACCGAGTTCACCACCATCCTGTACAACTTCATGTGCAACAGCAGCTGCGTGGGAGGAATGAACAGGAGGCCCATCCTCATCATCATCACCCTGGAGACGAGAGAGTGAGTGGCTGTGGGGGCAGGGACCGGCGTCCCTCCCCGCTGCGGGAGGGCTGGGGTCCCTCGGGAAGGAATCTTCCCCCCGAGGGGATGGGGACATGGCAGCCCCCTGCAGCCCCAGCCTGTGGCCGGGGAAAGGCTCTTCTCTGCCGGCCAGGAAAAGGGCTGGCACGGAGGGATTGGGGACCCAGCCCAGCGTCGGCTTCTCCCCCTGCAGCTGGAGCCTTCCTCTGCCCCAGGAGCTCCTCTTCCCCAGGAGAGTGCTGCCAAGGGCCTCGATGGCTTCCCGAGCCATCCGTTCACATGGAGGGATGGGGCGGCACTTTGCTGGTCTGGTTTCCAAGCTGGACCGTAATGTGCCGGACTGAGCCGCGATGCGCTTCCCGAGCAGAAACAGGGTCACCAACTTCTCTCTCCTCCCAGCGGGCAGGTCCTAGGAAGGAGATCGTTCGAGGGACGGATCTGCGCCTGTCCCGGCAGAGACCGCAAAGCGGATGAAGACCATTACCGAGAGCAGCA
This sequence comes from Larus michahellis, assembly GCF_964199755.1. Lineage (NCBI taxonomy): Eukaryota > Metazoa > Chordata > Aves > Charadriiformes > Laridae > Larus > Larus michahellis. The sequence continues at coordinate 9,136,276 of NC_133911.1, forward strand.
GGCCCTGAACGAGAGCGCAGCTAAAAACGGCAACGCCAACAAACGCAGTGAGTCCCTGGCCGAGAGAGGGAGGGGGGCGCAGGGTGCTCCTGGCCAGCAGCCCTTTCCCGCTCGAAGCCACGCGATGCTTCTGCCTCAGCTCCTTCCCCATCGCACCCGAAATCACTGCACTCCGGATGTTTGGGCTCAAATCCACATCCAGACACGATGCTTTGATTTTCCTCTGCTAAATCTAAAGTCTCATAAGCAGGACCCGCTCTGTTTTCCCAGAGTGCAAAGCTGTTTGTATGGAGCTTTCATATCCACGTATATTTCCTCTCTGTTATTATTACTAATAAAGGGGCATCACCAATGCCAGAAGCCAGGGGAGCCGCCAGCATCCTGCGTGGCTTGAGCTTAAATGCTGCAGGGAGCCAGGGTGCTCCCCGCCGCGTCCCGGCCCCCGAGAACAGCGCGGTAACGCTCTTCCCTCCCTTCCAGCCTTCAAGCAGAGCCCCCAGGGCATCCCAGCGCTGGGCACCGGCATTAAGAAACGGAGGCACGGGGAGGAGGAGATGTATTACGTGCCCGTGAGTGTCGGTGAGCTGCACTGGTTGAGGGCTCGGCTCGGGATGATGGTGGCACCGTCCCCTCTGCGAGAAGCGCGCTGGGGATGCGATGCTGGGCACGACGGGGTTGCAGGGTCTCCTGCAGGGTGGCAGCGACGGGGGCTGAGCACAGACCTCGAGCACAGGAGCAAAAGCACCTTTGAATACCTGTGTCCAAGGGAGCCCTGGACCCCCAAACAGTCCCTGGCCACAGCGACGCTGCACCTCGCGTGGCTGGGTGGAGAAAAGGGGCCGCGGGGAAGGTGGCCAGGTGGGAGGGGAACCAAGCGAAGTCCTGGGCTTGTTCCCTCCTCCAGGTGCGAGGCCGGGAGAACTTCGAGATCCTGATGAAGATAAAGGAGAGCCTGGAGCTGGTGGAGCTGGTCCCGCAGCAGCTGGTTGACTCCTACCGGCAGCAGCAGCAGCAGCTCCTGCAGCGGCAGTGAGTGTGGCCGGAGAAGCCCCCGGGGCAGGGGGAGGCTGGGAGTAGCCCCTGGCCACAGCCCCGCTCTGGGACTGGCCCCGTGGCTCGCAGCATGGCTACCGCACGCCTCGTGCTTAGCAAGGGCTGACAAGGGCTGCGGAGCCGCTATGGGTGCAAAGCAGCTCCTCCGCTGCCCGGAGCCTCGGCCGGGGGGTGGTGGGGCAGCGGGGACCCCCGGGTTGCTCAGGGCGGCTCCGTCCCGCGCCGCAGGCTGAGCACCCGCTTGCTTTCCCCCGAGCAGGACTCAGCTGCAGACCCCGTCCTCCTACGGGCCCGTCCTTTCGCCCATGAATAAAGTTCACGGCGGGGGAATCAACAAGCTGCCCTCCGTCAACCAGCTGGTGGGGCAGCCGGCGCAGCACGGCTCCGGCTCCGCGCCCGGCCTGGGGCCCATGGGTAAGGTCCTTGGCACCGCGGCGGGTGTCACGCCGTGCTCACAGGGGCTCTTCCCACCCCTCGGACAGCAGGCTCCCTGCCGAGGGAGCGGGTGGTCGTCCCGGGGCGGGGGCGATGTCTAACAGACGTGTTTGTTGCGCTGGCATCGCCGCTGCCCAGGACCCGGGATGCTGAACAGCCACCCCATGCAACCCAACGGAGAAATGAACGGCGGCCACTCGTCCCAGCCCATGGTCTCCGGATCACACTGCACCCCCCCGCCGCCCTACAACCCCGACCCCAGCCTCGTCAGGTAGGGAAGGCGACCGCGGCCCTGTCTGTCTTGTCCTCTAATGTTTCTCGCTGTTGTCCCTCACTCTATCCGTCAGATCTGTCTAGCAACTGGTCAACTGGCCACTGGTCCCAACTGAGAAATCACTGCTCACGAAATCTCATCTCAGAAACCAAAGCCCAGCTACCTACGTTAGAAACCTCTATTGCCCTCACATGCCTCTACCTGGGTACTCCATCCTCGCTTAATTAAAAATTAAAGGCATCCGAACGAGAGTCTTTTCCTGCATGTCACGCCGGCCCGTAGCTTTGTGAACTGCCCCTTCCCCTTCCCTCCCGGCGCTGCCTGGAAAGGGGCCCCCGTGGCTCACTTCCAGCAGGGATGCGCCCACAGGTCTGCGCCCACTTTCCAACGCTTCGGTCTTTAAGAAAGACCCCGGAGGTTCCGACAGACGCCCCACCCACGCAGGGGGGCTCTGCGGGCGGTTTACGGAGGGGCGTGAAGCCGTAGCCCCTGCGATGTGCAACCCCCCCCCTGCCCCACACGGCAGGGACTGGCCTCGCTGCCCACACCGGGGCATGCCCCCCCCTCGCTCCGGTTATTCCCAGTAAGTTACTCAGCCGAAACCTCCGAAGAGCAGGAGAAAGATTGCAGTTTTAGGAATGAACGTCACCCCACGCTTCACTTTGGCTTTAGTGGCCACGGCGGTGGCACTGGGGATGGCGACAGGCAGAGACGACGGGCAGCCCGGGGCGAGCTCCGCCGCCCCCCACGTCTCAGTGACCCCCCGCACGGCGGTTGCGAGCACAGCTTTTATTCATGAGAAGTTAACGCCGCTTTATTTTCCAAATTTTTTCTGCAGTTTTTTAACAGGATTGGGGTGTCCAAACTGCATCGACTATTTCACCTCACAAGGGTTACAGAATATTTACCACCTGCAGAACCTATCCATAGAGGTAAATGCTTTGGGGAGATCTGTTCTTACCACTTGTTTCTATCGGCTGTCGATCTGAAAAGCAAGGACAAAACCGTTTGAAAGGAAAGGGAAAACCGTGCACCAACCTGCCACGCAGAATATGTGCTCCCAGAGTTTATGCCTTCCCTTTGTGCACCCTTCTGGTCCTCGGGATTTGGCAGTCGCTCAGCCGTCGGTAGCAGCCACGAGAGTCTCGATTGGTTCTTCCAGACTGCCAGAAATAAAAGAGCTACGAGATCCCCAGAGCAGACAACGGGTAGATTTTCCACCTAACACGGAAAACCCGCCCGAGCTGCTCAGCAAAATAACCCAGAGCCCCCTGAGCCCCCTGAGCCAGCGGAACACCCCCGGGCAGTTCAGGGAGGTTAAAATCGGAGCTGATTTTACATCTTCCCTGTTAATCTTTAAGGTAAAAGAGGGTGAAATAAGGGAGCTGAGCCCAGGGCACTCGTGCGAGGGAACCCTGGAATGACATAGCCCAGGTCAGGCAAAAGCTGGTGTGAAAAACAGCGGAAGGAACAACGCTGGAAACGCCTGAGCTCTCGCGGAGCATCGTCCCTCCGCTGCCGCCCCAGTCAAAGCGCAGCCTCTGGGTGATGATGGCGCAGGCGGCACCGGGGCAGCGGCTTCCCCAGCCGTCAGGGTAACGAGGAGGAGGGAAAAAAAATAAACCTTAAACCCTTTGAGCTGTAGCAAGCCCTGTAAATCCCCGAGTTGGTGTTTTGGCCGAGACAAAGCTCCTGCCCCGATGCCGTTCTGCCCCCAGGCAGTTTGTAGTCGCCGTGGGGAAGCGAGACCAGGCTGCGGCGATGCAGCTCTTGGAGACAGGATGATTTTTCATTGGTAGCTGGGGCCAGTTGTGTAACCTTAGCCTGGTTTTGGACCATTTTCTGAACTAACTCCGTGACCGTCTGTCAAAGGAAAGGTTTGGTAAGGCCAAAACTTGTCCCAGCCCGCTGAGCTGTGTGTCCGAGTCGGCATTTGTTATTACTAATTGCGTACTCGCTGTCTGCTCTGGTTAACCCTCACGTGAGTCTCTGTGTTCCGCATTAACATGGGTCTCTGGCAGCTCTCGCTACAACGGTGATGGCTCTGGTGCAGGGCCCCCGGTCCCGAGGTTATCCACCTCGTCCGGCTTTACGACCGCAGCCCCCGGCGTCGTACCCGCCTGCCGTTGTCCCCGCCGGTACATGACACCGGCCCCGCAGCAGGCGCCGCTCCAACCTCCTGGTCCAGGACCGGAGGAGAATCCAGCCCGGCCGGTGGCTGCTCGCCTGGGCGAACACAGCAGGACGCTTCACACGCTGCCCCGCGACCTGCGTCCAAAGGGGAAAGGTCCCCCCCCTCCCACTTTCACATCAGTTGGATGTGAAACCACCCCAAAGAAAAACAGAAAAAAAAAAATTTTCTCACCTGCAAAGTTGTGTTGGGGTAACTGGCCGTTGGTTACGAATGAGAGATCGCCCGTGGGGATGTGCCCGTGGGCTTGGTGCCGTGGCCAGGGGAGGTCCAGCGCCGCCACCGCCGGGTGCTCGGGCACCATGCCCGTGTGTCCCCCAAAGCACGAGCTCAGGGGTCTGGGGCTCGCTCCCGCCGGCGCGGTCCTGTCCCTGCCGGCCGTGCCTCAGCGGTGTTGTTCTTCCAGGATCTCGGAGCACTGAAGATCCCGGAGCAGTACAGGATGATCATCTGGAGGGGGCTGCAGGAGCTCAAGCAGAGCCACGACTACGGGGCGCAGCAGCTCATCCGCTCCAGCAGCAACGCCTCCACCATCTCCATCGGCAGCTCGGGCGAGCTGCAGCGGCAGCGCGTCATGGAGGCCGTGCACTTCCGCGTGCGCCACACCATCACCATCCCCAACCGCGGCGGGGCCGACGAGTGGGCAGACTTTGGGTTCGACCTCCCGGACTGCAAATCTCGCAAACAGTCCATAAAGGAAGAATTCACGGAGGGGGAGATCAACTGAGGGTCTCCAGAAGGCAGCAGCGAGAGACCCGGGGGGAGGAAATGAACCCCTCTATGAAAAATATTTTCAGCCTTGGGTGTCTGGAAAAGTGTAATTTTGTTGTCCAGAGGGGAACTGCGAGCGGTGCGAGAAAGAAGGGCCCCGAGCCACGAGAGGACTCGGCGGTGGCTCCGGCAGAGCTGGGGGGCGGCGGGCGGCAATGGCAGCTGACCCAACGCCGCCGGGGCGGGGGGGGCACCCGCTGGTGCTTCACAGCGGTTTGTGTTTTAACGGAGGGTCCCGCAGCCGACGGACGTGGCGTAGAGACGTTTTTCTCTGTGAGACCAGCCTTGGTTACTGCTTACCCACCCCCGTTCCGTATCTCCGTGGTGCCCAAACCCGCCGGGTCTCCATCGCCGCAGAAAGGACCCAGCCCTCCCCCCTGCAGAGACCCCCGCCAGCGACTGCCACGCACACCCCTGTCCCGAGGGACTGCCAAAAAGTACCCGTCTCCTTCAGTGCTTTGTAGAGCAGAAAAGAACCTGTCTGTCACTTCCCGACGTGTTCATGTACTTAAATATTTGTGTATATAAATAAGCAAATGTACATACAGTATACTCATTGTGCTGTAAGGAAAAAAAGATTTATTTTCATGTAAGCTATAAAAATTGATAATTACTCCTGAGACGCTACAGTGTCAAGTAAATTAATTTCATGTTTTCGCATGTAAACATGCAGAAAATCATGTCTCCAGCCTTATCTATTCAAAATACAATTTTTTTTCCTCCTCCAAACACCTTTCACGCAGTTGCAGAGGGGGCGAGCCTGCGAATCCTCGGGAAGTCAGAGGCCTGGATAATCCCTCCCTGCTTCCATCGGGGGAGTTTTGCAGACAGGTAAAGCCTGGGGAGCAGGAGGTGTAAATTTGACCCCACTTTGGAGCGCGGAGATGGACGAGGTAACCGCGTGGTGAGCTCTTTCCAGTTTTGTTTTCTGGTTCTGGTCATTTTTTTCCAGGCATAATTTGTCTGTTGATTCAGGATGGAAAAAACCCCTCAGCAGAAAGCAAGGGCACAAGCAGGAGTGTCCGTTCCCTCCCTCCCCTGCTTGTGACGGCGACATCCCACAGCGGGTCCCCGAAAGGCCGGTCAGGGGCTGCCACTGCATGGGGGGGGCAGGGAGCTGCTCCATCTGCCCCCGCAGCCTTGGGTGCTCCGGATTCCGGGCAGCCTGAGGGAATCCGTGCAGAAACAGCGCTGCCTGGCACCTTTCCACTCCTGCATCTCCTCCCTGCACCGCCCCTGCGATGGAGACCTCCAGAGGGCTGACCTACAGCTGTTTCCCATCTCCCCGCGGCCGGGGAAGGAGCTGGGAGACCCTTGACGAAGCCCTGGACCCTCGAACCAGTAGAGCCAAAGAGCTGAAGTCCCAGCTACGACGTCCAGGGCTCGCCGCAGGGATGTGCCGTCTCCTCCTTGCAGGTCAGTGCCGGAGGATCACGGGGAAACCGAGCGTGAACTCCGTAGGTGAGGATCCGTACGTGCCGTAACAGCATCCCTGGGGCCCGGGTCCTCCCTCCGCCACCCTCGTCTCGGTGTCCAAGGGCAGCTCCGAGCCCCGGGCACGCAGGAGGGGGTCTCTGCCCCCCGGCTGATGGGCTCCGCTGCTCTCCCCCCCAGGGGCCCGCAGGCGCCAGCGCACCCTCCTCCGGGCCATCCCACCCTCCACACAACACCCATTAGGAACCCGACGCCTTTGGCGCTGCTGAACTGTGAACCTACGTCCTACGATAACGGCTAATGAAAGCACTTTAACGCTTTAAAGGTTTTGAAACAATCATTCACGTTTTCCATGTTAACTAGGGCTTCTTCCGGCAGTATTAACTGATACGCTCCAACCACGGTATGAGCAGTATTTTTTGTAATGTTATCTTTGGAAAATGTGTTATTTTTATAGCCGTGGTTTCTCTTTTTTTTTTTTTTTTTTTTTTTGTAACACAATAAAAGCACCTGTGGGAATTACAGCATCTGGCAACTCAAGTCTCGCTTATATCGCACGGAAGTGCCCTCCTACCCCAGCGTCGGCCTTAAAGCGTAAGACCTCGAAAGCCCTGACGTTACTTTGCTTCATCAAACAACCACGAAGCTACAGAGACGCGGAAAATAGAGAACGAAATCAATAGCAATCTTTATCTTTAAGACACAGCTTTTCGGAGTTTGAAAAATTATACCGTTAAGAACAATTTCCACAAGAGAACTGTCTTTAGTTATAAATGTCACCGCTATTTCTAGTTGTAGTAATATATATTGCATACGTAGGGATTGGAAATTGACTGAAGTACAGAATCTTGCAAGAAGTGTCGTTAATAGGCTAACACTCAAGGCAAGAACGTTATTTTAATACAATAAAAAAGGCTTTCGACTATCTTGGAAACTGGCGTGCGAGAACCAGACAAGAGTAGTCAAATCCACACATCTGCAACAAGCCCAACACGAGAATACAAAGGTACAAAGGACCTGGCTGAAAAGCAGACCCGCCTGGTGTTGAAGGCACGATCTTTTCCTGTGGTGTACGTTCCAGATCTGCCGGACTGTAAAAAAATTACCTTTAAAATACATAACCGGATGCCCTTCCTACACTCAAAGGACATGATTATGAGTTCAGTTTTGCTACTAAAATGTTAACATACAACGTTTGCATTTCAGCGAGGAAACGAGGAGCCTCCAGAGAGCTACCTTGCTGCTGCAGCGAGTAACGCCGGCAGCGCTCAGCCGGGCGCTGAAGAACCCGCCCAGCAGCCGCCTGTCTCCGTAACAGACATTGTACGGGGCCCCTGGACAAATTCCCAGATCGTATTTGGAAAAACCCCTTCAATAATGCAGTGTTTATTACTGAAATGCCCACGTGCGTTGCTCCTCTACGGAACAGCCTTAATTTATAGCCGCGCTATGAAGTCTCTCATCTCTCTAACGTCAGGTTGGAGAACTCCCTCTCTGCTTTTCCATTGCTTTTCCCCACCCCTCAAGAAAATTAGATCGTAACTTCTTTTCAAAAAGATTTAAAAAACCCAGTAAAAACAAAACAATAAATAGGAGGCCCAGAGGCGCGTTCAGCGCAGAAGTCACATTCCCGCAGGTACTGAAGGGAAACGAGCACGGACCAGACGGATGCTCCCGTATTTTTTTGGAGCATTATGTCATCTCGCTTGCGAAGCCGCCAGGAAAGCCGACCACTTGCATCGCTCCCATCACGGCTGGTGGTGGTCTACACCACCTTACCACGGCCCCAGGAGCATCACTTTTCTCCCGGGAAAGCGGAGCTCCACGGCCAGCAGAGCCCTCCAGGAGGAAAAGCCGCCTGGGTGAAACTGCCCAGAACTGCCCACTGCCCAAGGGCTCTGGCTGATGCACTAAGAAACACCCGCAGCCACAGTGCCGAGCACTTTTTGGCTCAAAAGTGCCTCTGTCTTCTGGGCATTCCCGGCGGAAACGTCCAAACCACAAGTCTTATCATAAAGTCACAGTGGAGACATCGCTAGGTGGGAAGAGCTCACCGTAGCACAGCGTTATCCTTCACCGCAGGAAACAGCGGCGCGCGTCACATTATCTCAGTCTTGATTACAGATGACTCTATCGCCTCATTTCGCAAGTCAACGGCGGACCCGTTTCTCCAGGACTGTTCAGCAGCTGCAGCGACCTGAATCGTCCACAGAAACTGCTCTTTGGTTATCGCGGGGGGTTCCTTGCCTGCAGGGACAGGAACGAAGCGCTGGATGAAACCCGTATTATCACCTGCTCTGCCTTTCAGCACGTCGCCACCCACCACGGCATCCCGCTTCAGCTCCCACACCTGGGGCCTCAGAGTTCAAAAAAAACGTTTCAGCCTCCTCTCCTTCCTGTCCTGTGACTAAAAGCCTGTATTTTTGGCAATGCAGCCAGCAGAACAGAAATATTTTTATTCCTGCTGGGCAGCCAGGCCTCGAGACGAGGCTCTCCTTGCTGCTGGAAATGGCTGCTTTCTTCACAAATGCCAGCAAGGTCCAAGGTAATTTTCCCTCCCAATTTTCTTCTCTCTCAGAGGAGTTTCAGATCAACACTCATCCCTCACCCGTCTCACTGACTTGAACGTGAGAAAAGGAAGCCGAGTCATTCCTTTTCATGTACCGTGCCAAGGTTAGCTGTCCGCACTGTCATCGAAGGACCAGCTCCTCCGGAGGCTGACCGCTCCACACGGGCTTTCACCCACCTGCAGGCACCGCCGCGCTCTCCCGCATCCCCCGAGAACACCAGCGCTCCTCAGGGCAGCAGCCCAGCCCGCGAAACCCCGTGTTTGCTTACGGGAAGCTTGCTCATCACCTGCACATCACTGCCTTAAACTTAACCACGGTGAATCTCATTTCCAGTTTTCACACCTCCTCATTTTTTTTCGGGGTTTCAGGCACAAACACCGAATTGCAATTGCAATTGGAATAGCTTCCGAGGGAAGTTTTTGCTGAAAGCAAACCCAGAGCAACACCAGCCATTAACGTAAGCTTCCTCCTACCTTTCAGGGTTCTCAGAAAGTGTCGAAAGAGCTCCCTGTGCGCATCTCTGTAGCGGTCAGCCTGGGTCTGGGAGTATAGGGATACCGAAGTCCCATGCTCCGTAATCCCCAGAGGATTCCGATTATCCACCCGCAACGTTCCTTGAGAACCATGAACCTGCAGGGAGGCATCAAATCGGAAAGAGAACAAGGTTTTTAAGTTATCGTACTTTCGATCCTGAACACCTGGCTACTCTATAGAAGCCCCGGTTTGTACAACCAAGAAAAAAGTAACTTTTGACATTAGGAGTTAGGACTGGCATACCCGCTCCTATGCATCAGACACGACAGAAAGTCCCAGGTACGTGGTGTAGTACAGTGGCTTCCACTTATGTGATACTTCTGCTTTTTATTTTTCCACCTGAGCAAAGCTCCTCTGTTAAGTATTGAACAGACAATGCCTCCCCAAAGCCAGCCCACGCGTCTGTTATAATTCATGACTTTAAGAATTTACAGACGCTTTGCCTCCGAGTTTACACTTTTCTTCCCCTTTAAGTATCCTTAACTCTTGGCTTGCCATAGACCTAAAAACACCCTGGAAAGACAACAAAGACAACATTTCAGCCTCGGGAGAGCTGACGCCAACTCCTGCTCTAGTATCATTGCATGCGGCTTATAACCCCAACAGAATGCATGTAAACAGAGGCAAAACTCGGGTAACAGAAGAGAAAGCGGACTGTGGCTTAAAGACAGACAAGCAATCCACTGCTGCCGAGGCACCGAGGTGTTTTGTGAAGCGTGCTTGCAGTCGGGTGCAGGGGCACAACACATATCGCCCCACGTGAACACACCGAGGGTGAGACTCGTGCCAGCCTGTGGTGTCGCGACAGACTCGACTTAAAAGTAAGAACGCACCTCTAGTCTCTGATCACAGCTTTTAGTGCAGTGCTGACTGATGTCCAAAGTAACAATTGCTCCGCTAGGAAATTTCATGCTGACCGCTACAGTGTCTGCATCCTTCAAGTAGGCCATATCTGAGTGACAAAAAAGGCACTCGCTCACACCAGGAACAGCAAACCAGCAAGTACTACGACTACAAAGTGCTCGTCTTCCCTTGAGGGGCGACACTGGCTCGGCAATACCTTCAGACAGGAAGCAACGGCGACAGCAAAGCGCCTTCTGCAACGCACACCAGCTGCTTTACCTTTATCAGCACTTCTGATGGAGAACAACGAGCTCTGCAGAGACACACAGCCCCGGGCCTGAACTCCCCCTTCCCAGCCCGTGGCTCTCCCTAAGGAAGGCTTCCACTTCTTCCCAACACATTTGCCTGTGCAGCTTATTCAACCAAGACCAGGCAACTTCCAGCATGTAGCTAGGACGAGGCAGATGGTACAAAATCCGCCCTGGGGCATTTTGTTTGTTGCATTTCAAGGCTTTACCATAGGTTGTAACATTGCACACTACGCCTTCTAACAACAGCCAGGCAAGGTTTGGCAGCAGCTGCAATTACCTTAATTAAAGCTTCGCATTTCCATTTTAAAAATGGCAGCTTCCAGTTTTATGGTTAGTTTAAATTATTCTGGTGACCCAGAGCGTGCCCATCAGCTTGACACAATCCAGAGTAAATTCACATCTTCAACTGTGCCGAAATCAACGGGAAAGTGCCAGAGAAATCAGAGAAAGCGAAGAACTGGGGAAGACTGCATTGACATTCTTGTAAGCACAAAGCTGGCTCGCTATTTTCTGCGCTCTGGTTTTCAAATGGCAAACTTGATATCCCTCAATTGCCACACAGAGTAGAGTTCAGTGATACCGCTTCAGCAACCGCTTGACATCAGCGGGGAACTGGCAAAATTCAGAAATCACGGCTAAATACCCTGTCTACAACAACTCCTTGAGAAACTTGCCTTCTATTTTGCTAGACTATTTCTGCACCTGTTGTATGATGGAACAATTATGTCATGGCTACTGTGCTCTCATACACCCTTTCTTCCCAATTTTAGCACCAAAGTCCAGAGGTACTCAATAAAATATCAAAAGATTTATTCTTACCTGCACAGAACGCATGCCCCAGTGAAAATATTGTATCTGGTGCACTCTCTCCCAACAACAAACTGACAATATCTATATCGTGCACAGCAGCATTATAAAAAATTCCACCTGGAAGAAGCAAAACTGTGCATTAAGGTCTCCACATTTAGAACCTACAGTCCATGCACCTTTCTGAACTGCACTGAAATTGATATAAAAAGCCCCCTCTATCAAAGGAACTAATACTAAAAGCAAACAAAAAATGCAACAAAAATAAAGACTGGTAAAGAAAATGCTCCTCAAAATAAAACCCATGCATCTTAAGGCTACGCAAACATAGGGGACTTTCCATCAGAACATGGGACAAGATACATTTCTGGATACACGTTCAAGTTTGAGAACCAATTTTTCAGCAGAAAGCTGCTCAGTACCTGATGTTTTTAGGAAGCTCAGAGACGCTGCTGGGTATATGCTGCTGATGGTGGATATCCGGTGGATCCTCCCCAGTGCCTGGCTGTCGCGGACTTTCTTGTACAAGAACTGCAGCGCTGGGTCAAAGCGCCTTCAAAGAGAAAGAAGGGCTGCGGCACAGCGTTTGGAAGAGGAGGAGGTCACCCGGGCCACCGTTACTGCTGCGGGGCACAAGGACCCCTCGACGGCAGCCAGCGGGGAGCGTACGACACGAACCTCACCAGACAGACGGGGTTAGACACCGCTTTCTAAGTTCAGACACTTATTATGTATGAATTTTGCTTCTTGCAAACGAGCCTAACATCTGCACTTGTGAAGACTTAAACTAACAACCTTAATGACAAAATTGCAAAACCTCAAAAGGGCTGCAGAGATGTGAACCCCAACTGCCTTTGGCCATTCTAAAAAAAAAAAAAAAAAAAAAAAAAAAAGGAGCTTTCACATCTTGAAAGCTTCATCGTTTGAGTTCCACTAGCATCCATTCAAGTGAGCATTTATTTTAAACTCATGACAGCTAGATTTTATCTCCATTAAGCATGAAGAATTAATCCAATCCAATTAACTCCCAGATGAACAACGTTAACAAGCAGCAGTGAAACTAAGTTTATTTGAGGACAAATTCAGGACAGCCTGAGGAATCAACGCTACTTTCAGACACAAGCTTCTTAGCAAGTATAAATGAGCAGAAATATGCTGGTCTTACTTGTAGAATCCACACACCAACGGTCTTCCACATCTGTCAGCTTCATCGAAACAAGCTTCTGCCGTCTGCCTGTCAAAACTGGGCAGCCTCTCGCAAAAGACACCTTTTCCTGTGCAAAATGGAACAGAACACAGGACTAGAGGCAGGACACAGTCTGCACAAAATGTTTTTATCTGGCGATAACACAGAGGTGTCGTTACAGCCTAGAAATTATGTTTGTTCCTCTTACCCGCTCGTAAAGCATCTATTACAATCTCAGAGGCTTCTTCAGGTGGTGAACAAATAATGGCTCCAGAGACTCTGCCGAAGTCAAAAGAAAGATCTTCAGCGAAGACAGGGTTTTTACCAGAATGAACAACGCTCAAAAGCTCCTTTCAGTTACAGTCATGTTTCTAAGAGCTGCCTTAACCTTTAAGGAAGAGTTAAAAAAAGATGTAAAATCCCATTGCTCTGGAAGAGCCTGTTATGTTATAAAAGGAACTCGGTACCTGTTTGTAAGGATGAAATATGGGATGACATACATAGATTAAAACCACAAGTGGCACAACGGAATGGCACTGCTTTTTGTGCATCTTAGAGGAAAAAGTCTTATAAAGGTGTCCTTTGAAAGCGAGTTAAATCCTGAAATCCTGCTAGTTAACGCATACAGTGAAATTGAAAGTATTTCTGTGGTAGAGCTCCTGAACAACTGATTGGTGCATCTTAGCTTATTATCATTCTTTAGTTTCTAATATCAAATCCATCTTTCTTAAAAGCTGCCTTTCGCTTTTGCAATGATATTTAAAATACTGGTTTGAGAACTGACTGTAACCACATCACTAGATGCTACTTGTTCAGTTCAACTGCAAAGCAAAACGCCACAATCTTTCTGATTTACAGCAACCCTCGCTTATCTCAAACAGTTTCAAAAGAGACACCTACGTCAGCCAGCTGCTCTGAGGCAAGGAAACTGGCAGGCAGCAAGAAAGTGTGTTGTTTATTGCTCTACGAGAATGGGGGAAAATAAATTTTTTTATATATTTCTTAACAAAGCTGCCTGCAACTAAACTCCTCTGAGTTTCCATCAATTCTGGGCACGTAAGTCAAGCTAAGCTTCTCAGGGACTTCTGAAGCATCTACGACATACTACATAAGGCTTAGCCTGCAACAGCCCCTTGGTCTCGCCCTGTTCCAAAGTCCCGGAACACACATGGGGCCAGACAAGCACAGTCTGGGTCCACTACAGTGCAGTGGCGTTTTCCAGAGTGGAAGCAAGCCTCGCACAGAGACACTCGCCACAAGGCTGGCGGGAGGGAAGCAGCACGCACGGTAGTTAGTGGTGGACAGTACCGCTGATCGTTGAGCGCGATATCGGCGTCCTGCTGCCGCAGCACCCTGGTGCCAGCCAGGAACTCGGTGCCGAAGGCACTCTCCACCTCCTCCAGCTGATCCTCCACAACGTAAAGCAGGCAGCAGTTATTTTCCTCCATCAGGGTTTGAAACAAGGCTTTATTAACAAGCCCTATGCCGAAGAGGGCAAGGCCGACGCCGCTGCCATGCCGTACGGTGGGTGCCAGGCCATCAGAGGCCTCAGGCGCAGCCCCTCTTTGGCCAGCCTGCTTCGAGGGGGCAGGCGCGATCCTCATGTGGAAGGCGGCAGGCGCCGAGGGGCGGCTGGTGGAGGTGGAGGGCGTCGGGTCTTCCCGGGCAGCGACTGCGCTTGCCAGAGAACCGGCAGCAACGGGGTGGTGGGGAACCAATGGCTTGTGGTAGGAGGGCGGCGAGGGGACGATGGCGCTGGTGCCGGCGAGGATGAAGGAGGGCTGAGAAAGCAGGGAGGGCGCGTCGAGCTGCAGGGGCAGGCCGCCGCCGCCGTCCGCACCTGCAGAACTGGGTGAGACAGAGGGTTGGGGTGAGGCGCCGCCGCTCTCCTCTCGCCCAGCGAGGGCCGGAGGCCCCGCGGTCCGTCCCTGCTCCCACACAGGCAGCCGAACCGCCGTGCGCCGGGCGGGGAGCGGCGGGGCCGGGCACTCACAGGAGCAGCGGGGCGCGCAGGCCGTGCTGGCGGAGCAGGCGGCGGTTGCGGTAGTGGCGGCCGGAGGAGAGGTGCTCGAGGATGCGGTCGCGGCGGACGCGCATGGGCAGCTGGCAGGAGGTGCAGTACAGCGTCTCCACCACCACCGCCGCCTCCCCGCCGCCGCCGCGCTCCAGGAGGTGCCGCTTCACCGCCAGCTCCGAGAACTCGGCCGCGTAGTCGTGCAGCGTCTTCTTCTTCCGCCCCATGGCGTCGGCCCGGCCCGCCCCGGAAGCGGAAGCGAAAAGCGCGGCCCCGCCGCCGCCGCCGTTGCCTGGCAACCGAGCGCGGCCCTGCCCCGTCATGGCCGGGGGCACCCACCGCGCCGGGCCCGGTGCCTGACAGAGCCGCGGAGGGGAAGAATCGCCCTCCCGAGCGGACACCGCCGCCTCCGACCCCTCCGCTCTCCCCGCAGGAGCCCTCGCCCCTCTCCGCAGCGCAGCCATGGAAGGAGCGAGCCCGGGCGGAGCGGCCCCCGACGGCGCCGGTGCCTGCGGGGTCCCGCAGGAGCAGGGGGCGAGGCTGGCCGAGGGGCTGAACGCCGTCCGAGAGCTTCGAAGGGAGCTGCAGAAGGCGAAGGATGACTACAACATGGCCGCAGGTACCTGGGGAAGGTGCCCAAAACCCCACCGTTATCGGCATTCATCTTCCTGCCATTCAGCTCCTTTTACCAAGGAAAATTTCTAGGTTAGGGTGTCATGAGGGCAAAACCTGCTTTCGATTGCTGCTTACAGAGTGAAGCTGGGATGCCACTTGGTTTGAAAACACTTTCCCTCTCCCCTTCGAAGTGAGGGGCGCGAGGAAACCCAGCAGGGAGAGCCCCAAGCAGCAGCATCCACCACCACTTGGGCACTTCGTAACGGGCTCTACTGCTCCTCAGAGCAGCTCCTACCTCACGCAATGAGGTTAAGTTTAACACATATCACAGCAAAGTACTACAAAATGCATTATCAACCAGCGTCCCTGTGGCTGCAGCATTAACTCCACTCAGGGTCTATACTCGGACGGTTACAACAGCAGCTCTGCTTACGCTTACCTGAAAAAGGGAGCTTTCGGCAGGGATTCGGTTTGTGTTAACAGTTGTATTCCAACTTTACAGGTACCATCTCTTCCTTGCAAAGACAACTGGAGATCCAAGAATCCCAGCTTCGGAGAACCACATCTGAAAAGGAAACGCTCCAAAGGAAACTCAGAGAGCAAGAAAATCAGCTACAAGCCATGTCTACCAAGGTACCATACGACCCTGAGAGCACGGTGGCCATCGGTGTTAGGAGCCGGCGGCAGGGAATTTGGGCTTTATGCAACAGTTCCCTTCCTCCTCGACAGGAGCTGCACCTGTGAACTGCAAAACTGAAGTGTAAAATGTTTTCTCTTAAGATTTGCAGTCTGAGTGAAGAACGGGAACATGACGAAATGATGATGGCAATAGAGAAGGAGAACTGTAGTCTTCGACAGGTAAATTTGCTGCAAAGCCATTATAGAAAATCCTGCTACTAGCTGCTTAGTTGTGCTTGTTTTAGATTTGGGGGCCTTTGACACGTAAAACCCTATTCAGTCCAGTAGTTTTAGAGAAAATGGCAAGCAATAACAGTTACCAGTACTGGCAAGGTTGTTAGTCTCCAGACTCTGCCCAGGAAATACAAGAAGCGTTTGGACCAGATATTGGGAAGATGCGGCCAAGCCTGCTCACTTTCTTCCTCGCTAGAACAGCTTGATTTATGTATCTCCTCAGGCTGTTACAGAACAAGAATCCAAGCTGGCCGAGCAGAACAAGCTGATCGGTGAGTTACAGGGGACCGTCAGCCAGCTACGGGCAGAGGTTCTGAGCAGCCAGCACCACATCCACAAGCAGCAACAGGCGCAGCAGGAGATCCAGAGCCGAGCCGAGGCACTGCAGCACAGGGAGCTGCAAACCAGAGTGGCACTCGAACGCATCACCAGCAGGGTAAGTGTAGCCTCCCTCACTTCAGACTGCTGCCTCCTTCTTGGGAGATGCTTCAACCATTTCGAGCAGAGAATCTGAAAGCTCAGAGATGTTCTTGGGCAGAAGCACAGCGGGAGATGCATCAGAGCACTGCAGTCCTTTGCTCTCAGGGCCCGGCTTCCCTTTGCAGCCATGAGGCCAGAGGAGCAGGAAACTCAGTCCATTTGCTTCCCAGCTTTTTAGCGTGCAGTTCTTGTGTCACTGACAAAGCAAGCAGGCCCTAAATACCGGAAGCCCTTGAGAAACTCGAGTTCACAACAGATCTCTAGATTTCTAATATCCTTCCAGACTCAAAGTAACAGATACCACCTTAAAGCCATGTCCTGCAGGCATACGTGCCTGGTAGCAAGCACAGAGCCCAATACCGGGTAAGGGACTCGGTCCACCCAGAAACACATCATTATCACGGTGAAGCCCAGTCAAACTGACAGTCATTTCACATAAACAGACTTTCCATTTCATCAGCCACTAGCACTTTGTCCAAGTCTGACAGTGTAGTCTCTGTAAATCCATGCAAATGCCAAAGAATTGTGTAAAAAGCCTAAAAACACCTATTTCTTTCCTCTTTTATCAAAAGTTTGAAAGATATCGAAGCAAAATAATTCAGGCTACCTTCAGTACGGCAGGCAGCAAGCCTCCCCAGGCAGAGGTCACGGATGAGGAGGTGCTGGAGGCAATGCAGGTACGTGGCTCTTTCCAACTCTGCTTCCAGCAGCCAGTGAGGGACTGATGAGATAAGAGAACACTTTGCAGTACTGCTGTCCACCTGATGCTTTCCACATCCCTAATTTTCAGAAAATAATTAACGAACGGCTGGAGTTCCATCAGATGCTGAAACAGAAGGGTGTCAAGGTCCCATCGCTCTACAGCATCGACACGTCTAGTCCATCGCCTGCCAGTGCTAAGGGAAGGAGGAAGAGTCCCGCAAGGCACCTTTCAATGCCTGAAAAGCAGCCCTAGCAGCCGAGTCAGAACATGTCACCAACTTCAGGCTCCTGCTCCTTGGGTTTCAGATGGTGACTTACTAACAAATTAAACTCATTTTACTAAAATCAAGTGCTGTGGGAATATCTAATTCAATTGTTTCAGCCAACTCAGAGCACACTGTAAATCACTGGTCTGTAGAAACATTCGATTTCACAGGGAAGCTTGAAGCACTACTAAGGACTACTTGGCTACAAGGAGCTAGAAAATGTTAAGTTACCGTTTTTGCAGTACACAATAGCTGCTTTGCCAAGTTTGTATGGTCACTTGACTGGAAAATTCACCAATGGCACAACAAGTGACGGTGACATATGACGACAAGAACTGTTTTATTTTTCCATTCAATATGCAAGTCCTAACACGTGGACGTATTTGACACAGTATCCAGAAGTTCAGTTAGAGCTCTGTAGAATTTTTAACTGAAAAAAGGCAATCTGTAGGTTGCCGTAGCTTATGGAGAGGTTTGCGTTCATACAGGTAGCAGCCTGGATGTAAAAGTCACCCACAGACTGCAAAAATGAGAACCACTCAAACCGCTTGTATTTTGGAAGGCGTCCCCAACACTCTTCATGTGGGAGTGTGACAGAAAGTGCAGGAGCTGGGCAAGAGTGCTGTGTTCTGGGGAGACAGGGAGCTCCAGCAGCGTCAGTGTAAGGCAGCGTTAGCCCTCTGAACGGAACTGAACTTCATGAGCGAGAATAAATTCAGTGCTCAATCGACAGTAACCCAACGGGTACACAACAAGGTCACTACAACTGGTATTTCCACAAGGATGGATGACGGCTCTAAAACACACTGGGACGCAAACCCCTGCAGTCAATTCAACTGACTTCACTTAAAAATGGAAGCTGTGTTAATGCCTGAATACAGAAACCATCACTTTAAAACTCATTCCTCAAGTTCTGATGGCAATTAAATTTTCACGATTACTCCAGATAAGAAAGTAACGTTATGCAGAATGAGATGTTAGCGAAGTAGTTTTGCGTTCTGTCTTCAGTATTGGTACACAGCATGCCACTTTGTTTCAATGCTGTCACCTACTGGTTTTCTCAGTTTAGCTGCCAAAATAATAATCCAGCTGAAACACAGCAGGAAGAAACAGTGATCTTCCAGGAAAACATGGCTGCACTCATTTTATAAATGCTAAAATGTCACAATGATTTTCTCTACCAGTTAATGCACTCTGACTTCCAATACCTTCTCTGCCTTTAAGCTTGCATTTGAAGATGCTGTTATCTCTACCTAGTCAGAACACCGATGACGTTCTATTAAGGCTGAAAGAATGCAATACTCCTTGCCGTAGCTTCACCAAACTTGTAAGTTTTTACATACCAGGCAGGATGCACGGCATCTTTGCTTAAAAAAACCAAACCACCTCACTGTGTACAACTTGTGTTGTTGAATGTGGCAAAAAAAAAAGAAGAAGTATAATTTCTTAGCTTTGATAGCTGCTAACGTATTACAGTCAGAAGAGAGGAAACTGTGGTTAGGTCAGTTTTTGAAGGATAAAGTACTTTCAGGTTTCCATCTGTGTCCACCACTCGAACCTGCTCCACTACCAGCGGCAGATTCATCGGCTGTACGTTTTGGCTGGGGTTCAAATTCACTGGTCCACAAAGAGCATCAGATTCGT
The DNA here is from genome assembly GCF_964199755.1 of Larus michahellis. Classification (NCBI taxonomy): domain Eukaryota; kingdom Metazoa; phylum Chordata; class Aves; order Charadriiformes; family Laridae; genus Larus; species Larus michahellis. Next base: position 9,155,318 of record NC_133911.1, read on the forward strand.
TATCCGAGCCCGAGTCTTCCTTATTTTCCAAGGTCAATCTGTTCAGTTCTGCAATTTTCTGTTAAAAGCAAAATACAGAAAACAGGATCAATTCTACGGCTACGCCCTCAGAGCAACTCCCAAGTTGCTTCCAAGGTGTGGATCTGGCCAGCCTCTGGAGGAACGTCTGCACGAAAACATTCTGCAGTGGGTTAGAATCAGGAAAGTGAAAGGGATTTTGATGTTCTCACTCCTCTGCTCTCCAGGAGGTCTTGCTCCTTCTATGCGGTTTAATTTTTTGCATTTAACACAGAACTCAGGCTTGGCCAAAGCACGGGATTCTAAGCAAAAAGAGCCTGCTGTAGGATCAGCACCAATAAGACTGCTTTCGGTCCATTTGAAATTGTCTCTGTTACCACCTTGTGTCAGCTACACAAATCAGTTGGCCTTCACCACTGTGTTCTAAAGGTTATGTTAACTGGACAAGAAAAAATACATTTATCTTGCAAAATATTTAACAGCACGCTATCCTGTACTCACCATATACCAAGTTTTACTCCTTTCAGTAAGAAAGCTTTTATTAAAGCATGTTGAACAGCATTTAATGAGACTGTCCTGCTAATAATAAACTATCTGAAAGATAATTGTGTAATAATGATAGGACCTAGCAAGCTAGTTGTCAGGCAGGCTGAGGTGAGAAATCTCCCTGAAAGAACTTATTGGCAGCAATTAAAGCCATAAGATCACTAACAACGGGAAGGGGTTAAAAGTCAAGCCATAAATTTCCAATTGTGGTAACACAACATTATTTACCCTGGTGAGTTTTGAGGTCTGCCAGTTAAGTCGGGATACAAGAATATAAAAACCTTTTGCGATATGTCAAGAATGGAAGAGTAAGTGAAAGAGAAGGAATAATAACACTACTAAAATAAAAATCAACTTCTGTATTCTTCTCAATACATGTGAGCAATGAAACATTTTGTTAAGAAGCACGCCTAGAAAAGACGGGATTATTTTACTGAACTACTTACCAGAATTAGCATGTCCATGACGTCTTTGCATATCTGTAAACTGGTATCGCTTGTCACTTCCAGAAACAGATCACGGGTCTGTTTTCTAATCTGTAAGAATTTCACAGGTAAAGCAGTAAGGAATCCCAGCACACACAGTCACTTGGCAACATGTCGATACACAGACCGAATGAAAGGCTTTCATTTAGTTCAGCCAGAGGCAAAGTACTGCCTTTCTCTACAAGCCAAAACCCATATTCTTGCCCTTCAGAAAAGCCACCTCTGCAAAGGCAGCCTGGTGCCTTTGGAACAGCCTGCCAGAGCTTTACAGATTCCAAAAGGTAAAAATATAACTCCAAGATCCATCTCAATCTGGCAGTCTAGCAGGGAAGATTCAGGCTTTGAAGATTTATATTTGGAATGCAATCACAAGTTTCACAGAACCACGCGTATCTTTGAATCTGGAGTTAAATATCTCTCAGTAGAAAGAAACACTGTTTAATTCTGATGAACGTATTTCCACTAACAGAGTACCTTTGTTTTCTCGCTATTGGTTATTGGTGGGAAAGAAATCACAACGCCTTCGGCATCCACGAGACATGGATAGTTATCTTTGCCATCCAGTAACTGGAGATACCTGCCAAGAAAAACAAAGCAGCAAAAAGTGAGCAACCGAAACGGCAGCTGGACACAATGGCAGAAAATGGCAACAAAAATGAATGTGTTCCCGAGCTACCATGTAGCAAAAACAGGAGTCCCAGCAGAAACGGTGCTGTGGTGATGCAGCTGAGGAAAGCCACCAGCTGCTGGAAGTGATGGGCCAGAACCACCAGTAACTCACATTTGAATATCCACGCTGTTGAAGTAGACAGACACGCTTCTATAGTCCTTTCAGAGATCCCGCTGCTCAAACAGGAAAACCAGAGTGCGCTGTCTGATTCTTCCAGACAGCTAACTGAATTTTCCCTCTGACCTACTCTGGTGACGCACGGTTCTGCCACCACGTACTTGGCACATTTCCCCGGGCCGTGTGAGCGAGGGATACGGGCGCTGATCTCTGCATGAGCACTAAACTCCGCTTTATAGTTCATCTCTTACTACGTGCAGATTTACCGCACCTCTGGTGCGTGACGTACACTCCTTTCTTCTTTCCTTGACTTTCAATAACCCAGACCATGTGTGCGAAGTGGGTGAGTGTGCACAGGGACAATATAACGCTTTGTGCATACAGGTGTAGGAGATGTGTTTTCTGACCATGCAAATCAGTTGATGAGTGCTTGAGGGGGAAGGTAATATTTGTTATTCACGTTTGCACCTGTTACTTATGAGGCTATGCATTTTAAAAGAGGCATGTCGTTTTTCTCTGCTGTCTGTGAGTTGCTCAGTGTCATTGGGATGTCTATAACCCTGGCGTTAAAACGACATCCCTTTTACCTCCAACTCTTTGCATCCGCAAAAAGCGCATTGGCCCTAATGTGGTGCTGTTTCCAAAAGCCCGATACTGGGGCTGCATTATAAAACACTTCCATAAATATTAAGCTTCATAAAATAAAGTATTCCCCTTGAAAATATTAGGATTTCAAAAGAGTTTAGAAGCACGTTTCTTCATTCAGTGCAAAACAGACGTACAGCTTTGTTGTTAAAGCCAGATAATAACTGACCTATATTTCACATACTTTCATTTCTAAAAGTTGACAAAGGCAATGTGCTCTTGAAGCTGATAAGAGCTTGTACTGGAACTGTGTTTAAACTTTTTGTGGTGGTCCTCGTTGCATAGGTTTTTTTACGGAATCACCGAATCTTCAGAGTTGGAAGGGACCTCTAGAGACCATCTAGTCCAACTCCCCTGCTAGAGCAGGATTGCCTAAAGCACATCCCTCAGGGCTGCATCCAGGCGGGTCTTGAAAATCTCCAGAGAAGGGGACTCCCTGGGCAGCCTGTTCCAGTGCTCTGTCACCCCCACCGTAAAGAAGTTTTTCTGTGTATTTGAACGGAACTTCCTATGTTCCAGCTTGTGCCCATTGCCCCTTGTCCTGTCGCTGGGAACCATTGAAAAGAGCCTGGCTCCGTCCTCCTTAAACCCACCCTTTAGATACTTGTAAACATTAATCAGGTCCCCCCTCAACCTTCTCTTCTCCAGGCTAAAGAGTCCCAGCTCTTTCAGCCTTTCCTCATAAGGGAGGTGCTCCAGTCCCATAATCATCTTGGTTGCCCTACGCTGGACTCGCTCCAGTAGTTCCCTGTCCCTCTTGAACTGGGGAGCCCGAAACTGGACACAGTACTCCAGTTGTGGCCTCACACAGTGCAGAGTTTTGAACCTCAAATAACAGTTTCCCTTCTATTTGCTATTCTAAAAATGTTTATCACCTCTAAGAATAACTCATAAGACAATAATTTGCTCTTGATGCAGCTAGAAGTAACGGAAGGCCCTCATCATCCTTGTTTCACTCCAGGTTACTCTTTACGCATAAATTCAGCCCAGTGTTTTTCATCTCAACTCCTAAAAGCTCGTGCTGGGTTCATTAGGCCCATCACCGCTGCAGAACGTGCTCCATAATACACCTGAGCACACTTTCTTCAGTGCTGCTTTTCCATACAAGCGTATGTTACCAAAATCCGCCTGAAGAAAAACTGACAAGAGATCAGAATACTGACTTGTGCAACCCAGAAACATTCTGACGCTTCTTCTGCTTCCTCTGCTCCTCAGCTTCTAACTGCAGCTGACGGAGAAGGTCCTTTGCCTTGATCTCCTTTCGACCCAGCGGCGTTATCTGCACCATACGAGGAAAACAAACATTTGAATGTAAGAGTGACTCAGACACCAGGGTTATTAAAACTCTCCTGCAAGCAAGTCAATAATTAAAGCACACTTCCGTATGCCGTCATTCCTAACACCTCATTCAGTATGGAAATACACTTTCTATTTAACGTGGACTACTACGATCACACTGAGTTTAAACCTGTTTTTCTACAGAGTTCCAGAAAGCAAAAGGGAAAAAACTGGAAAGGCCCAGTGATGCCGCTGGCCCTACCTTCAGTTCATCAGGAGGCTGAACATCATACAGCAGAGGACCTTTGATCAACTGCAAGTCGTGGGTGGCAATTGTGGCTGCTGTCCGCTTCTCGCAGATGTCTTCGTGCAGTTTAGTCTAAAAGAAAGAATGCCATCAAAATATACCAAAAATATGATTTATTCCTCCTAGGGTTCAGATTCTTCTGTATTTAATGTTTGTAGCATTATCAGCTACTTGACTAACTCTTTTGCAATAAATGGAGCTCTTCTCTTCACCTGCAGAACAATTTTACCTGAATTATAACCCAAACGTAAAGGCCGTGAGGCACAGCACACGATGTGTTTCTCAACTGGGAGATAAACAGTTTTAAATCAGACAACAATCACAAATACGTGAGTCTTGTAACCTGAAAGAAGCCAACACCTGCCATCTCCTGGACAGGCAAGCAGCATGCTGGGGAAAGCCTGTGGTTACCGTACCCGGGTTGGAAGGTTTGGCATGCAAGAGCGTTTTAGCTCAGATGAGGGAACCTGGGGCCAAACCAGGGTACTTCTAACGCGGGCACAGGTTTATTAGCAGTTCTCAACAGGTTCCACAGCACTAACAACCTGTTGTTACAGAGGCAACACAGATGCACATGCGTTCATCGCCCTCTCATGGCAATATCTGAGCTCCTATTAGCTCCTTCAGGAAAACCAGTTTTGCTTATTGCAGACTGAGGAGACAGCACGTCACCCCACCGTACTCTCACCGCCTGCTAGATGACAAGCTCGCCCGAAATTTCAGAAACTTATCTGCTGGAAGGAGTCTAGAATGGTCCATTTCCAACTCTGCTAGCAAGGTTCCCATTGCAAACGAGTAACACAAGACTGCAGCGCTTACCTGCGCCGTCAGGAACCTCTTCAGAGCGTTTCCCGGCTTCAAGTTGACTCCCTTCAGCACGCAGCACACAATGAAAGGTCGAACATCTTTGACGCCTGGGGTCGCTTTAACCACCAAGGGCACTGGGTTTTCGGAGATATGCAGGACCTTCACCAGCAGCTTGCTTGCCTCCTCCAGCTCGTCCTGCTCGCCGTCCCTGCCATCTTTCTTTTGCTGCTTCTCCCTCTTCTTCTTCCTGGCCTCCTCTCTGGCACTCTCGGCCTTCCCCTTCCCACGGCCGCCGGCCCGCAGGTATTCCAGGATGGCCTTCACCTGGCAGCCGTTGACCATCTTCTCCAGCCGCTTGTCCTTCAGCTGGTTGCCCCTGAAGTTGGCCTCCTTCAGGCGGGGGCAGTCGGCCAGGGCAGCGGGCAGCTCCCGCAGCTGGTTGTTGCCCACGTCCAGGCTCTGGAGGAGACAGAGAGACGGGGATCAGCGGCGGGGACGCGGCTCGGGGCGGGGGGCGTCGGGGCGGCTCCCACCTTGAGGGCCGGCAGGGCGGCGATGTCGGCCCCCAGCTCCTCCACCTCGTTGTCGGCGGCCTCCAGCCGGCTGAGGAGAGGGAAGGGCCCGCCGGGGAGGGCGGCCCCACCGCCAGCGGGGGGCAAGAGCCCGCCGGGCAGCGCCCGCAGGCGGTTCCCGGAGAGCAGCAACGCCTGGAGCTGCGGGGCGGCGCGGGCCAGCCCCGGGCCCAGCTCCCGCAGCCGGTTCCCGCTCAGGTTGAGGCTGCGCAGCTGCGGGAAGGCCGGGGCCGCCGCCGCCTCCTCCTCCTCCTCCTCCGCCGGCCCCGCGCCCCCCAGCGCGGCGGGCAGCGCCTCCAGGCCGTTCCCGGAGAGGTCGAGGAGGCGGAGGGCCGGCAGCGGCCCGCCCAGCCCCGCGCCCAGCCCGGCGGGGCCCAGCGCGTTGCCCCGCAGCACCAGCGTGTGCAGAGCGGGCAGGGCGGCGGCCAGCCCTGGGCCCAGCTCCCGCAGCGCCGCGCACCCGCTCAGCTCCAGCGACTGCAGCAGCGGCAGCGCCAGCAGCGCCGCCGGCAGCCGCCCGCCGCCCGCCGCCACCCGCTCCGCCACCGCCGCGCCCGCCAGCGACAGCTCCCGCCGCCGCTCCCGCCCCGCCGCCTCCAGCTCCGGCCAGGCCGCCGCCGCCATGGCGCTCCCCGGCCCGCCCGCCGCCGCGCAAGGCCCGCCCCGGCCCGCCCCGCCGCCGCCCCGGGATGCGCAGGGAGCGGGGACCCACCGCCATCCCGCCTCCACCGGGAATAAACCGGGGGCCGGGCCGCGATCCGCTCTGCCCGATGGCTCAGAAAGCGACACCCTTAAAGGCAGAAACCCGGGGGTGGCATCACGGGACATTCAGACAGAGCGCCGTGCTGCCCTGGCCTCGCCTCCGCAGCCGCGATTTCTCCCCACCCTGCACAGATTTCTGCTCTAACAGCTTGAAAACGCAGAGGTGCCACCCAAACTCGCTAAACAATTTTATTAAATAAGTGCAATAAAAATAATACACGTGTTTAACATCTGTGACTTTCTCTTGTAATGCTAGCAATAAAATCTCTAGGATTTAAATACCTTATCTGCTTATCCAGTACTTAGGAACCGCATAATCTATATAAATGCTCTCTCGAGGTGATGGAAGTCCTAGTGGTCACTGGAGACGAGATGGATTCTGGTGCGCAGGGACACTGGCCACTCTTGAGGCGTCTCTGCAGTTTAGACGGACGAAAACAACTTGGTTGACATTCAGGTACAGGATGGAAAAAGAAATCAGACATAAAAAAGCCCATGAGAGAAGGATGACAGTCTGTTCTTTCTTTAATAACGATGTGCCGACATTGCTGATTGAAGTTTTACAGTCCAACGGCTTGGAGAACTCTTTTCCATTAGCCAGACCTGCACCTGCACAACAGATTTGCTCCAGAACGTTTCACTCCAGACTCCAGCGCAGAGGGACAAACTTCACTGTGTTTTTCACACCAGTGTTTATTTTGCCACTGTAGAAAACATGTTGTTTATTAAGTGAAAGGAAGCAGCACGGTGAGCTCATCCTTTAAAAATGACAGCTGGTACTACTGCGCTCAAAGAAGGTCCTTCCACATCCTAAAACAGTTTCCATTTTCTCACTTCTAAATTGTTTCCAATTCGTACCATTGAGTACCATAGAATCATAGAATTGTCAGGGTTGGAAGGGACCTTAAAGATCAGCTCGTTCCAACCCCCTGCCACGGGCAGGGACACCTCCCACTAGATCAGGTTGCTCAGAGCCCCGTCCAGCCTGGCCTTAAAAGCTTCCAGGGATGGGGCGTCCACCACCTCTCTGGGCAACCTGTTCCAATGTCTCACCACCCTCATGGTGAAGAACTCTTCCTAATGACCAGTCTGAATCGTCCCATCTCTAGTTTTAATCCATTCCCTCTAGTCCTACCATTACCCGACATCCTAAAAAGTCCCTCCCCAGCTTTCCTGTAGGCCCCCTTAGTTAAATATTATCTTTATACCTCACTTTAGAAGTTTTTTTTTAGTCTAAAGATACCCAGCAATCACTGAATGTTAGGCACACTAAAATACTTAACTGATTTCTCTAAAATGTTGCTAAAAAGCTATCCTGGATTTGAAAAAAAATTAAAGCCCTAAGATGCAACGCGGTGTGCCCAAGCCTATGCTTTTTTCTTTTAAAAGCTGACAAAAGGCTCTGTAATGCACTTCTCTGGAGCGCACCTAATTCCTGCTCCTCGGGCAGGTGAGGTGGGTGGGACGGAGAGGGAAGAGGCGGGAGTCTCCTACATGACAACTTCTTGCAGTGAAGAAGCTGCAGAGTTATTGCACGGGTCCCTACGGTGTAATTACCGCGCTTTGCGCCAGAGCGGAGAGAAAAGCAGCGACTGCGCTCACTCCGCGGCCGCAGCACGGCGTCCTCCTGCACAGGGTGGGGAACAGGAGCTGCCCAAGGGAAAACGCCTCCCAGGAGACGGTCTGAAACAAGTCTTACACAGCTCCCAACCTTTCTGCTCTGCAGGTCCGTCAGCACTGGGAAATACGACCCCCACTATAATTAATAGCGTTTGTGGGGTCTTGGGGTTGGGGCTTGTTTGGTTGTTTTGGTTTGTTTGGTCGTTTTGTTTTTTTAATCAAGTGTTAATTTTTTTATTTTTAAAAAAACCCCATGTTTTAAAAGGTTGTCCTGTAATGTTATAAAATAGAAAGCACACATCCTGCTCCATGCGGGATTTAACTGATTAAGTACACTTCGCTTGACTGGCTTTAAAAGCCATGGCTGAGGAGCAACGCAGAGCTGCATTTACCAATTCAACATACGTACTAGATTGGCCAATCCAAAATACATGGAGGACCTTTGCAAATGGGGTTTTTGCATTAAATTCACACAATGTAAAGCTCACAGTTCTATGTCCAAAAGGCAAAAATGCTCTGGGCAGCAGCTCACGAGCCTGCAGTCCATTGCACATGCCAATCTCTGAGTGAAATCAACGGTGATTTTCTTGCATAAGGAATCAGGTTCTCAAATAGAAGCCTGCGTCACTAAAGTAGAAATAAAAATACATATATCTTTGTTAATATATAGATATATTCCTAACATATGTATATTTATTAATATATATATTTGGAGGAGTTAAAGGAACGATTTATATAAAGACTTTCAAAATACAAGTGCACCAATCTACCCGTAAAATTCAGAAGCTTGTAGACAGGCTGCACGCAAACTATAAAAACTGCGTATTACAAAATCAGTGCTGTATATACAAAACGATACCGCAAATCCACTCCGTGGTAGCAAAAAAACCCAACCCCCAAAACTCCTGCTTCTATTACCATGCTCACTCATTCCTGTACCTGTGGTGGACATGGACATGGGACCAATTAATTCTGCCCTGGAAAGCAATTGCCTGAACGTTACAAGTAGAAATGGGCGGATTGTTGCTTTAGGTACAAAGCTTCATACATTGTGTCTTAACAGAATTTTTTCTCTTTGAAGCTATTAAATGGTCACATGCTGTAGTCTACGGATGTTTATTTTAATCAAGATCTAACTAGAGAAACTCAGCATTAGAGCTGGATTTAGAAGCGAGCTGAGAGAACTACACTAGACCAGGAAAAAAGGTCTAAATTTATTAATTCAAGCTTTTCAGGGCCCCACTAAGATTTTTTTTCCCTTTCTTTAAGGGGCCATATCTTGGGGATATATTTCAGAATTAATTGTGAGATTTTAAAGCACACCTTTAATTTTTCCAGTAGCTCCATCGATACACGCTCTTATTACGTACCAAATGGGGCTCTTGCGGTTTGGCTTAATCCTCTTGTCAAGTGGACTAATAAGGCACTTGGTGCACAGCGAGAGAGGCCGCGCTAACAGCTATTTCATGTTACGTCCTACGCAATGGCATGTCATGCGGCAATAGCCAGCCAGCCCTTAAGCTTTTTTATTTGGTGCTAATTCTCAGCGTTGAGTAGCACTTTGGGTACTGCTCTACTGCCTTTAGAACCCTAAACCTGAAATATGTGCAGAGGCCACAGCAAAACCACTTCTCACCCTGCCTGGCTTGCGTTACTCCTAGAGCCTCGGCGGACCCAGGGAAGAGACATCTATTTCACTCAACATTATTAACGTGCTTGGACTCATAAAATTACAGACACCGGGATTAGAAAGGAGAGCAAAGTTATCCGTCAAAATAATGTTTCTAAGCGTTTTAAAAACGAGTGGAAACATTTTATAACAGTCCTGATCCAATTCCTTTCCTCGCAGGGTCAACTAGAGCTTTCAGCTGACTTACCAGTGTTCAAGGACATCAGTCAGTTTTAGGAAAAAGTACAGTTCCCATTTCCAATAAAGGAACAAAGAGCCTAGCACAAATAAATGGACTTGTAAGCTTTCATAAACGCTACAAATTTGCCCCGTTTTAGCTGACAACGTTTATCATGACAAATAGAGGGAAGAACAAGGCAGCTGCTGGAAACACTAATAGTGTTTTTCTTACTACGAAAAGACAGGAGATCCTGGCACAGGGGCCAAACTAATCACCAAAGAACAGCATGAGTCTTTGACTTACTTCATTATACTTGAGGAGTGGAAAAAGCTTTCCAATTCCTGACCCTACTCGTAAACCTGCCCTAATGAAACAAATAAACCCACACTATAGGATTTGCAGCAGAAAACACAAACCCCAGGGCTTTCCTCGCCTACGTTGCAATTGCTCTTTTCTTTTTTTTTTTCCTTCTAGCAAACACGTGAGGAAGAATTTGTGTTATGGAATTGTTATTTTACCCATTAATTGGTTCAAGAGTCTGTCTATACAGGATCATACAGGTCTTTCAGATAACCGAGACATGTGTTCCTACAGCCTGACATGAATTTCCTTCTACACGCACATGCATTTTTCGTTTCACCTTATGGCAGCTGCACATCCTAGCAGATGAAAGGCATTGCTGAGGTACCAACATCACCACCACATCAAAGGAACCTGTGTGACTGCATCGAGCCTGGTTTGCTCATTGCATATCCAGATTTCCAATGGTGTTTCCTCAAGTCTCATTACGATGAATTCTCTGTAAATGCACTGCTGTAACGCAGGAATCCACCCAGGCGGCCTGTCTCCCAGCCAGCCACTGCACACAGTTTGACTCGCGACCTGATTGTCTACAACTGTCTGATGGCAAGACAAACAAAAATTATTGACACTATTACTTTCAGCATGTTATGAAGTCAATTTTGGCAGAAAACTATCAGCAATATATTCTGCAATTATTACATTGAAGTGACTAACTGGTAAAGTCAGCTAACACAGGTATTACTTCCCAAGCTTTCAGAATATATAATTGCAAACAAGTGTCACACTTGGATCAAAACAACAAGTGCTTTTCAGCTCTGTCCTGAAAGCTTGGTAGGTTTTTTGCTCTTCCCCAAAAGAAAGCCAAAACACAAATGACTGTGGCTTTTGGATCTTAAGGAAATTCCTTACTGGATCTCAAAACCAGACTGTTAGAACCACAGCCCCAGAGCGATCCCACAACCAGGGCACAGCTCTGCTGACTGTAACAGCAGCTACAGCGTGGCCATGTCACCTCCATACTCCTTGGGGAGTTTTGCCAGTATGAGGAACCAGTCAAAGACCAATGCACGGCCTTCCTTGTGCTGTAGAGGGAATGCGGCAGGCTAGATCTGTCCCAGAACATTTGCGTATTTCTAACACGCACATTTCTAGGAGCAAACCACAGTGCTGCACAGACAGGTGACACAGACATTATCAGACGAGGCAAGTACTGCTCAAGGCTGACAAACAGCCCCATGCAGTCAAACGAAACAGATGACGTGAATTGCCCACAATTTTTAAATAACTATTAACAACTATACGCCCAGTTATTAAGACAAAGGAAAAAATACTTGTCCTGTCATCGCTTTGAGTATGTTTTGCCAGTGCTTTTATTTGGGCCCCCTCTCAGGGTTGGGATCCTGCTTCCTATAGAGGGAGGTCGAGCTTTGGCTCCTGAAGGACCCGGTTTCCTTAAATACTGGCCACCTATTTTGCCTGTGAAGAGAAAATACAGATCATTATTCAAGCACATCTAGTCCCAGTCTTGAATTTTATCTACCATTTTCATTCTCAAGATATATTAAGTCTAAATGACCGATACCAGCAACTAAAAGTTGGCAGCATTCAGGCTGAGGTGCGTCTCATACCAGCAGCGGTAGAACTAAATAGTCAGGGTTCCCCTTCCTATGTCTCGGAAATCGGTCCGGAGTTTTAGCTTTACCCAGGCAGGATTTCAGCTCCTCCTGACTATGCTTCCAAATTCTAAGCAGCAGCTAACTATCTAGTATTCTCATTAGCAAGCAGGAATAGCAAGGCCGAAGACAGACAGACAGACAGATGTGATTGTAGGTCCAGTTGAAGACTGTAAACTGTTGAGTTTCACTGCATTCACTTGTGACAGCTGAAAGAGACAGTTCAACAGCTCTTTCCAGGAACTTGGAGTAGTTGTGAAACACAGATATGAGCAAGTACCAAACAGAGGAGCTTAACTCTAGCAACGACGTGAACACGCAGCAGACTAATGAACCCTGAAAAAAGTCCGAAAGAGGAATGGGTTTGGATGTTACTGGCCAAAAGAGTTTTGGTGCTGCAGGCAGTGAAAATAGTTTGTTTGCTTAACTTCTGTGTTCAGGAAATAAAAGGATTTTGCATGTGCTTCATAAATAAATAAATAAAGACAACTGTTAAAGAAACACCTGACATCAGCATCAATTTCTCTTTGCGGGTGAAAAAGCTGCACAATCATAAATTCTGCCTAGCTCCTGAGTCTGAATTGAAAAGGAAAAGCAGTACACAGCACTAACTATTCCATTCCTCTTGTAATTAGGATTAGATTAGCATCCTCTGATTAGACATTAAAAGCTAAATCAGGCTCTCAGTTCTCTGTGTCAGCGCTCAGGAGCTTTCCAGAATGTTAACTGTTTTGTATCATCGCTGATTGTTCTGTTCACAGTCATACAGAAATAAGACTGAACTGATCAAATTATCAAATCTGCCAGTCCCCCCAATCAACTGAGCTAATGCCCTCATTCCGAAATCACTGTTACGGAACGGTTTTGAGAATTTGCTCCCCAAGTATCCTGTAGTCTGTACCAGCAGAAGAAATACCCGTTAGGTTACACACATGCAGAAAGTGTGTTGAACAAGCAATTAAGAGCCCTCTTGCTTTCAAGGATGAAATACTTTTCTTAAGTAAAGGCAACAGAGTAAAACCCATAATCATCATTATCATAAAATAGTGTCTTACCAGGTTGCACCAGGAGAGTTTTATTTATTGTGGATAACTTCCGTTGGTTCATTTTACAGCCATCGTTGCCCATTAGGTGAGACTTCCAGGCCTAAAGCCAGTTAAAAAGAAGGGATATCACAAAACCCGCAAAATTAGCCGATCTTTTATCTATGTATGCACATATACTTTTTAAAACACTGGGAAAATGAGAGCTGTAAATAGATTTTATAGCAGTAGCATTTTAATCTGTTCACTCATAAAGGCATGAACACCTTATGACTTAACAAGTGGAATAGAAATTAATATATCAATTTTTTAAATATAACTTAAAAGGTACATCACAATAAAAAAAATCCATTCAGACGCTAGAAATTAAAAGCAAGTGACATTCATTTTGCTTTTTAAATTTTCTTAATTAACAACTGAGTTCAAATCAGGAAAACACAATGTACAAATAACACAGAAAATCTTTTCAACTATACATTAAACTGAAAAAGCGTGGGCATGACTACGACGTTATGGTAATAGTTAAGGCATTCAGCAACCTGAAGGAGCAGGAGCTGCTATTACAAGAAAACATGACAGCCTCTTCAAACTAGAAGCTACGTGAAGTCTCTTACAAGAATAATTTGTGCAGAAGCAAGAAAAAAAAATAATCCTCAAATCCAAACAACACAGACATTTCTCAACAAACCTTTCAGACTTGGTTACAATATTTTCTGAGCTCCTCACGCTGGGCAAAGTAAAAAGGATTTGGAAAAAACTTCATTTTGAGAATACTCAACGTCCCATTGCAAGGGAGAAAATGACAGAGATTACACGTCAGCCATTGACATTTCACTGGATCTAATACTCAGTACGGAGTTGTTGGCTGCCTCCTGGACAGACTTTTTCAGAAGATTAAATAATACACAGAACTACTTGAATATGATCATAAGGTAGTGTTAGTTGATTCACACAAAAGACGGAAACAGATATTTTAAGTATTTTTCTGAACAAATCACTTTTTATATAATACCAACATATATTTCCAATTGCCAAAAGCACATTTTGGAGCTGGCGCGTCAGAGATTTCATAGCATTAGGCAGTGACAGGGAACAGCGTGTAGCAAGTAGAGAGAGGCCATCCCAACTCTCGTGACCATTATAACAGTTCTTGCTTAATTTCTTCATGTCAATTTTTTCTTATACTCAAAATCCACATCATCTTAATCCTGGATGCCCTGTTGGATGTGCTCAGTCTTGCTGCAGTATTTTAAGCTGCAACATGTCAGCCCTAGGGTTTGGAGTGCCAAGTGAACTCACAGACTCTGGTAGTAGTTGGGAATCTGGAAAGCTGGCAGGTGTACATCTGCCTCTGAAGGAGGAGAAAGGCTGACACCGAGCAGCCTGTAGCCCTGTGGTTCCCATATACACCCTTGAGGGTAGAAGACCCAGGTTCAAAGATGGTCCCCAGCGTGTGGGACAGACACTACAGACCCCGGGCAATAATCCAGGCAAGTTCTTAAATCATTGGGCATAAGCCAGTGTTAGAAGAGGACACGAATTCAGTCCCAGTGACATAACAACGTCAGACCAATCTAGAAGGCAGTCTTACCTCCTCTCCCGCTGGAAAGTTGTCATGGCACAATGGGCAATGGTTTGCCACATTTTCTGGTTTGGCAGCTGAAATTATTAGAAAAAATAACATAAGAATAGCAAAGACAAGGTAATTTCAAGTACAAGAGAACTTGCACAACAAAGAGCATAAAACTATCCCGTGGCTAAGCCAGCTCCTACCCTTTTAACTGCTCTCCAAAAAGCCCCATGTTTAATCATCTACATCGAAACAAGATCAAAAGGAATGACAGGGCTTAATCCACAAGGATGTGGTTTCTGTTCTCTTCACTTGTCCTCCCCACAGTGCATTCACAGAAGTGAAGCATTTCAAGCACTGGGAAACTCAGGCACTTATTCCAGAAGTGTTGCATCCTGAGGATTTACTTCTACGTCTAAATCCACAGTGCAGTACCTCAATAGAAGCGCTCTGACTTCCCAAAGACACACAGTATTTAAAAGTCTGACTGACCTGACTCTTGAAATTCAACCTTCCCGTTCAAAACTACTCACGATTGCAAGTCTTGCTCTTAATATGTTTGGGCAACTCATCTTTTGGAAGGGCCTCACTGCATCGTTGACATCTCCCAAAGCTGTCCTTTTTATCACAATCAGTCAACAAGTGCTCTGTCAGGCTTGCTATTTCCACCACCTGCAACAGAGCAAGAGGTACCCAAGAAGATTTGTACTGTACCGAGTAAATAAGGATAGTATTTCTAAAACTGATTATGTGATTTTTTGGAAGTTAAATCTCACTTTCCAAAATGACAAAGGGAAAATGAAATTTTAATCCCATTATTAATACAATTTATAATGCTGCTCTTTTCAAAAAGCACTACCCAAGATCACACAGTTGTGTTCAGAATTCATCTACGTTGGCATTAAATATCTTATAGCACCTTAAAACCAGAATAACAACAGTTAACGTCTTGTAGTATCTCTAGAAAGTTTATGTCTAACCTGTTTGCAGTGCTCACATCTGGTCAACATAGGGCAGTGTTTCCAGTAATGGAGATCCAGTCCTTCCTCTGTGAAGGATTCGTCCCTTTCAC